>NC_056731.1:735178884-735479718 GCF_019279795.1 Protopterus annectens | reverse complement strand
TTTCCCTTCCTCCTTCCCCTTCTAGAAAATTCTCTGATGTCCCACGCAGTCAGAGGGAACAGGCAGCAATTCAACTACAAAAGCTGCTAAAAAAAAAAAGAGTCACCCAAGAGATTCCCCCATACCAGGTAGAATCCAGAACTTACACAAGATTCTTTGTAGTGCCGCAGAAAACAGGGGACTGGAGACCAGTTTTGGATCTCAACAACTTGAACAAGTCAGTTCGACACACCAAGTTCTGGATGGTCACAGATCTGAAGTAGTTAACTTCATTTGGGCATCAACCTATGGGTCTTCGGATCCATATCTGATCCGAGCCGGAAGTTTCCAATAGCTGAGATCCGAGCTCCAAGCTTCTCTCCCTACCCATAATCCCCTGCCATCCCTACCTGACCTCAGATCTAGTTTGCCGCGGTTGAAGCCAGCAGCTTGATCTTTGAGTTCCAGGCGTCGGTTGTTTCTTAGCAAGACTTTGTGAGAAAATTTAACCTTTTTCTTTTACTTTCCTGTCAGAAAAAAGTGTGTTTGTGAGTGTTTAGCATCCCCTCGTAGTTTTTCTCTCTACAAATTTTAAATTAGCTTATTCCTCCCCCCCCCCTTGTGAGAGCGTTAGGGTGTGTGTCTGTGTGTGATTGAGGCCTTGTGTGTGTGTCCTTTTCTTAGTATAATGTCTGAGGCCCCAAAGACATTTTTTCTAAATGTACCGAGTGTGGCCATAAGCTATCCCCAGCGGATGGCCACACTCGGTGCGTGTTGTGCCTTGGGGTTGAACACCTCTCCTCTGGCTGCACTATTTGTGCGGCGTTCAATCCCAGGGCACTTAAGGACCGGAGGTCGAAGTTGATTCTGGTGGGACTTCTGCCCCCGGACTCGGCTCTGACCTCCAGTCCCCCCCGTGGTGCCTGCCGCAGCCGCGACAGTACCCATGACTGCTTCCCTTCCCCTGGCCGGGACTCAACCTCCCACCTTGGGCCAGGAGGATAGGGAAGCCAGAAAAGAGAAGCGCAGGGAGAAGCACCACAAACAGCGGGCCGAGGCCTCTACATCGGCCCAGCCAGATAAGCGGGCTTCTCCCTCCAAGACCTCCGAGCCTTCTCCTTCCCGGTTCCGGTCACCTTGCTTCTCACCGGGACCGGAGGAGGAGGAGGCCCGGTCTCCCTCAAGGTCATCAAGGGCACTCCCGTCCCGCCTCGTTGGCCTCCTCTAGATCGACCAAAAGCTTAACGGACGCAGATTTGGACCGGATGATGAGAAGATTCCTCCAGGCCCAACTGCAGATGGGAGTGCTCCTGCCTCCCCCCCCTCCGGGGGGAGCTTGACCCCCTTTTTCACCCCGATCGCTCCTTCTCCAACCCGCTTCCCGGGTTTGGAGTCCTCGGAGCCGAGTGGCGTTGGAGCCGGGGGCGTGTCGGCGCCGATAGTATCGGGTACTTCGGCGCCGACAGCGCCCTCAAGTCTGTCGGGTCCCTTTTCGGCGGATCCGAGCTCTCGGTGGCGAGAGCTGAGCTTCGGATCCGAGGGTGTCAGTGTGCCTTCGGCTCCGTCCAGGTCGGAGCATGCTGGCCCGTCGGATTCGATCGCGTCGGCTCCGGCCCCGATCCGCTCATCGGATCCAAGGGGGGGTTTGCTCTCGAATCCCAGAGAGAGCAGCTCTCCTTCGGCTTTCGATGTGGTGGAGAGGGCTCTATCGAGGGATTCCAGGCCCCCAGCCACAGCTACGGCTCCACCCCGCACTCTCTCTCAGTTGGTTCTGACTTCTATCACCCGGCCCCAGGGACAGCCTGCTCTAACGTCCCAGGTAGTTCCCTTGTTGAGACATGATGAGCCTGGTGAGGCCTCCTCGGACAGCCCCCCCGAGGAGGTCCCTCACAAGTGCAAGTGCAAAAGGAGGCACTTGCACTCCCCTGAGTCCTTGACCGAGGACACAGATTTGGAGGAAGGGGAAGGCTCCCCAAGATCACCCCCCGAAGACGTCTCCTGTGGAGACATCATGGAGATGCTCAGAATAAGGGGACCACCCCAAAGCCTACCTCGGACGAGTTTGTGTTCCTGAAGGCGTTTGAAGCAGGCCCGTCTACCTCTTGGGTGTTCCCTCCAGCCGAGCCCCTGGTAGACCTGATCACTACCAGGGCGTGGAAGGAGCCGGACACTGTGGAGCCCGTCCCGAAGAGACCTGATAGGATACTTAGTCCCCCCTTCGACAGAGTGCACTGGAGTAAGGGATCCCCAGTAGATGCCATGTTGGTGGCGG
Source organism: Protopterus annectens (assembly GCF_019279795.1). Lineage (NCBI taxonomy): Eukaryota > Metazoa > Chordata > Ceratodontiformes > Protopteridae > Protopterus > Protopterus annectens. The sequence continues at coordinate 735,477,467 of NC_056731.1, read as the reverse complement.
CAGCCACCAAGAGGGAACTGGCCCAAGAAAGTCCCTTGGTCCATCCTCCTAGCAAGGAGTCTTGGGCGATGGACCACCTTGGGAAGCGAGTCTTCAGTTCAGCTGCCTTCTCGGTAAGGTCACTGAACTACATGGCACATGTCATACAGCTCCAGCGAGACCTTATTAAAGAGTACGCTGGGTCGCCCCCAGAGTCTATGTCAGCGGAGGACAAGCAGGTGTACTCTGCCCGAATGGCCACTCTAAGGTCTATTTCTAATACCTCTATGTAGCTACTATCCGATGCTATGGAAGGAGCCGCTAGAGCTAGCGGAGCGGGCGTCGTCATGAGGCGGCAGGTGTCGCTCCGCCACTGTGATTTCGCGGAACCCTTTAAGGCGTCGTCCACTAATGCCCCATTCGATGGTTCTGCCCTCTTTGGCAAAACCGTACGCGAAACTTTAGTCCAGAGTGAGAAGGACGGGAAGACGTTGTCTGCCGTCGGAGTCCGCTTCTCTGCTCCCCAGTGGTCTTTCTCCAAGAACCAAAAGGGACAGAAGAAGATGTGGTTCTGGAAGTCGCAACAGTCCCGTGACGCTCTGGACACCCAGTCCTTCCGAGGCAGAGGAGGACAGGGTGGACGCCGCCCTAGGGGCAGAGGGGGTCCGAGGAGTTTTGGGTCCAGAGAATCGTTCTCTGATCGGCCCACGCAGAACTCTGAGGGGTTACCTGACTGCTCCACTCTGGAGGCAATCGGGGGGCATTTTTTGAGGCACCTGGCAGCTTGGGAGTCCATCACGACAGATAGCTGGGTGCTTCGTATCATATCCAGACGTTACCAAATCCCGTTTCTTCATCCCCGTCGCAATCCCAAATTCCTCCCCGATGTCCCTCCCGATCAGAGGGAGGCCGCTGCTGCGGAAATCCAGCAGCTGCTAGAAAAAAGAGCCATTCAGCAGGTCCCCCCAGACCAGTTCGGATCGGGCTTTTACTCTAGGTTCTTCTTGGTGCCAAAAAAGACGGGGGACTTAAGGCCAATCCTCGATCTATCCCTCTTGAACCTGTCAGTAACCAAGGAAAAGTTCCGGATGGTCACACTTCAATCCATTCTCCCCCTCTTGCAGGAGAAAGACTGGATGTGCTCTGTAGACCTCAGTGATGCGTACTACCACATTTTGATGGACAGATGCTCCAGGAGGTTCCTCCACTTCCAGCTAGGAGCCAGCCATTACCAATTCAGGGTCATTCCCTTTGGTCTCACCACAGCCCCCAGGGTATTTATCAAGGTTTTGTCAGTGATAGCGGCCCACCTGAGACTCCAGGGAATTCAGGTCTTCCCCTACCTGGACGACTGGCTCCTGACCGCCCGCACAAGGCATCTACTCTGCGCGGCCAGGGACTCTTTCCTCCGTCTAGCTCCCCGGCTGGGGATCACAGTCAATGTAGAAAAATCTTCCCTTCTGCCGACACAAATCATAGACTTCATCGGAGCCAGATTGGATACAAGCCGGCTCCTAGCCTTCTTGACTTCGGACCGACTTCAAACTCTGAGACTCCATGTGCGGGCCATTCTTCAATCCCCAGCTCCTTCAGCAGCTCTGGTCCTGAGGGCCCTAGGGTCGATGGCAGCTGTCATCAACCTGCTGCCCATGGCGCGTTTGCACATGAGGGTCCTGCAGTAGACCCTCCAAGTCCAATGGTCCTTCCTGCATTACCCTCTAAACCATCCCATTCATCTCAGCAGGGTTTGCAGGAAGGCCCTCCTGTGGTGGCTCCAGTCCCCGGACCTCCTCAAAGGTCGGCCCTTTGCTATGACCCATCCCCTAACCACGGTGACCACGGACGCCTCTCACCTTGGATGGGGGGGCATTGTCTAGGCAGGACAGTCAAAGGCACGTGGGACCACACGGAGACCTCGCTGCATATCAGTGTCCTAGAGATGAGGGCGGTGCTGTTGGCGTTGCAAGCACTTCAGAGCCTTCTTCCCATTGGGACTATTGCAGTCCAGACGGACATGTCGGTATTCTGGTATATCAACAAACAAGGGGGAACCAGGTCCTATCCACTTTGTCAAGAAACCATGAGAGTGTGGGAATGGGTGATCTCCACCAACTGCTTTCTCATAGCGACGCACATTCCGGGACGGTCCAACATCCTAGCGGACAGACTGAGTCACACGATTCTCTTGCTGTACAAGTGGTCTCTGAATCCCGAAGTAGCGAAACAGATATTCTCCAAATGGGGTCAACCTTGTTGCGATCTTTTCGCTTCTCCCTCAAACACGAAGTGCAACGACTACTTTGCTCTAATTCCCCCACCTGGGGAATCCCCCCTGAGACGCTCTGGTACATGCTTGGCCACCCGGTCTCCTCTATGCTTACCCTCCTCTTCCTCTAATGCTGAAGTTCTTATAGAAAGCCAGACGGCTGGGGAGTAGAATAATCCTCATTGCCCCATTCTGGCCATGTCAGGCTTGGTTCCCTTATCTACGGTCTCATCTAGTGAATCCTCCCTGGATTCTGGATCCCATCCTGGATCTGATCTCGCACCCGTTAGACCTTCCGATCCCAAATCTGGGCAATCTGAATTTCACGGCTTGGTTGCTCCAGTTCCACTTCTAGCTAGGACTCCCGGTATCTCTTCCCCAGTCAAAGCTTTCTTAGTGGCGGCCCACAAGCCGTCTACTAGAAGGCTTTATGATAGCAAATGGAAACGGTTCTCTGGGCGGAGTAACAAAACTTAGACCCCTTTACGGCTCAGTTGCCTGCGGTGTTAGACTTTTTGTCCAAGGAGCCAGCTCTTCCACGGTCAGAGTTCAGCTGGCAGCAATTTCACATTATCATGTGGGGAGTGACCTAGGCCCTTTGATCTCAACCAGATTGTGTAAGGCCTTTTTGAAGGGTACCTTCCTACTAAGACCCCCGGTGAAGGATGTTGTCCCTCCTTGGGATTTAGTGCTCGTACTCCAGGCTTTGACAGCTCCTCCCTTTGAGCCTGCAACTTCAGTGGATCTTAAAACTATTATCCTGGAAAACAGCCTTTCTCGTCACTATCCCTTCGGCCAGAAGGGTTGCTGAACTTCAAGCCCTTTCCACCAAGCCACCGTGTTTGACCTTTCATAAAGACAGAGTATCCCTCAGGACCAATCCCTCTTTTCTTCCTAAGATTGCTTCCGAATCAAATATCAATCAAACTATTAATTTACCTGTCTTTTTTCCCAATTACCAAAACAAAGACGAATACAAGTTGCACTCATTGGATGTTCATAGAGAACTACATTTCTACTTGCACAGAACAGCTGGTCATAGGCAATCAGACCAGCTGTTTATTTCACTTGCTAAATCTGATTTTGAGAAATCATTTTCAAAAGTCACACTGTCCAGGTGGATTTCACAGTGTATTCTACTGGCATATGAAAGTTCTGGCCGGCCCGCACCCCAAGGAGTCCACGCCCATTCTACTAGGTCAATTTCCACCTCTGCTGCCTTTCGTTCTAGATTCCCATTGGATGAAATTTGTTTGGCGGCCACTTGGACTTCATCTTATACCTTTATAAATCATTATAAGTTGGATCTGGTCTCCAGAGGGAGAGCATCCTTTGGCTCTGCAGTGCAGAACATCATTCCTTTAGGACCTCCGAAGATTTAGGTAGCTGGGGACTCTGTCCCATAGGTTGATGCCCAAATGAAGTTAACTACTTCATATTAAGAAGTTATGTACTCACCATAATGTTCCATCTGAGTAGGTAAACTTCATTTGGCAGCAACCGTCCCCCCCCTTCTTCCCCCTGACCGTCGGATGTTTATATTACTCTTTGTCATCTGATTGTATCGAGGTCAGATCATAGACTGGCTATTTGGTGCAGGTCTTGCATTAGGCAAACTCGATCTGAGGTCAGGTAGGGATGGCAGGGGATTAAGGGTAAGGGGGAGGAGATTGGAGCTCGGATCTCAGCTGTTGGAAACTGCCGGCTCGGATCCGATATGGATCCAAAGACCCATAGGTTGCTGCCAAATGAAGTTTACCTACTCAGATGGAACGTTATGGTGAGTACATAACTTCTTATTCAGTCTATTCTTCCCTTTTTTGGAAAGGACACTGGATGTGTTCGATGGACCTTCAGGATGTGTACTATCACATAAAGATGAACAGGTGATACGGAAGGTTTTTATGCTTCCGGCTGGGAGCCAGTCATTACCAGTTCAAAATTCTGCCCTTTGGTCTTCTCCATAGTCCCCAGGGTGTTTACCATGTGTATGACAGTAGTAAGAGTTCACTTGAGACTGCAGGGATTCCAGATGTTTCCATATCTAGACAAGTGGCTCATTTCCACCCCAACCTGGCATTAGCTGTTAAAGGCAAGAGACCAGTTTCTCCAGACATGCTGTCTTCTGGGGATAACCATAAACTATGAAAAATCTCATGTAGAACCAACTCAGAGTTTATAATTCATAGGAGCACTGCTTAACACAAAATCAACCATTGCTTCACTTCCCCCCTCCAGAGTTCAGAAAATAAGATCACAGGTCAAAAGAAAATAATCTACAGTACCAAGATTTCAACCCACTTGGTCCTTCAGGCACTGGGATCAATGGCAGCGGCAATAACACTAGTACCATTGGCCAGATTTTACATGAGAATTTTTCAGTGGATGCTAGCCATGCAATGGTTAATACTTTGGCAGCCCATGTGTACTCTATGAATCACTCACATATGGAAGAGAGATCTCACGTAGTGGATTTAATCACTTCAAGGTCTACAAGGCTGTACATTCGTTCCCCTTTAACCCAAGACCATAGTGATCATGGATGCTTCCCAGTTAGGGTTGGGGGGCATTTTCTGGGGAAAACAGTCCAAGGCAAATAATCCCCTGAAGAGGCCAACTTGCATATCAGTGTCCTAGAAATGAGAGTAGTGCTTTAAGAGTTACAGGCCCTTCAAGATGCTCTCCCCTCGAGAACAATTGCAATTCAAATGGGCAGTATGTCAGTAGTTTGGCAGAGCAGCAAACAGGAAGGGACCAGATCTTATCCCTTGTGTCGAGAAGTGCTCAAAGTATGGCAATGGGCAGTTTCATTCAACCACTTTCTTATAGCAACACATATTCCGGTGAAGTCCAACATGATATCAGACAAACTGAGCAGGTGCATTCTTCTACCTCATCACTGGTCTCTCAGCAAGAATATGACAGAAAAGATTTTCTGCCAGTAGGGACAGCCGTGCTGTGATCTTTTTGTGTCTCCCATAAACAAATGCAGCAGCTACTTTGCTGTAATCCCCCATCCAGGGGAATCACTGAGGGATACTCTATTTCACAATTGTCCTACCCCCCCCCACACATTTACTTTCCACTTATCCAGCAAGTCCACTAATTCCAAATTCCTTCAGAAAGTTGCCATGTTGAAAAAAAAAATCCTCATTGCACCCTAATGGCCTCGACAGATTTGGTTCCTCTTCCTTTGGCCTCACTTACTTCTGGCACCTTGGATTCTGGATCTGACTCCAGACCACATATCTCCCCCAACAGGATTGATCCATCCAGATATACCAAACCTGAGGCTGACCACCTGGCTTCTCCAATTCCATTAATAGCCAGACAACCTATGCTCTCTTGCCCTGTCTGACACATACTTTTATCTTTCTATAAACCTTCTATGCGTAAACTCTAATCCAGTAAATGCAGAAGGTTTGTTTACTGGGCACATCAAAATAATGTTGATCCCTTTTCAGCTCCCACACATAACATCCTTAAATTTTTAGCTTTACTTTTTAAAGAAGGAGCTACTTCCTTGACTATTAAGGTCCAGTTTGTAGCAATATTGAATTTTCACATTGGAATTGAAGGTTATTCTGTTGCCTCTCATAAGTTCAGCAATGCCTTTTTGCGAGGCACTCTTCTTTTAAAGCTTCCTTTTGAAGACCCTACTCCCCCATGGGGCCTAAATCTGCTACTGCAGGCTCTTACCCAACTCCACTTTGAAGCAGTACCTAAGTGTGACCTTAAATATCTTTCCTGGAAGACAGTATTTCTAGTAGCAATTACTTCTGCCAGAGAATTTCAGAGATCCAAGCCTTGTCTTCATAACCACCATATTTGATCTTTCACAAAGGCAGAGTTACATTGCGAATGAGTGCTTCCTTTCTCCCAAAGGTGGTGAGTCTAATAGCAATCTCTCCATTAATTTGCCAGTATTCTTTTTTACATTTGCTAACAAGGATGAATACTTGTTACATTTATTGGATGTTCACAGACAATTATATTTTATGTACATAGAACAAAAAACATCAGGAAAACTGACCAATTATTTGTTTCATTTTCAGAAATAAAACTGTAGAAACCAGTTGCCAAAGTAACTTTAGCCAGATGGCTGACTGATTGTATTTCCTTTAATTGTAACAAATTGGGCATTACCTTATTCCTTTAATTGTAACAAATTGGGCATTACCTTATTGAAACTGTTACAGGCTCATTCAACTAGAGCCATGGCAACTACGGCATTCCAGCCTAGAGCGTCCATAGATGACATATGTGCAGCATCAACTTGGGCTACTCCCCATACCTTTGTTACTCATTACAAATTGGATCTGGTCTCCAGAGGTAGGGCATCATTTGGTTCAGTGGTGCTCAGGAATATCCTTCCTTGAGTCAACCCGGGATTTTAAGTAGCTGGGGACTGTGTCCCATTGGTTGAGGACAGAATGAAAATTGACAACATCCGATACTCACCGTAACATTCCATCTGTGTTGTCCATTTTCTCCCACCAACCCCCTACCTTTGAAAACTCCTTTCAGAGCAAGTGGTTAAGGGATGCCACTTCCTTGATACTGAGCTTCAGATATACTCTCTTCTCTATACAACAGCAATTATTTCTTTCTGAGTTTATCAGCAAACAAGATCTGAGGTACTTGGGTTGGTGCATTATGGGTAAAGGAGAAGCGCTTTTTTTTTCCCAGTAAACATCTTTATTAAATTATCACGTATGATATAGGCAATCTTACATTTATATAAATGAAAAATAAACATGGACACCACTTTAGTTGCAAACATTATACATCACAGATACCATTGAAACAACTGTAGTTGCAAACATTATGCATCACTTGTACTCTATCCAGTCATTGTCAGTTGAGCATCATATGGCTCATTCAAATACTGCTCTTAAACCTCCTTCCTTCTCAGCATATATTGTCCCCACAGTTCTCATTTTTTCCTATGTAGTTTGCTCCTTCCCTTTTCTAAAGATCCCCAATTCCAGTTATTTTGTTTCTGTTACTATATTCACTACTTCTAATAAAGTTGGTCTAGACTTTGATTTCCATTTTCTAGTAATTGCTTTTTTGGCAGCCGGCATAATTGGACTCAGCAAGGCTTTATTATGTCTAGGCAATTCCGATTCTGTATGATACCTCAAAAAAATCATCTCCCCAGTCAATCCAATCTGCTCACCCAGCATCTCTGACAGAGCAATCTGCAGAGAATCCATAAAGTCTGCCAGCAACCTACACTCCCAAAAATGTTCCCAGCAACCTCTTTCTTGCCCATCACACCTCCAACATTTGCTATCCACCTGAGGAAAAATTCTTTGGAGTCTACGTGGGGGATAAAAATATGCATGCAAACACTTCCAGGCAAAGATCCTGAATCTACTTGACTTTGTTGCATATTTGGGGAGATGCACATATATCCCTCCCATTATGTCTTTGAGAATTGCTTATCCAATCCTTTGTTATCTCCTCTGATTCATTCTTATAGTTATCATGCAATATTTTATATGCTCTACTAATTTTTCATTTTTTAACAGCAGCTTCTGTTCTAGATTTTATTAAAACTCTACTAGTGCTGGTCTTTCATTTAAGAGCCCCCTATTTATTTCTCTTTGCCTATACTCTGATATCTGTCCTTGATAGGGAAGGCAATCTCTAACCTGCAGTCCAAATAAATTCTTGGCCTCTTTCTCTTACCTTTCCCTTTCTAGTTATTTGCTCTCAATACCTTGATTCCTTTACCAGTTTTCTCCAGTAAATTCCAACCCTCTATTGCCTATTATTTGTGTCCCTAACCACAGTCATCCCTATCGGCAGAATCTCTTTTCTCCATTCTCGTGCTGGTTTAGTTCTTAGAATACTCCCTGCTATTTTATGAATATAATACTCTGTATGATATTTGTTGATCTCCTTAAGAGTTTGCATCCAAAATCCTAATCTCTCCTTATTCATTGAGCTCCCTCCCATATCATCATCTTTCCCTTCCACTTTAAATTATAGTTTTCTGCTTGTGCTATGTATAAGAGCCTTAACTGTGTTGCTGTAAAATACCCCCTCAAATTGGGTAATCCTAGTCCACCTTGTTCTTTTGGAAGAATCAGCTTATCCCACTTGACCCTTGATGTCTTCCCTTCCCAGATAAAATCTTTCAACTGCTTCTTAATTGCTATCCACAGCTTTTCCTCTGGTTGATAAAAATATGCCTGACCTGTGTATAATACTAAAGGAACAAAAAACATTTTAATTTCTTGCATCTTAGATTACTTATCCATATAACAAAGTTTCCAGTTTCTCAATTATTGTCCAGTATTTTCAGATGTTCTTGTTCTGTCAAATTTCACAAATGTAATTATTGCATTGTAATCCACATTGAGCTATTTGATTTATTACTGTTCTTCTCCATTGCCCATATCATGTCTCTGCTTCATTTCCAACGTACTCTCAGTTCTAGTCAGGTGTTGTGCTCCCTTCCTTCTCTCCAATATTTTCCATTGAAATACTGGAAAAGGTTTCAAAGGTACAGTCTTTCTGTAGTCTTTCTTACCAGAAGAACAAGAAGCAGAATCTCCTTCTGATGTTCATCGTGCATACAGCTGCAGTAATCACAGATGGGTTCTCTGCCATCAGGCGGGTCCTCGGTCGGCAGTGAATTCATTCTACAAAGTCTCCCACTTTTAGGTCCTTCTGCCGGTTGTTGTCAGAATCAACTCTTTCTACTGGTAGGATTTCATCTTTATTAGTAAAGATCTAGGTTGCTTTCTTATCGCTATGTTAGGAGCATGCGCATGATGTGCCCTTTCAACTAATAACTCCTGCATGCAGTTGCTTATTTGAGCTTTCATAAAATTAATGTAGTCTGTTCCTTCTAGCTTCTCTGGTATAGCTGAAGATCTGAGCTTTTCCCTAAGTGCTCCATCCTCTAATTCTATTATTTTTTGAAACATCTCTTCCTGAGCAGTCTAATATTCAGCCAGCATTTTCTTCATTTCAACCTCTGATTTTTGCAACGTCATCATCTCATCTGAATATCTGTTTAAAGGTTCTTCTATTTTTTCCAACATTTTGTTGTTTGTGTTGATGTACTCCATCACTGTTTTGTTTAATTTAATCAGGTCTGTATGCATTTATCTTATATCTTCCTGTAGGTTATTGGAAGACATGTCTGAAGGTTGCATTCCTTTTTGCTGAACACCTACAGAAATTTCCCCAGTCAGTGTTTCTTCCTCACTTTTTGTAGCTGTTTTTTTTTCAGGTCTTCTGTATTCCTTTATTCCTGCCATCCAGACAGTGCAGTTACTGAAATCTATCCATAAACACAAGTCTACTGTCTTTCTCTGCTGAGTTTCTGTTTTCACACTGGGAGAGCTAGAAACAAGATCTTACTCAATGTACAGCCATCTTGGAACTGTCCATATTTTAAGGTTTAGTATTTTGAGTTTTCAATATTATGAACTACATCCATATATAATAATGTTCTCTCTCTCTCTTTCTCTCTCTCTATGCACACATACACACACATATATATATATATATATATATATATATATATATATATATATATATATATATATATTCACTTCAGAATCTCAAAATTGCAAAACATCGAATTTTATATGATAGAGACCATATGGTCGATGTTTCGGAATATCGAAATTCCAAAACAAATAATAAAAAAAAAAAAAACAACAACAATTAAAATGTTTTTGCAGGGGGGCAAGCACCCCTGTACCCCCCACACCCCTACTACTTAAATATTCCAACTCTGAGATCGTATTACATTGAGAAAAAGGGAAATCTCCTGTTCCACGCTGTATGCAGGTCTCTGTTCACAGTGTTGGGATTCTGAAAGTTCGATCATATGGTCTCAGCCATATGAAATTTGATCTTTCAGGATTCCGGCATTATGAAGTGTTTATATATATATATATATATATATATATATATCAATAAATAACCAACTAAAAGCTCGACAAAGAAATAAAACTATGACTAAAGAACTTCTAGTTGTTAAACAGAGAAGCAAAAAAAAATTCATAGGCTGAACTGATGTTTAAGTGCTTTCATCCTTTATTGATCATTAGGACTTCTTCAGAAACGATAATGTAGTAAAATAAATGGTACACTATTAAATCACTCTAATATAAACATTCAAAAAATGGAACTGACTATTCATTGGTTATCAGCAGTTATCATCAGGAGACAAGGCCAATCTCTACAAAGGAAAATAGCTGACCAATAAGAAAGAGGGAAATTACACCTCCAAATTCTGTTCTAGAATATATACAGTTAAACGGAGCTGTTGATGTTTAAATGAAATTTTAAAGTATTAAAAAACATGTAAAAGACACAAGATTGCCATAAAATGACAACATCCATATACAAAAGATTAACGTAGTCAACAACTTCTTCCACTTTAATAAAAAAGTTTACCAGCAAATACGAGGATTGGCAATGGGTTCAAAAATGGCCCCAGCATTCGCCAATCTAGTCCTAAGTTCTTGGGAACTATAAACACTCATACATTTACCTAGCTTTCAGTCTGTTAAGCTTTACAGATGTTATATTGATGATATTTTCTTTGTTTGGGTGGGCACTGATACTGACTTGACAGTTTTCATCACTGAGATGACCAACAGTTTAACATTCCTTGATTTTACCATCTCTGGCCGTGGTACCTCCATCAACATTCTTGACACTGTCATAAGAATCAACCCTTCTACTAATGTGCTGGAATCTAGCATCCACCGAAAAATCACCTACCGAAATAACTTTTTTGGATTTTAATAGCCAGCACCCTTTATTTTTCAAAAAGAATGTTGTACATGGACAGTTTATCCACTTATCCCACATCATTAGCAAAGACGCCAAATTTGTGGCTGAAGCTTTGTTTCTGAAAAGCATGTTTCTGTCCAGAAACTATCCCAATGACCATACTGAGTATGAACTATTAAGAGTTATTAGGGAAAGACACGATAAGCATAAGCCAGTACTTATTTATGGCTTTTCCAGCAAGGGCAGGAGTACTGATATTACTGACAGATTGAGCAGCTTTCCACTGCCCATCAGCAGAGACATGCAAGCCATACATGAGAACATTTCCAGAAATTGGAACATTTTCTCCTGCTGTGATGACCTTAAAGCTATTTTAGGGGATTTCCCCTCTTTTTCCTACAAGTGATCCACTCCTTTGAGGTCCAGTTTTGAAAATAAGGATTCTGCCTTCCTACTGGATGACACTTTCCCGCAACCTGGACCCCCTGGTATGTTTACATGAGGTCACTGTGTTGTGTGCTAGCACATTCTTTGTTGTACCTCCTACACCGTCTCTCATTGTAACTACAGAGTTACTTTCAAATGACATTTTGACTGTCACACAGAGTGGGTAGTTTACGCTGCTATCTGCAAAAGTTGCTCTTTATTCTACATTGGAAAAACTAGCAGGAGACTTTCCGATAGAACCAAGGAACATTTAGCAGCCATAAGAAAAAAGGATAGCACCAGCGCTCTCGGTAACCACAGTGTCAAATGCTCTAACTTCTCAGGATTTCTCTTTTTTATCTTGGAAAAACTTGACTTGTTTTTTGGAGACTGCAATGCCTTGCTTGAATTGAAAGAACTCAAGTGGCAACTTTTACTGGGTGCTGACTCTGCTCTGGGACTCACTGAAAGCATCAGTATTAAGTGTGCTATGCGATGGCTACGTTAACCTTTTGTATATGGATGTTGTCATTTTATAGCACTCTTGTGTCTTTTACATGTTTTTTAATACTTTAGAATTTAATTTAATCATCAAGAGCTCCGTTTAACTGTATCTATTCTAGAACAGAATTTGGAGGTGTAATTTCCCTCTTTCTTATCGGTCAGCTATTTTCCTTTGTAGAGATTGGCCATGTTTCCTGCTGATAACCAATGAATAGTCAGTTCCATTTTTTGAATGTTTATATTAGAGTGATTTAATAGTGTACCATTTATTTTACTACATTATTGTTTCTGAAGAAGTCCTAATGATCAATAAAGGATGACAGCGCTTAAACATCAGTTCAGTCTACAAGTGTTTTTTTGTTTCTCCGTTTATCAACTAAAAGTTCTTTATATATATATATATATATATATATATATATATATATATAAATTGCGTATCTATATGTGTGGGGGGGGTCTTTCATTTTGCACATTTTGCATGAATGCTTATTATGTTTGTGTTTGCCTATGGTTGCATATCTATGAGTTTGTGGTCGTAATGTGCATGGAGGGTAGTTGTCACAGATTTGTTGTGTTATCTGCGTATAAAACAAGCAGCTTTCAAAGTCTGGTATGCCATATATATTGATAAAGCCACCACCAAAAATACCTGGCATTTCTTAAAGACTTCAGAAGAATGTTCTCTGCCTTAAGTCCTTAGTGTCATTATTGGAAGGAGTTTGTGTGTGTGTGTGTCTGTCTGTCCCCTTGTGAGACATTGTCAGTGCTGGGGGAAATAGTGTGTGCTTCTGTGTGTGGTCTGCAGGACCTAGCTCAGGGTAGTAGGGCACTCTACTTAGGAGTGCAGAACTGCTCATTTGAGTGGCACACTGTCACACAAATTCTTTGGTAATGAGATGCCCTTATGGGAATGATCATAACTGTGAATTAACCAAAAGGCAAAATGGTATACTTCAGGTCATCTGTGCAGTGCAAGTTGTGCTACTGCACCATTTTGTATGATTCTTAATGTGATATCAGTTGTGGCCTTTAAAAACTCTTCAAGTCAACTTCCCTATGTCAAATTATTTTAATTTGGCCAAGAATTACCATGATTTTGACAGACTTCCGAGATGGTTGCACATTGAGTAACAACTTAATTCTGGCTTTTCCAGTGTGAAAACAGAACCCAGCAGAGAAAGCCAGTGGATTTATATTTCTGGGTAAATTTCAGTAGCTGGCTAATAAGTGCATTGCCTGGATGCCAGGAAAGAAGAAATACACAGGACATGAAAGAAAATCAGCTACAAAAGGTGAGGAAAAAACACTGACTGGGAAGAGTACTGCAGCTGTTCAGCAAAATGCAGCGCAAGCTCCAGACATGACTTCCAGTAACCTAGAGGAAAGTATGACAACTGCACACAGACCTGATTAAAATAAATGAAACACTGATGGTGTATATCAATTCAAATAACAGAAGGGTAGAAAAAATGGAAGAAGCTTAAAGCAGATGTTTAGATGATGTGATAAAACTATAAATCAGTGGTCAGAATGAGGGAAGGGCTGGCTGAATACGAGACTGTTCAAGAAGAGATGTTTTGGAAAAATAATAGAGTTAGAGGACAGAACACATAGGGAAAACCTGAGATTTTCTGCTATACCAGAGAAGCTGGAAGGAACAATATTTATTCATTTTATGAAAGCACAACTAAGCAACTGGACTAATATTTCATGACAGGGGTTGTTAATTGAAAGGGCACATCATGTATATGTTCCAAACCTGGCTATGAGAAAGCAGCCTAGACCTTTAATAGTAAAGATGCAATCCTACCAGCAGAAGGAGTTGATTCTGACAAAACTGTGGTAGAAGGACAAAGTACTAAAGGTGGGAGACAGCAGAGTGTTTGTGGAGAATGATTAATCACTGTACACAAGGCAGAAGAGGAGTACATTTTTCCACTATTCAGGGAATGTCGAGAAGCAGGTGCAAGAGTCAAACTGCTTTATCCAGCTCTCTTCAAGGTATCCTTTCCTGGAGGGACAAAATTATTTTTGATGCAGTACATGCTGAGGAGGAAATACAAATGTTTGTCCAACAAAAAGTTATAGGTGAAGCAGAAAGAGATTATGCTTCTTCTTCTTCTCATAATAAAGACTGCAGAGAGACTGTGCCAGTGAAACCTTTTCCAATGTTTCTATGGAAAAGGCTTGAGAGAAGGGAAAACACACGAGTTGACTAGAAGAATCATGAGTACTTTGGAAGTTAAGCAGAGACAGTATTTGAGAGATGGAGAATGAACAGGAATAAAACAAGTAACTTGGAAATTGACAAATGTGGGATTACAGTGCAGTAATTATATTTGTGAAACATGACAAAACAAGACAATCTGGAAATATTTGATTTTTTGGACTTTGTCAAACTTCTTGGGGACTCTAAAGCATATGCCTTACTTCATGTTATTAATGTTCAGAAAACTGCTTAGGAGAGGGGAAGATGAGGGAAAAAGTCAACTATAAGTAGAACAAATTTTTTTCTTAATAGTAATATTTTTCTAGTGCATGATTTTTTTTTGCATGCTATAAAATAAAGTTTTCTCAGTTATTTTTTTAAGTGTAATGGGGATACTAATGTTAACAGATTCACCTGTCTTTTTTTAGATTCTTTCTACTTTCTCAGTTTTAAGAAATGTGGGCATTGCAGTGTTAAAAAAAGAGGAAAGTCTGGTCAAGAGAGCATAACAGAAGAAACATTGATGTACTTTTTTCATTCTTGCACAAGGGAATGACTGGATTAAGGCCCTTGGCTTGATCTAGTGGCAAGTTTTAAGACAGAGCAAGTAAATGAAAAAGAACATTGAATATTATAACATTTTTTGGCAACTTAAATGTATGCCTAGTAGTAACCTTGTTATCTGGTCCTCATGTCTCCATGGAGACAATCTGATAAAGAGAACTGGCTAGGAGATGATGTTTTTCGAAAACATTCAAGTGTTTTTCCAACTGGGAGAGCTGTAAAGATAAGACAGAATCAGACAGCACTTAGTAGAAACGCAGGCTGTACCGTGCATCATAGCATGGATAACCTTTCTTTTAGGTTACCTCAATTCTGTGAGTGTGGCTGTCAGTTGGGACACTTGTTCCTTTTAGGAAGGTAAAACTTCAATATTTGAAGATGTATATAGTTTTGTATGTTAATATTAAGTTACTAGGGTGTTCAAGAATACAGAAAGTTTTGTAAGATGTGATATAGATTCAAATGGATATGACAAGAAACAACTGCATAAAAAGATCAACCTGCCAGTAGTGTATGCATGAAACAGAAAAGATGGGACTAGACTTTTAACAAAAAAGCTATTACACATAAAAGGTGGGAATAATTTTTCAACACAATGATGCTTTCTGTAATGTCTTTAAATATCAGTGGGCTCACAGATAAATACAAAAAAGAAAGAGCAGTGAACTATATTAAAATATAGAGTACAAATAGTTAAACTTCAGGATATGCACTTGGAAAGAACAGAACATGTGAATTTGATAAAGAAAGGTTTTCAGGATGGTTATTCAGCAGAATACCTGGGACAAAGTAAAAGAGAATTAATAATAATAATAATAATAATAATAATAATAATAATAATAATAATAATTGCTAGATGAGCTCCAACAGTGATAAAAGAGGATAAAAAAGAGAATGGTAGATTTGTTGTACTAAGGGGCTTCTACCTAGGGTGGAGGATTACACTGGCATGTGTTTATATTCCCCCTAAAACAGCTATAATGGAGCTTAAGAAAATTCTGGGAAAAATAATCAGCTCTCAGCAAGAAATATTACATCTGATGTCAATCTTCATTACTTTCATTTCCAAACCGCGGAACCAGCTTGACCATTATACAGCTCGTACCAGCCATAAAACTCTAGAGCTATTTCTCTACCCAGAATGCCCCTCTATCTCTACTTTATTACTTCAGATTTCATTTGCCACTGTGCTAGCAAGACGCATTAGCCATTGTTCTCAGCTATAAGTGACTTAGATTTTCTTCTATAACTTTGAAACTCTTTAAATATCCTTGAGTTATATATTTTTCCTGATTTCTGTTTGAGTTTGAGTAGTTCTACCCTATACATTTATCCTGTGTATCCCCTCTCTTCCTTCTTAACCCATCAGGGTTTTTTCTCTTAAACCATCGTTGGCATTTCTCTTCCCCCTTTACCATTCTGGTAGTCTTATCTACCATTGTTGGCAGATCTTTTCTTTTCCTTCCTGTCTTATGTAAGTGTGTGAGTGAATTTTTGTTTGTTAGTGCCTTTCGCCATTTTCAATATGGCGGAAAACCAAAAGGCATGTCTGGCTTTAAGCAGTGCCAGGATTGTGGAAGAAGGATGCCCAGTTCTAATGGACATCTTTCCTGTGTTTACTGTTTAGAAGCCCCCCACTTAAAAGTTAACTGTGATATTCCTAAGGGCTTCAGTCAGAGAACTTTAGTTGAGTGCAGTAACAAGCTTATGCTAAAAGATTTGTTCAAAACATCTTTTAGTGAAGCCTTGTCCAAGGCCTGACTATTCTAACCAGTATACTCCAAAAATGAGATCCACTCTGTACTTGCATCTCCATCAGTGCCAGAGGCTCGCAAACATCAGACTTCGGTTCAGACTTCCTCGGAACCGACTGCTAAGGTACTGAAACTTCAGCCTGATGTCTCCTCGGCACCGTCTACTACTTCCATGGTGCCATCAGCACTGACATCGGCTCTAAACTCTCTAGTTTCTGGCTCGGTGCCAACCTCACCATCAGCACAGCAACATGTTTCATCTGCCCCCTCTGCACCTCAGCATGCCCATTCTTTTGGTGCTGAAATTAGATCAAGAACCCAGGACAGGATGTTCTCCATTTATAGATCCCTTTGTGGGCCACCTGCCTAGCCCCTTCCTAGAACACCCACAGTCTCTTTCAGTTTTCTTAGTTCGATCCTCCAGGAGTCTGTCTGAGTTGGATGTCGTGAGATTGGTAGATCAACTGTTGGTGGCCAGAGATATTCTTGTTCCTTCTTAGGTCCCTCTCACTCCTGGACTTGGGGCCTACTCTCGCAGGACTCCTACTATTTCTCCTCCTCCGACTTCCACTGGAGTTTCGGAGCCCCGCACTTTTAATTTCCCTGGCACCAGCTGTTTCCTCCTCGCTGCCAGATGTTGCCCTGACTTCATCCATTGCTGCTGTGGAGCCAGCGGACTTTTGGGGATGTGACCTCTCTGTTGGTTCCGTGGGTCTCAGTCCAGCACCTAGTTTTTGTATGGCATAGACTTGGCTCCTGGAACGTTGTCAGTTGCAGGTCCTTCCCTGGCTCCGGCTTCAGAGGGCAGGCTGTTAGCTGGGTGTGACCTCTGTTCTGAGGTGGTCTTTCTCAGTTCTGGGCTCCCACTCCACTTCAAGGGGGAACTGCCTTCAAGGTCATGGGGAGGGCCTTAGCCTCTGCAAGCTTCCTGCTGGGTCCTCCTGCATCAGAATGTCACATTTCTATAGCCTCTATTCCAGAGTTGACACCAGTCCTTACAACAGGACAGCAAGCACCAAAGCTTCAAGTAGACCATGTACAGGGCCCCTCTTCTTCAGCGTCCTCTTCAGAGATCCCCACGGAAGAACCACCCCAAAAGAAGACATGCAAGTGGAAGCACCTGGATTCCCCGGAAGAATCTGTCACTGAAGACATGGATTTTGATGAAGGGGAGGGTTCCCCCCAGTCACCCCCTGAAGATGTCTCCTTTGGAGACATCCTGGAAATTCTAAAGCAGAGGGGTAACTGGAAGTCCCAAGACCTATCCTCAGAGGAAACCGTGTACTTGCAAGCCTTCATTACTCAACCATCTACTTCCTGGGTGTCCCCACCCGCTGGTTATGTTATCAGGCTAATCGCGCAGCGGGCTTGGAAAGCTATTGATGCCATAGAGCTTATTCCCTGGAGACCTGACAAGATACTATCACCGTTGGAGGACCACCAGTATTGGGCCAAAGGTTTGACAGTAGATGGCATGGTGGTGGTGGCTGCCACCAAAAAAGAACTTGCCGATGAGAGTCCTTCTATATACATTCACCTAACAGAGAGTCTAGGACTGTGGACATGTTTGGGAAATGGGTCTATTTTTCATTAACCTACGCACTTAGGTCTTTGAACTTTCTGCCACACTTTACTAGACTCCAGAGAGACTTGATCAGGTAATTATCAGAAACTCTAGCTGGGGCTGTGTCTAATGAAGTACAAGATAAGGTTGCTTCACAGCTAGCCACCTTGGAGTCTATATCGAACTCGTCCATGCAGCTCATCACACATGCAGCCAAAGGTATGACTAGGGCAGTGGGTTCAGGCGTTGCCATTATGCAACACTCCTGGATGTGCTTGTGTGATTTTGTGGACCCCTTCAAGTCTTCCTTCATCAATGCTCCATTTGACAGATCATCTTTGTTCATCCCCAAAGTAAAGGACACACTAGCCAGGTGTGAAGAGGATAGTAAGACCCTTTCTGCTATAGGGATTCATTTTTATACTCCTTAATAATCCTTTTCCACGAATCAGAGGAGTGGAAAGATGTGGTTCAAAAAGTCCCAGGGGCCTTTCCACCACATACATGGCGGCAGCTCCCCTCGGGGCAGAGGAAGAAGCTCAGAAGGAAGACACCGACCCTGAGGCAGAGGTGGTCTACGAAACCAGGGCTCCAGAGACTCCTCCTTTGGACAGCCCAACCAGCGCTTCTGAAAGGAGGCCCAATTGCTTACCTCTGGAAGCAGTCAGGGGAAAACTTTCACTGCACTCTGCAGCCTGGTGACAACCTCCAATACTTGTGTGGAGAAAATCATTACCAGAGGCTATCACATCCCTTTCACCCTTCTTCCACATTCTTTAAGAAAAATCCCTGATGTTCCACCACATCGGGATCAAGCAGCCAAAGAAATTCAAAAGCTGCTACAAAAGAGAGTCATCCAAGAAGACCCACCAGACCAAATAGGATCCAGTTTTTACTCAAGGTTGTTTTTAATGACAAAAAAGGTGGGGGACTGGAGACCAATATTGGCCTTAGCCTTCTGAACAACTTTGTTCAGTAGACAAAATTCTGGATGGTCACAGTTCAGTCTATTCTCCCTTTTCTAGAGGAAAACTATTGTATGTGCTGTATAAACGTTCAAGGTGCATATTACCATATAAAAATGGATAAGTGCTCAAGAAGGTTCCTCCACTTTCGGCTAGGGGCCAGTCATTACCAGTTTAGAGTGCTGCCCTTTGGTCTCACCACAGCCCCCAGGGTGTTCACCAAATGTATGGCGGCTGTCACGGCTCACGTGAGGTTATGCGGATTACGGGTGTTTCCTTAGCTAGACGACTGGCTCCTCACTGCTCCACCACCAGGCATCTACTGATTCAAACCATAGTCTTCATCACGTGCCTGTTCAGTACCCTGGCATAATGGTCAACTACGAAAAGTCTCAGCGATCCCCCACTCAAGACTTAAGAGTACATAGGAGCCTGGCTCAACACAGTTTCATGCATAGCTTCTCTACCCTTTCACAGGCACCAAAAGATAAGATTTGCAAGTTCAGTCCATTTTACCGAAACACAAGGTGCCCGCTCTTCATATTCTTCAGGCCCTAGCATCCATGGCAGCAGTTATCTCCTTGGTTTCACTGGCAAGGTTTCACACAAGAATACTTCAATGGCTTCTAGCCTCACAATGGTCCATTCTTTATCACCCAGTGAATCACCCAATCCTGATAATAGAATATTGCAAAAAAAGATCTGCCCTGGTGGATGAAGTCGGAAGAAATCCTAATGGGCCTTCCCTTTGTTCCCTCTCGGCCCAAGGCCATAGTGACTGCAGATGCCTCCGAGATGGGGTGGGGGGGAGCATTATCTGGGAAAGACAGTCCAAGGCACTGGATCACCTCAAGAGGTCAATTTGCACATGAATGTTCCAGAAATGAGTGCAGTGCTCTTAGCGTTTCAAGCTTTCAAGCTGCTCTTCCTGTGGGAACAGTTGCGATCCAATTAGACAACATGTCAGTAATCTGGTGTATCAGCAAACAGGGGAGAGCTAAATCCTACCCTCTCTACTAGAAAGCTCTCAGAGTTTGGCAATGGGCGATATCTTCCAACCGCTTTCTTGTGACAATGCATATCCCAGGGAAATCCAATGTGATAGTGGACAAGTTGAACAGACACATTCTACTGCCTCACAAGTAGTCTCTAATCCCAAAGTGGCAAAAGAAATCTTTTACCACTGGGGCCAGCCTTATTGCGACCTATTTGCCTCCCCAATGAACAAGTGTAGTACTTACTTTGCCCTAATCCCTTCACAGGGGGAGTCCCCGAGAGACGCTCTCCTTCTCAATTGGCTCTCAGGTCTCCTTTATGCCTTTCCCCTTATTCCCCTCTTCCTGAAGAAAACTCAAAGGTTGCAAGTCAAAGTGGTCCTCATTGCTCCCTTTTGGCCCAGGCAAGTTTGGTTCCCCTTAATATGGCCTTGCTTGGTTCACCAGCCATGGATTCTGGACCCAGTTCTGGACCTGCTGTCTCACCTGCAAGGACTGCTACATCCCGATCTTCACTCTCTCAAGTTTACAGCTTGGTTCCTCCAATTCTGTTAGTCACCAGGCAGAATAATATCATTTCCCCTGTACGAAAAATTCTTCTGGCTTCCCATAGACCTTCCACTAGGAAACTGTATTCCAGTAAATGGAAAAGATTTTCTGTTTGGGCCTCTAAAAACAATTTAGACAGTTTCTGACTCCAGTTGAAAAATGTTTGGAATCCCTAGCTGCTCTGTTCGACCAAGGAGCTGCTGCCTCCACATTAGAGTGTATTTAGCAGCCATTTCTAATTTTCACAACGGATGTGATGACCATTCTTTAATTTCCCATCATCTATGCAAAGTTTTTCTCAAAGGAGTTTTACGTATTAAACCTCCATTCAAGGGCCCGTTAGCTCCATGGGATCTTACCTTCAATTTGCAATGCTTAGTACTACCTCCCTTTGAACCAGCAGCCACTTGCCATCTCAAATTCATTTCCTAGAAAACTCTTTTTCTAGTGGCTGTCACTTCCACCAGAATAGTCTCGGAAATTCAGGCACTTTGTGCGAAACCACTGTACATCTTTCATAAAGACAGGGTATCGTTGAGGACTTACCTTTCCTTTCTTCCTAAGGTGGTCTCTGAGTCAAACATTAATCAGTCCATTGAATTACCAGTTTTTCTTTCCCAATTTCTCAAGCAAGGGTGAATATTGTTTGCCGTTATTGGACATTCATAGGCAGATAAAGACTGCAGAGCTTCATACCAATTGTTTATTTTCTTTTCATGGCTAAAACTAGGAAAACTCATATCAAAAGTGACTCTGTCTACATGGTTGAGAGATTTTATTACCTTCATTTATGAACATAATAATCAAACATTATCTGCGCCTGCAAGAGCGCATTCAACCAGATCCATTGCCACATCGGCTGTTTTTCATTCCAGAGCTCCTCGAGATGAAATATGTGCAGCTGCAACTTGGGCTATGCCTCATACTTCTATCACTCATTACAAATTAGATATGTTCTCCAGGGGAAGAGCATCCTTTGGCTCTATGGTTCTCAAGAATATCCTTCCATAAGGCCACCCAGAGAATAAAGTAGCTGGGGACTCTGTCCCAGTTGTCAAGAATTACCAAAGATTGACAACATCAGATAAAGACGTTATGTACTCACCATAATGTTCTATCTGTGTTGTCAGTCTTTCATTCTTTACACACCACCCACTTTCCCCCTCCATTAGATTTCCTCGGGGATCGAACCCTTTTCCTGGGTTTTCACTAGGGTTATTACCTTGGATGTTGCTTCTTTTCATAATTTCTATTTGCTTCTTGCTTTAGTCTGCAAACTCGATCTGAGGTAATAGATAGTGGGGCATTGTGGGTAGAGACTTAGCTTGAGAGTTTTTTGGCTGGCACCAGATGTACAATGGCTGAGCCGGTTCTGAGGATCAGAACCATATCCCAATTGTCAAGAATGAACGAAGATCGACTGGAAATTTATGGTGAGTACATAACTTCTTTTTATAGTTGGGGACTGGAACTTGATTTGCAACAGTGAAGACACCCAGAACACCCAGAAGGTAAAATATAACAAAGGAGAGTAGATTTTTGAAAAAATTTTGAAAATATCTGCCATGGAAGATGTGAATTTAGTACTAGGAGTTCAAAGTGAATTTATATATTATTCCCCAAGATGCAAAAACTGGGCTAGGCTAGACAGAATTTACATTTCATAGGAACATGTGCATTTAATTCAAAGTCTTGATACACATCCAATAACTAATTCAGATCATGCACCAATAATAGCTGAAATAAAATGCAGGGTAATGAAATAAAAATGAGACACTGGCACTTTCCAACCTGTCTGTTGAAAAGAGAGAAATTTAAGGAATGGGCAGTGGAAATTATTCAGAAGCTATTAGAAAAGATAGAAATTTCCTCTGAAAAAATAGCTAGGGAGTGAGATAAAATTAAAGTGGAGTTTAAAAATTGGGTGGAAATAAAAGAAAGAGAGATATGGTTAAGAATTAACAAGAATTATTTAGAGGGACTGACAAATGGTAAAGTATTGCAGAATAGGGGGGAATCTCACAGAACAAGAAGGGGAGCAACTGCAGAATGCTATATAGAAAATAAAGGATTACCTCGATAATATGCATGAGTTTAGAAAGATTGCTTTTAAGCAACTGTTTTTTGATAATAACTCTAGAGCATAAAACTGTTAGCACAACAACTCAGGCAACAGAAAGTAGAAAGGGCTGTCGCCAAGCTTAGGGAGCCTATAACAAGGAAGATAACAAGAGATCGTGTAGAGGTATTAGAAATATTTCAGAAAATCTATGAACGTCTATAAAGCAGAGAAATATGGAAAAGGTACAAATAGTGTTTAGAGGCTCAGTTACTAACAGGATAGGAAGAAATCAGATAAAGCCACAGAGAAGTCCCTAGGAATAGATGGTATTCCTGTGGAAGTTTGGAAGCTAGGAGGGAAAAAAACTAATAATGATCTGGAATGTTTTAACAGTATTTTAAGAGGAAGAGAAGTACTAACATCCTGGAAGAAAGTGATGGTAGCTGTAATACCTATAGGGTAAAGACCCATCAGATCCTGCATCTTTCTAGCCCATTTCAATACTAAACCATGACTATAAAGTGTTATGTCCATAATGGCTAAAAGAATGGCAAAAGTGATGCCAAAATTGATAGATCTGGATAAATGGTTTTTTTTGGAGGGGAGGTAAACATTTGACAACATTAACAGAACACTGATGAGTCAGATGGAAGCAGAATGTAAGAAAATACCACTGTTGTTGAGGGTCTTGATGCAGAGAAAGCATTTGACAGAGTAAGCTGGGACTTTATGAGCAGGGCAATGGAAGCATTTGCATTCCCTGATAAAATTATAATGTTGATTAGCAGGATATATGAGGGAACAGAGGTGAAAATTAAAGTAGGTAGGTTCCTCTCTGATAATTTATGCTTGAACAGAGGAACCAGGCAGGGTTGTCCTCTTTCTCCTTTGTTATTTGCATTATATTTACAACCATTGGCAAAGAAAATAAGAGACTCAGAAATTCAAGGATATAATTGGTATGGTAGTCAAGAAAAGTTGGCTCTATCTGCAGATGATAATATTTTATACTTGATAAAACCTGAAAAGGACACCTCAGCATTGTGGAACACTTTGAAACAGTTTCATGTCTTTTCAGGAAATAAAATTAATGAAGCTAAAACAAAGGCAATAGCAGTAAATTATGTACCCACACATGAATTGGTTCAGCAATATCCATATTTATGGGTATATGATAAAGTGAAGTGCTTAAGTGCATGGATTAAAAATGATTCTGTTGTGGCAGCTAAGGATATGTGGGAAGAATATGTGGGAAGAGACTAAACAAAAGATAATATAAAAAACTGAGGAATTGGAAGCTCTGTTATATGGAGACAGATAGTAAGATACAAGTAGTTAAAAGGTTTTAGTGCCTTTAGTCTTATACATAGGTCAAGCATATTTTTATCAATCAGAGGAGTTGGGGATAGCAGTTAATAAAGAGCTGAAGGATTTTATCTTTGAGGGGAAGACGGCAAGTGGGATAAGCTGATTTTTCCAATAGAACAAGGAGAATTGGTATTACACAATTTAAAAGGGTATTTCAGAGCTACAGAGTTAAGGTTTATAAATAGAACAAGCAGAAACCTAACCTATAATTCAAAGTGAAAAGAGATAATGATGAAATGGGGGGGGGGGCTCAAGAAAGAATGAGAGACTGGGATTGTGAATGCAGATCTTTAAGGAGTATAGCAATAATCATACAGAATATTATATTCATAAAGTAGCAGAAAGTATTCTAAGAACTAAGCCAACATGGGAATGGAGAAAGGAGATTCTGCTGATAGGGATGATTATGATTAGGGATAGAGACAATAGGCAAGAGGGGGCTGGAATTTATTGGAGAAGACTGGTAAAGGAACCAAGGTATTGGAGGCAAATAACTAGAGAAGGAAATGTAATAGAATGGGAAGACACCAATAATTTATTTGAACTGCAGGTTAAAGATTGCCTTCCCTATCAAGGATTAGTATCAGAGTATAGGCAAAGAGAAAGAAATAGGGGGGTCCTAAATGAAAGACCAGCACTGGTAAAGTTTTTAGTACAAGCTAGAACAGAAGCTGCTGTTAAAAAAGGAATAATTAGTGGAGCATATAAATAAAATATTGCCTGATAACTATAAGAATCAATCAGAGGAAGTTAAAAAAGGATTGCAATTCACAAAGAATCAATGGGGAGATATATGCGTGTCTCCCAAATATGCAACAAAATATAGAAGATTTAGGATTTATGCTTGTAAATGTTTACATGGGTATTTTTATACCCCAAGTATACTCTAGAGAATTTTACCTCAGGTAGACAGCAAATGTTGGTGGTGTGATGGGGAAGAAAGAGGTAATTGGGAACATATTTTCTGGGAATGTAATGAGTTGTCAGACTTTAAAGATGCCATGCAGACCACTGACTGTAATCAGTTGTCAGACTTAAAGGATGATAACTTGAAAAAACATAAAGGCCCCTGAGTGGATCACACTATAAGCTCCCATACCTCTCCAAGAACTGTACCAATGAATTGTAGAACCAAAAGTCGCTTAACTTTTTTGAAATAAAACGACTTTTGGTTTTACAATTCACTGGTACAGTTCTTGGAGAGGTGTGGAGCTTATGGTGTGATCCACTCAGAAGCCTTTATGTTTTTCCAAGTTACCATTTATTGGCTTTTTTCCGTGTTTGCTTTAGACTTTAAAGATGCTCCGCAGACCACACTGTCAGAGATACTGGTTGAGCAAATTGGTGTATCTAGAGAAATTATTTTGTGAGCTATGATACAAAGTCAGAATTGCCTAGATATAGTAGGGCCTTGCTGAGTCTATTTATGGTGGCTACCAAAAAAGCAATTACTAGAAAGTGGAAATCAAAGTCTAAACCAAACCTTGCTAGAAGCAGTGAATATAGTACTAAAGATAAAACAGATGCATTTGTGATCTTTAGAAGAGGGTAGGAGCAAATTACATAAGAAAAGATGGGAATTGTGGGAACAGTACGTACAGGGGAGGAATGAGGTTTAAAAGAAGGCAGGATTTAAATTAGCTATGTAATGTTTAACTGTCAATGCTTGGGTAGATTGTAAGTGTTGTATAATTTTTGCAACTAAAATTAAGTCGATATGGTTTGTGATGTATAATGCTTGCAGCTAAGATTACGTCTGTATGATTTGTTTTCATTTATATAAATGTAGGATTGCCTATGTCATAAGTGATAACTTAATAAAGACGTTTCTTATTAATAAAATAATTGCCATGATGTTTTTCATATGAGCAAGTGTATACCACCTTATTGAGTGTAGCATCAACATACAATAATATCAGCCCAGTTTATAACCCATTTGCTGAAACTATGGGACTAAATGGAGGATACTATCACTTCATATGTATGTCTGGGATCCTGAAAAAGGCACCAGTTTTTGTATGAGGCATGTGCATTAAATTGTAAACATTAATGTTAATCAAACCATTGTGCAGGAAATCAAACTTAATACTATTTGTTTATAAACCAATTAAAACCATGTTGGAAGTTACCCTGTAAAGAAGACTTAGTAGCCCAAGTATTTTTTATTGTAATGTTCTCCAAGGCTCTCCCACACTACCATACATTCTGGCTGCTCCGTATTCAACCCCTCTTTTCCCATCCATCTTTTTTTATAGTTGCAGTTTAGTTGCTTCCCCATTTCTTTGAAGACTACCAAACGATTTATTACTCCCTTTTTTCTCACTTTCCCATTTACTGTGTGGAGAACATTTCTTTACTTTTGTCTTATTGACATCAATATGGCTTGCATATATGTGTCATAATCAGTTAGAAACATACCACTTATTTCCTTACCACCTCCTCAAATTATTGAAGTAATTTGCTAAATATAGTGCCATTATATTAACAGTGTTTTGGCGTTGTACCTGAAAAAATAAAATGAAAGTTGAAATATCGCCATGTCCTTGTATTTGGGAAAATTACTGTAATAAAGTGTATTTTCTGTTAATACAATGCCTTGAACTAGCATACTGAAAAGATTGGGTTTAGTTTTTTTAGTAAATGTTTGTATTTATAAAGAAAGTTTCTTTCAATTTTGAAAGGACAGCACATTATGTATAGATTTAAGAAGCAGATACTTGCAGCCTCTGTAAGATGTCTAGATGTTTATCATGGTGGTTATGTCCCATGTCATAGTGCAGTCTGAGGTACATGCTGATGAAGCTGTTACTAGAAGATTGAGATCTGATGTTTCTTCCATCCATCCTCAACTGATGGGTCTGTCAGATTTCTACAGATCCGACAACGGCAGAGCTAGCCTTTTAGTTCCAAGGCTTAGGTTGTTCCCCTACCCATAATTCACCTCCATCAACTGAATACCACAGATGACATTTGCCCCTTGAATGCTATAGACTTGGTATCCTTGGCACAATACTCTTTGGTCAGATAAGTGGCATTTTTTTAATAGTCTTTAGGCTTTTGTACAGTGCACTTTGGTCAGGTAAGTGGCATTTTTTGAATAGCCTTTAGGCTTTTTATGCCAGTTTATCTTCCAGTTTGTACTCAGCTTTTTTCTTCCTTTGAGGAACTGTGTCTTCCCCTACAAAAAAAAAAAAAAGAAAAGAACAAAGTAGTATATTTGTTTAGCTTTCTCATTTTTTTCTGCTTAGAAAAACTTTGTTAAGGTGGTTTGTTGGGAGCTTAACACTGAGAACTTTATAGTAGCTTGTTGTCCTTTCTTTTTTGTGATTATCATTGTTGCTTGTGTGAACTTTGTTCCCTATGTCTGACAAGTCCTCCGGTTTTAGGAGTATTTCTTTTAGACACAAGATTTCCCCACAGGATGCACGCTCTATGTGTATTGTTTGGGGCTTCGCATCTTAATGAGGATTGCTCTGTGTGCAGCGCATTCAGGGCTAGAGTTCTTTACTTCATCAGTTGAGGTAGGTGGAAGATGGCAACATGGATCTAGCATTACAGTATGTACATAACTTCTATTTTTATCTTATTATACAAGCTACCTTGAAGTGGCACCCTTGTGCAGAACAGAATGTGCTAGCAGGAAACAGTACTAGACCTATAGTGCGTGTTTTTGTACATGGCTGTTAGTATGGCTTAGTGTGTGTGTTTCTCTCTCTACTCTCTTTTTTTAATGTTTATTTACTTTTTATTGTTTTGCTCTGGTCATTTTCCTTTGTCATGTCAACTATAAGCTACCTATTGCTGTATTCCTTATATGGTTTTATTGTCAAATGGTTCTATCCTCGGGCACCCCTTGTGTGAATGCATGCATTTTTAAACAGTTCTTCCTTAATGTATGTGACATGTGAAGTGCAATAACACAATGAAAGGGGTGAGGGAGGTTAATTATGCAGAGTAGTGAAAATTTACATCTATACCTGCTGTTCAGACAAATACAGAGGAAAACTTGTTACTTTTAGGCATTATGCAAGGAGTACACTGTTTCATGCGTATTTTTATGATTTGCAACCAGAGAATACAGCATAAGATGTACAGATGTTAGTCGAATTGTAAAAATATGTAACTGTTAAAACACAAACTGGTTAGATCTAAGCTTGTTGTCAAAGCAACAGGTTATTGGGAACTTTGAGAAGGAATAAAAACCCTTGGGTGGGTAACTTATGAAATGGAAAGAAGTATGCCTTCTTTGATCATTCAGAATTCAGTAAAAGGCTTTACTCTGAGTCACTAGTTTAAATAATTTTATATATATATATATATATATGTGTGTGTGTGTGTGTAGTATACACACAAACATACTTACACTTCAGTATATACTGTATGCATGTGGGTGTGTGCAGTGTAATTATACATGTATACTTCTGTGCTGTGATAATTTTTCTACTTATTTCACTCCTTGAAAAAGTTTAGAGATTTTAGTCCAATCTGCTTTCTTTTCCATGCTGGAAGTGCATTCATTCGTTTCTATGAGTGTTTGCACAGAATTCTAATAGTTATCTTTAGGAACACTTATTTTCTCTCACAGAAGCGCTGCACAGGTTATTTTATCTCACAAAAGCACTGCACAGGTGTGTGGCATTCCCATACATCTCAACTGTCCAGATTTTTGCTTCATTTGGTTTGTTCCTCATAAAATCTGTGGTTTTCTGGAAAATCACTGGGATGATCTGAGGACTGAGGACACTAAATAAGGACATACATTTCAGTTTCATACTTAATATCCTTCAGAAAATTATTTTTAAGACAAATCCTGTTATTCTATCAATTTTCTGTGCTTATAAGGGGAATATTTAAAATCTGTCCCTATTTTTGTCCCCCCATTATATCAGGCACTAAGAGGTTGAGAGGTATAGCTACACTCCACATTTTGTCTTAAAAGTGAGCACTCCAGGGGCAGCACCCTGTCTAAAGTCACTTGATAAAATGATTGACTCTTCCACATTCTTACTCTAGTTTTGTGTTTTCTACAACACCTGAGTGAGATGTCAGTGGTGTGGTACAAAAGCAAACAATATTCTGTCTGAAATATGCACGTCATTTTGTTACTTTTCTTTTAGAAAACATCTACATTTTGTCACTATGAAAAATGTTTAACTTTTTTTCTTTTCGTCTTTCTATAGGTCTCAAAATGCTGACAAAAAGATGTTAACAGCTCTTTGTGCAGCTAATATTTTTTTCATGCTTCCTTGGCAATTCGCCCAGTTTGTACTTCTAACACAGGTATGAATGTTGTGTTGCAGTAATTCATCAGTGGAACTGTTACTGCAGTTGCATAGACTCTCCTCTAAACTGATAGTTTTGAAGTATAGTTTTGTAAGAGGTGCAGTGCCTCACTATTTTTTTTCTTCATGGCAGTTTTAAAGTATAGTTTTGTAACGGTTACACTGTCTCACTATTTTTTTTTCTTGATCATTTTATTGACCCGTGCCTGTCAGCACTTGAGCTGTGAAAACTAACCATTTTGTTCCCATATCACTGGGAGGAGAGCAATATGTGGCAAGCATTTGAGACAGGCAGCCATGAGGGTTGTTTATGCAATGGCCCTAACACCTCCTTAGTTGGCTGTTGATATCTGCATTACTGAGAGGGCATTATGTGCCCTCACATGTTGTATTTATGTTCCCCTTACACATGCTGCTAATGAGGGCTACCACCAGCAACTTGGGGGTGCCAGGCCATTGCTGCTGTGCAAGTATCCACCTGTATGGAAGCAAATCAGGTGACCAGAACCACCAGATCACTCCCAGGATAGATAAGCCAATGTAAGCCACTCAACTCCCACCCTCCCCTGCCTGTCTCTTCCAGTGCCACGTCATTAATCAAAGCTTGGGACTGCTGGGTTGTATTGTCAGGCATTTAACTCTGCACACCAAAGAACAAGACTATCTGCCTCACTGAATGTTAGTGTCATGTATATTATTCCTCTTAGGTTAAAGTAATATTAAAAAAAAGTCTTTGTGGCCATCAGTGATTTATAGATGTTCATTGCTGCATTATAATACCCACCTATGAGAATTAGTCAGATGCAGTCTGAGTTCCAGGGTATTTGGACTTCCCAGTACAGAGTTGGTTTCCTTCCCTAACTTGGGATGCTGGCTGATGCAAGGTTGTCATGACAAGAAATATTTTTGTCAACTTTTTTAATGTTGTTAAAGATTTTTAGTCTAAAGTAAATGATATACATGTGAAGTGTAGTATGTCTCTGATAAAAAAACTTTTTGCACTGAGGACTTAAAATTCAAAATACTATTTACCTCTCTGCTTTGTCTTCATTTCTTTGTCCCCCCCCAGTCCCTTCCATCAACCTTTTCCAGTCTTCCTTCAAGCATACTGTGAAGAAAATGAAAACACTGTCATCTGTGTTAGAATGTCTGGCAGGAGATTTGTGTATATTTTCAGACAAAATTGTATGCCAACATGTCTAATTGTGAAAGTGTAAATAAGTTTTAAAATGTTGAGTATCTCCCTGTTTATACAAAATGTTTAAAGAATCTGTCAGTGTTTTGATACATTTCTAATTGCACATGTTTGTAAGGTACAAACTCTCTGTGAAGAATCAGCTGATCAGTAGGTGATATCATTAGTATGCTCCTGGTTGCTAGGTGATTATTTGAACAGCTGATTGACAGGAAAAATAACTTTTTCAAACAGCTGACTGCTATTTTTAAAATAAGACAGTTGAGACTGTTAACCTGGACTGTATAAAGGAGACTGCTGAAGTCAGTGGTGGACAGGTAGTTAAGAGCAGCAGTTATTAAAGAATAGCAGTTAGTTGAGAGTTACAGTCAGTTACAGTGCTGTGCTGTAGATACCCGGAAAAAAAGGACTCACCAGAACTGTAAGCCTGCTGTTGCCTTGCTGTTATGTTTTAGATTAGATCAGGGACAGTATTCTCTAGTTAGTTTAGGAAAGTTTAGCTATTTAGATAGAGTCTAAGATGATGGACTCCTGTTCTACAGTTTAATTGTATGTTTCTGGTGATTGGATTCTGGTGTGTATTAAAAGTTATTGATTTACATTCTTGTAATCATTTTGTTTATTTTTAAATGTTTACCATTACTTTTGATTGTGGCTGGACCATCAGTGTATTCCTTGGAGTTTAAAGCATGCTTATACCCGTTTGATACTCCTCAGGGCACCTCAAATGCCTGGCTGCCTCTGGTCATAGCTGTCATTTATTTTGATATTTAATTTTTAATAAATGATCACCCTTTGAAGGGCATGTAGACTTGTCTGACTCTGGTGGCAGTATTTAACATTTGTATTGGGGAGGGGACACAGCTGGAAATCTGTGTCAGGCTTTCCATAAGTGTCTGAGCATGTGTGATTTAAATTTATTTTGAGTGTGAGTCAGAGGTCTTAAACTGGAACACATTGCTCTGAAGTGTGTAATAAGGAATTACATTTGGATGCACAGAGGTATATAGTCCAGTCCCATGAAATAGAGCATGTTCCTGTTGTACTCTTAAGGGAAATTGTGGAATTTTACTCTTGTGTGCGCTGTGCTCTGGTGTTTTCTGTGATGCTCCCACACTGGAGTCAGTAGTGAGGATTGAGGCTACTCAATTACTGATCCGGGTTTTAAGTGGGGGACATCACTTTTATTGTTGGCAATTTGGTGAGATATTAGCCGGATGTCACACATACTAAATAGTCCTCCTGACCATGGCACCCCATTTGCTATAATCCTTTCCCGTTTTTTCTCAAACTTTTCAGTGACTTAACATTGTGCCCTCTCTGTTTTCTTTTTAATCTTTTTTCCCTGGTGTCTTTCTATCTGGAAATAATCTTTAAGTCTGTGCAGAACTAGGTGGGGTTCTTGTAATTTTTTTTAAAGTAGAAGTGTAGCAGAAATGCTGACTGTGATGCTTTTACTTTTGTGCCAGAGACACAGGATGTCACAAATTTGCAACTTAAGGGCACAGATATTGCAAGAAGTGAAATTCAGTGCTAACTGGTTATCTGCTGATATAGCTCTGTTCCATGACACCACTCTGGGTTATCAGAAAATGCTGAGGTCCTGGCTTCTAAGAATAATTCAGCAGTTAATGTAATTTTTGCCCCGAGATGACTGAATTCTGACTAAAACTGAGAGCAACTAGTGATCCTCAAAGAAACTTTTGTGTGGTCATTGAAAGAGAAAGTTTGGAAGTGTGCTTTCCAGAGACAGTGAGCTCACATTTCTACAGTTTGCCTGTGTTCTTAACTACTGAGTGAATTTACATCTTTACAGTAGTAATGTGTAGCCATCTTTTATTTAGAAGATAGCGATGAACACAGCTATAGTGTATTTAGTATTTTTTTTCTAAAAATAACAGTCTTTACAACATCTTATATTTAAATGTCACTATACAAGTGCGTGGATTTTTTTGTATATTTGATTATTAGTTTGCTTTACATAATTTTAAGTTAATTATTTGGATATTCAGCTATGAAAGGATGTGCTGGTTGATTATTTAAGTCTGAAAGGGTAGCAACACAGAACTGGTGAAATAGGTAATCACGTAGAACTGGAGAAAATATGTATTAATAATCATCCTTTGAAGTATGACTGCTTAAATTACAGCTACTATAAAATAATATGAGACAGTTGGCTGAGTGCAAGACTGATGATGATGATCTTCATAGTCATGTTGCAGTACCGATTCTTGGGTCTTCCTGCCATGCAGAAGACCAGGACTAGCCCTATTTCTAGAGTCTTTACATCATCCCTAGCTGACAGACATCTGAAGACTGATGGCTGGACGTCAGGATATAAGAAGGGCATCTGCTCACAGCCTGTCAGTCAATTACAGAGAACCACCTTCTTCCTCCAAGCAAATAAGTACCCCACTGGAGAAATTTCTGTACTAATTTAATGTTTAGAAAAGTCAACACTTGCTTAAAGTGTGGGAAGCAAATCTCACATAAAGATTTTCTATTGTTTTGCCTGATGTTCTTCGTGTTTCACTGTTGCAGTCATCACATTTGGGTTATCCCTGCCAGGGTAGCCCTCAGTCGGCCCGAATACCAGAGGTTTAGTATTTCTGCGTCGGTTGCTGTCACTCCAGGACTGATGTCAGGTCATCAGTGGTATAAAATTAGGCAGCCAGCACCATTACATCAGTCTTTCTTGCCTTGGAGCCGAAGCAGAAGCAGTTTGCCTGAGTGCCAGTCGGCCGCTACCTGAGTTTTTCATTTCCGAATTGAAGTTGAAGTCTTCTAAAGCTAAAAACCCTGTTGGGGATCCTTTTTTCTTGCTCTAACCCATGTCAGGAAAAGTTAACAATTATCTTGCCTGTGGAAAGCAAATACCACAGCGAGGCTTTCATTCTTACTGTGTCACTTGTTTAGGCCCAGACCACGATGTCCCCCGTTGTCACTTTTATGCTTTGTTTAATGCCAGAACTATACGTCATCAGGCCCTTATTGTAGCTAGATATTTTCACTCTCAGTCCTCAAATTCCGATATGGCTTCAGTAAGCCATCCGACAACAGATCTTCCGAGAAAACATAAGGATAAAGACAGAGACAGACCGCACAGGTCCAAAACTGCAGACGTTTCCGTTAAGCTAGTTGTCAGTTTTCCGGTCCTCAGTGAGGTGCTTTTGCAGCCCCTGATGCCCGCTTCTGTGGATTTGCAGGTTGCTACCGAGACCCTTTTGGAGTCCGGTATGAAGCGAGACTCTTCTTCGACTAAGGATCCTGCAGATGTCTCTACCTTGGATGTGTCCGGAGATGCTAATCAGGCACCGGCTTCTGAGGAAGTACTTTGTACTACCGATACGCGACACAGACCGACAACTTCTTTCGCTTCTTCATTTCTTTCGAAAACTACTGAGTTTCCAAGGCCCAGGGTATGAACCACACCCAAAAAACTGATGACCCAAGCTCAGGCACATACTTCCTTGCCTCAGTCTCAAATGCTTAAAATGACAGAAGACCTTATAATGCTTATCAGGGAAAGCCAGGTTACCCCTTCCAAAAGAAAAACTGACTTGTCCCGAGTAGTTTTATCTGAACAAGAGTCCGATGAATCTGATGCATCTGAATATGAAGACATGCAATCCCTCTCTGCTTATGAGGATTCTGATGCAGAGGAATCCATCCCTTCAGCCTCTCCACCCGAGGACTTTTCCTTTGGGGAAAACCTACATACTTTAAGGGAGCATTTCCAATGGGAATGTCAGGACTATCCTCAGTTAAAAAAGAACTCCGGGAATTCTTAGATCTTCCACAGCACAGACCTCTGGCCATCCCTCCTGTCCTGGATGTTGTGGATGATGTTTTTATGGAATCCAGTGTGACCCCTGACACCCTTCCTCCTGCTCCCAAGAAACCGGACAGGTACTATAGAGTCCCCTGACTCTCACAAATCCTACTGCTGACCCCAAGGTCATCTCTCAAGGACCTAAAGGAATCAAAACAACTTCAGCTAAGAATCCCACCCCCTCAGATAGAGATTCCCGAGCTTTAGACAGATGGGGTAAAAAAATATACACCTCTGCTACTCTTGCTATTAGAGCATAAAATTGTCAGTTCCATATGCTGAATTATCAGCAACATACAATGGAACTCCTCAAACAAAAAATATCTCCTTTCCCTGCTTGTGCAGAAAATAAAGAGTTACAAGAGTTAATGCATTCTGCAAGTCAAGTAACTAAGCACACCTTACAATGTGGTTTTGACACCCTAGAAGCATCTTGCAGGGCAGCAGTCACTGGTTCTGTCCTTAGAAGGCCTGCTTGACTTAAGGTACAGCCCTTGCTAGACCATGTCAAATCCAAATTATTGGATGCACCCTTGCACAAAGACAACTTATTTGGCACCAAGGCAGAAGAGGTCTTAAAAAGATGGAAGAAAAAGCTAAATCTATGCAGACAGTTAAAAAAAAGCTAAATCTATGCAGACAGTTAAAGACTGCTTACAGGTCCAGCCACCGAGGTTCAGTAGGCATTGCCACTCCAAGCAGTGGTCCTTTCCTGCCCCCTCCAAGTCAGCTCAGCCCAGACCCAGGGGAAGCAGGCTCCCCCAGACAACAGCGTCAGGGAATGCAGAGATCTAAGCAATGGAGTTCCTCCTCTTCAAATCCAGGGAGTGCAAAGCCACCCCCATGTGGTAAGAACTCACAATGACTTTACACTTCCACTCCCTCCCTCTGCCCACCTGCTCTTGCCCCTAGGAGGAAAACTCTCCTTCCACGCAAGCAACTGGGTCACCATTACCAACGACCGCTGGGTCCCAGGGATACAAATTTTATTTCCATACTCTGCCAACCCCAAAAGGGTTCCCAGATCTTGCCCCAAACCAGTGGGCAGAGGCCAAAAATCAAATCCTTTCCCTGCTCTCTATGACGGCAGTAGAGCATGTCCCTGCAGAACAGATAGGCCAAGATTTTTACTCAAGACTCTTCCTGGTACCCAGAAAAGAGGGCACATGCCGCCTCATCCTTGATCTAGCCATTCTAAACACCTTTCTGGTGATACCATAATTCAAAATGCTCACCCACCAGCAGCTTCTACCTATGCTTTCCAAGGATGCTTGGTTAGCCACCCTAGACCTAAAAGAGGCCTACCTACACATCCCAATCAGGGAATCATGCAGGAAATATCTACATTTCAGGGCAGGATCACTGCACTTTCAGTTCTCTGCACTTCCCTTTGGCTTATCCACTGCTCCCAGGGTTTTCACAAAATGTCTGGCTCCCATCATTGTTTTTTGCAGACAAAGAAATATTCAAATTTACCCATACTTAGAGGACTGCCTGATTCAGGCAGATAGTCAGGAAAAGCTGCTAAAGCACCTGACCTTTGTAAAGGGCTTGCTGACCTCCCTGGGGTATACTGTCAATGAAAAGAAATCCAAGCTAGTACCCACACAAAAAATTGTATTCCTGAGAGCAATCCTGGACACAGCATCCCAGATGACATTCCTTACACCAAAAAAAAAATCTTACCTGACAGCTTACTTCTCTCAACTAGCCACCAGGACCCAGTTATCCACAAGGAAAACCCTGCAAGCTCTAGGGTTCATGGCTTCTTGCATTCTATTCATTCCATATGCCAGATTGCATATGAGGAAATTGCAATGGTACCTAAAAATCCTTTGGTGTCAGCACTCTCAAGACCTGGAAACTATTATACCAGTGATACCTTGTCTAAGGAAATATTTTCTTTGGTGGGCAGCAGCATGCTACCACAACAAGGGACTTCCCTTCTCACAACCCCACACCGCCCAGACCCTCACCACAGACACATCAGACTATGCCCGGGGTGCACACCTGGACGGCAGGTGCATTCAGGGCCAATGGTGCTCAAATCAAATACATCTGCACATCAACCAAAAAGTGATGTTAGCTGTTCAGCATGCCCTGACAGCTTTCAGACCCCTACTCTCCCTGGGGTCTCTACTGATCAAGACAGACAACACCACGGTGATGTGGTATATCAACAAGCAGGGAGGAACTCATTCTTATCCTCTGTGGAGGCTCGCCATGACCCTTTGGTACACGACCTCAGCCATGCAAGTCCACCTGTTAGCACAATTCCTGCCAGGCTCTCTAAACTCTCTGGCAGACAACTTAAGCAGAAACCTGATAGACCCACAGGAGTGGCAGCTAGACCCAAGGACCTTCACCCTTGTAACCCAGAAATGGGGCACCCCGAAAGTCGACCTCTTTGCCTCCCTCTCCAATCATCAGCTCAGCAAATTCTGCACCAGGGAATGTCACAGCAAGGCCTGAAAAGTGGATGCTCTATCCTTGCAGTGGGTAAACCTCTTGGTCTATGCATTTCCCCCTCTACCACTCATTTCAAGGGTACTGCTCAAAATAAGGGAGGAAAAAACAAGGACAATCCTGATTGCCCCAGACTGGCCATGCCAGAACTGGTACCCACTGCTGCTCAGTCTGTCACCCCTGCCACCATGGCACCTACCTCAGATCCCAACACTCCTGACCCAGAGGAATGAAGATTTTATGCATCTCCAATTGCAGACCCTCAATCTGGCAGCCTGGTTTATTCCCTGACCTCTACTCAAGCTGCCAGTCTAAGCAAAAAAGTTCTAGATGTTATACGTGAGGCCAGATGCCCCAGCACTAGAAAGTCTTTTGCTGACAAGTGGAAAAGGTTTTGCTCCTGGATCCAGGCTAAGGGAGCCGGAACTGCACAGTACTCCCTTCCTCTCATCCTGGATTACCTGGCAAATCTACTGCACATGGGTCTATGCTTTTCTTCTATTAAAATTCATTCCACTGCCATCTCTGCTCATTTCAGCACAGAGCCACCTCTTTTCTCACACCCTCTTATCAAACAGTTCCTAAGAGGGGCTAACAACTTGAGGCCACCCAGAAGAGCTTCTACCCCAGCTTGGGACCTAAACTTTGTGTTGGAAAAGCTCAACCTGCCCCCCTTTGAACCTCCAGCTCCAGAGTTAAAATTTATTTTTTGGAAGACAGCCTTGCTTCTGGCCATCACTTCAGCTAGAAGAGTTTCAGAGCTACAAGCACTTATGGCTGTAGAGCCCTTATAATTTTCTATGCTGACAGGGTCTCCCTCAGGACTTAACCCATCCTTCATGCCAAAAGTGGTGTCCAGTGTGGCTCCCAACCAATCCATTCATTTGCCCACCTTTTTCCCTAACCCACAAAACAAGGGGGAAAGGAATCTGCACTCTCTAGATGTGCACGGACAGCTCAGATTCTACCTAGACAGCACTAAATCTTTTAGAAAAACTGATCAATTGCTAGTCAGCTTTGCTGCAGGAGCAGAGGGCAATGCCATATCCAAACAAACAATTTCCAAATGGATAGCACACTGCATCCATTTCTGCTACAAACAGCACGGGAAACCTTCCGCCAGGGGGTCAGGGCACATTCTACCAGAGCAACTTCCACCTCTGCAGCTTTCTCAGAGGGGTCCCCACCAGGGACATCCTGGAGGCTGCAACATGGACATCTGTTCATACCTTCACCAAGCATTACCACCTGCCTATCTTCTCTAAATCCAGGGCAGGCTTTGCCACTGCAGTCTTGCAGGGCATCCTAGCCAGCCCACAGTCTTCTTGACTGCCTGTACACTTTTCTTCAGCTTTAAGAATCAACCCAAATGTGATGACTGGAACAGTGAAACACAAAGAACACAGTACAGTTGTGTACACTTACCATAAATGTAGATGTTCAAGTGTATTCACTGTTGCAGTCCTGGTTTCCCTCCCACCATCCCCCATGTTCTCTCTCTAATTACAAGGAATTGTTGGTATTTACTTTCTACTGGTGGTGTTCTTCCACCATAACCTAGCTCCCTATTGGGGGCTCCTGACAGAGCAAGAAAAACTGATGTAATGGCGTTGGCTGCCTGATTTTATACCACTGATGACCTGACGTCAGTCCTGGAGTGACAGCAACTGATGCAGAAATACAACGCCTCTGGTATTCGGGCCGACTGAGGGCTACCCTGGCAGGGATAACCCAAATGTGATGACTGCAACAGTGAATACACTCGAACATCTACATTTATGGTAAGTGTACACAACTGTACTTTCTGCTTGGGGCCTCAACATGATGTCTCTGTAACTGTACTAATGGTGCAAAATCCCATGCAAAAGCTTTCAAACATAGGTTCAAGATGCTTGCAGCCATATGGAGTCCTCTTCTTCAGCTTCATTGGTGGTGCTGCAATCCACTGCTACTGCAGGGCCTCTACAGACTCTGGTGTCTGCTAGCATCATTCCAAAAAAATGGAAAGACAAAAAGCAAAGAACCCTGACATTACAGAAAAAGCTCTTAACTATAGGTCTTAAGCTGACAGATGACGTAGGTGAGGTGCCTTTGCAACCCCCTTGACCATCGACTGCTAGGCCCAAATCTCCTGGCATGACCCCGCGGGAGGCCACAGTGCTTTCTGGCCTACTACAAATGCCAACATGGCTCATACATTGGTCAGATCTCAGGTTTTTCTGCAGACCTCAGCTTCCAATGTCTGCACCGTGGCTGTTGAGGGAAGCTCCTTGTCCTCCCTGATTACAGAAGCTACAGTTAAAGTTTCAGTCAGGTGACATCATTCTCTGGTCACCATTTTAAAATGGACAACCAAATCAAAATTAATTATTTCCTTTGCTTTGCCAGCACCTCCGGCCACTTCTCAGACCAAAGCCAATGATCTCCTTAAAATAACTCAAGAGTTTATGGCCTTCATGAAATCTAGAGAGCTCTCTCATTCTTCCAACTCTGAGACCTTCCCTTCTAAAAAGAGCAGGAAAGTAGCTTTTCAGGAACCAAAGATTCCTCTAGCTTAGAGGATGATGAGAAGTCATCTTACTCGGGCTACTTACCTCCTCAAACTTAGCCTGACTCAGATGACACACTCTCTTCCACCTCCCCCTGAAGACCTTTCCTTTGGGGCTACCCTACATAGTATGAAGGAGGGTTTTCAGTTGGGAACATAAGATGTTAAGTTGTCGCTCTCGCCTTCATTCTTGCTGGTTGGGTTTGGAGCCGATCCTCGGCTCCGACTCAGCCATCAACTAAAGTTAGAGAGCTATTTACTGGCTCGAGGCCTCTCCATATCCCACAATGCTTGGTGCTAGATACCCAGATCTCATTTGCCCCTTCAGCTACGAGGTTGCGTTTTTACTGGCTCAGGTCGTATTAATCTTTTTTTTTCCCTTTTAGTATAATTAGACTGTGTATCCCCTAGTTTGTCCCACTCAGGAAACTCGTTTTTTGTTAGATAGTTTCTACCCCCCCCCTTGTTTCTTCTCTTTAGTGGCTAACCCCACCCTTTTTTGTACCTAATAGGAGTAGTGTTTAGCCTTGTAATATTTGTATATATTTTTATTAGTGGATAGTTTTTGTTGTTATTAAGTGTGGTGTGATAGTTTTTGTTGTTATTATTGTTAGTTTAACTAGTGTGGGTGTGTGATTGTTCCTGTGTGCCTTGTTTAAGCACTAGTTTAATTTTCTCTCTTTGGTATCCCCTTCCAGTATGTCCAAGGATACCAAAGTTTCAGGCTTCAAGAAGTGTGACTCGTGCTGTCAGAAGATGTCTCTGACGGATGGTCACACTTCTTGTGTTTATTGCTTGGGTTCCCTACACCTGCAGGACTCCTGCTCGGTCTGTCACGCCTTCAGCCCGAGAGTCCTGCAGGAGCGTAGGAACAAGCTTATTTTGAGAGGCTTACTTAAGTCAGAGGGATCCCTGGCGAAGCCTCAGTCAAGGAAATCCTTAAAGCCCGCCAAGCCGTCGGCTCCCAGCTCAGAGCCATCGCCGGACGGAGCATCTGCCTCCTCTTCGGTTCCGGCTGGAACCGACATCTCTGGACCTCAATCGGCTCCAGTTTTAGTGTCAGAACCGTCTTTGGGCCGAAAACGTTCTAGGTCCCCTTCCCTAGAATCGGTTCGTTTGGCTCCGAGGTCACCATTGCTTCAGTCTGAACGAAGCCATAGGTCCCACTCCTCTCGGTCCTCCAGGCTATCCGATCATGACTTGGAGAGGGTGGTCAGTAGACTCCTTAAATCGCAGGCCCTGGCCAAAATGTTAACCAGCCCTTCTCAACAGACTGTGGCTGTCCCTGTGTCTTCAGCAGTTCCTCCTCCGACTCCCCTTTTGTGTTCGGAGCCGGAGCTGGTTGGGGCTTGAATCTTGGAAACGTCAGAGCCGATACCACACCTTTCGGCTCCTTCATCGGCTCCAATCTCTTCATTGGTTCCTTCCTTGGAGGGATCTGGATGCCGGGACTCCCTCGTTGGCTCCGAGGGGGCGAGTGGCATCGGACCCTTGTCTGACCCCATTCTCCCTCTCGGGACTTCGGCGCAGGTGAGCTCGGCTCCGACATCAGCCTCGGAGCCGTCCCTCTCGGTGCCGGGAGGGGTTCACGTCTCTTCGGAGCGGGGACCTTCTTCTCTGCCTGATAGTGGTGCCTTCGAGGTCATGAGGAGCGTGCTGACTCCTGAGTCAGCTCCTCGATCGGCCCCGTCAGCTCCTCCCCCCATGGTGTCTGCATCAGTCTCTGCCCACCCTTCTGACCCCAAGCGTGGAGAACAGACACTCCAGGTCGCCCCATTGGGCGTATCTTCCTCTTCCGAGGCCTCCCCTGATCATTCAGAGGAGCCCCCTCAGAAGAGAAAATGTAAGAGGAAACATGTTGACTCCCCCGAGTCAGTCACGTCTGATACCGACTTGGAGGATTCGGAAGGGTCCCCAATATCCCCCTCTGAGGATGTCTCTTTTTCAGACATCCTAGAGATCCTTAAGCAGAGAGGGAACTGGACTGCTCTTAACCCTTCCAAGGATGAATCGGTATACCTGGACGCGTTTGGTTCTCGCCCTTCCACCTCCTGGTTATCTCCACCCTTCGACCTGCTGATGGAAGTAGTGGCTTGAAGGGCATGGTCAGCCCCGGACACAGTGGAACCAACTCCCCGCAGGCCCACTAAGTTCATTACAGCCCCACCCAATTTTTGACAAAAGGTGTCCCCGTTGATGCCATGGTGGTTGCAGCAGCCACGAAGAAGGAGTTGGCTGACCCTTCAGTGCCTGTCCATCCACCTAATAAAGAGTCTAGGACAATGGACAGGTACTGGAAGCGGATGTTTTCCTCAGTAACTTTTTCCATGCGGTCGCTGAATTATCTGTGCCACTTCACCGACCTTCAAAGGGATCTTCTCAAGGAACTGGGTGATACCCTTCAGGATCAATCAGCTGTGGGGGCTCAAGATAAGATTAACTCCCAGCTGGTGACCCTTAACTCAATCATCAACTCCTCCATGTGGCTCATTTCTTATGCAGCCGATGGGGCGAGTAGGGCCGCAGGTACAGGAGTGGCTTTGAGAAGACATGCCTGGATGCGGTTATGTAACTTTACTGACCCCAAAATATCCACCAGCACAGGACCCGGAGACCACCAAAAATAACAGCAACTCTTCAAGGCAAAAGTTTAATGAATGTAAAATATCCAACCAAGCGCTTTCGCCCGGTACTCTACCAGGCTTTTTCAAGGATCAAATAATGCGTTTATACATCATCCCTTTAAATAGTAATGTTCCATGTCAGCTGATCAACAAGTAATTCATCAATTAATTAATTAAAAATAACCTCATGCATTTCATATAAAAATTAATGATTCCATATCTTTCATTCTTTTTACACACAGTAAAAAATAGCAAACAGAATACATAAAAAACAACAAACAACATCCCTAACTTTAAAAACTAAAACCCAAACATCCCCTAATAAACTTTTAAGAGATTTTCTATTATTTAAATCTTTATAAATAAACCATAACACCCCATCCTAAATATGTTAGAGTCTAGCCCTTCTTAATTTTAACACTGGGGCAATATTGATATTGTCATTTAGTCCTGGGAACCTAGTAGCATTGAGTTTTAGCTGCCAATAAAGTTCACGGTAGTCAAGTAATGTTTCCCAACTCCCCCCTCTTAATTCAGGTATAACTTGCTCTAATACCATGAACCTTAATACCATTTCTTTGCATGTCTGGGAATGCTTAAAAAAAGCATTTGTTTCCTTCTTCTTCGAGATGTCATAAAGATGCTCGTATACCCTTCTTCTTAGGGGTCTCTCTGTTTTACCAACATAAAAACATAAACAGAATATACAGACCCCTAAGTATACTACTCCTTTCGATGCACAATTATAGTAATTGTCAGATCTTATCTCAAATTTCCTATGGGGAAGATAAAAAATGCCCTGATTTAGCATAGCAGTACATTGGTTACAATGATTACATTTGAATGTCCCCTTTTTCTTCTTATTCATGTTAGCATTTTCCTTTCTTTCAAACCATTCTTTTAAATTAACCCCTCTCCTTCTTATAAAGTGAGGTTTCTCAACAAAAAATT
Source organism: Protopterus annectens (assembly GCF_019279795.1). Taxonomy (NCBI): domain Eukaryota; kingdom Metazoa; phylum Chordata; order Ceratodontiformes; family Protopteridae; genus Protopterus; species Protopterus annectens. Next base: position 735,434,592 of record NC_056731.1, on the reverse strand, counting down.
ATTTCAGTTCTTCATTCACTCCTAAAATCGGCCAATATTTAGTAATGATCGATTCCAGCTCCTGTGCCTTATTGGAAAATGTGTACATGAAATTATTCTTGTTCCCAACCTCGGAACTCTTCCTTTGTGGTTCCACCTGCCTCAATGCTCTACCTAACCCTAATAAAGGTGGGTGTTTTGTTTCTCTATTATTTCTGACTTCGTGAATTATATTATCTATCAAATATTCAGGGTACCCCTTTTCCAAAAATAAATCTTTAAGAATGAGTGTTTCTTTATTAAAAATTTCCAATACACTAGACATCCTTGAAGCTCTAATTACTTGTCCCTTAATAATTCCCTTTTTTTGATAAAAAGGGTGCCCACTCTCAAAGTGTAAGTAGGCATTGGAGAAAGTGGGTTTCCTGAATATTTGCGATTGAAAGCAAGAATTAATATAATCTTTCGTTAATTTAATATCCAGATAGTGTAATTCATTCAAATTCATCTCATGAGTAAAACTCAGAAAACCTGTACTTGAATTAATAAACTGTATAAATCTTTTTAATTCTTCCTCTGTACCAGACCACAATAGACAGATATCATCCAGGTATCTTCTGTAAAATTTTATTTTTCTCTTCCAGGAACTATTCAATATGTATTTTTGTTCCCAGTAATACAACACTAAATTAGCATAAACCGTAGCACAAGGGGTTCCCATCACCACCCCTTTTCTTTGCCTATAGAATTCACCTTTAAACAACGTAAAATTGTTTTCCAGTATAATTTCCATGAATTCCATCATTAGATTAATATTCCTATTATCCAAACCTGTCTCTTTGGTTAAAACCTCACCAAACCATTCCAAACCTATTTGGTGTGGTATACTGGGAAATAGTTCTATTATGTCTACCGTTACCATCCATAACCGGGTGTTAAACCATTCCTGTTTAATGTCCCTTAAGAATTCCCAAGAGTCCTTGCAAATACTTTCAATTGTGGACATAAAAACTTCCAGTTTTTCATCAATAAACTTAGCCAGTGGCTCAGTTATACTTCCCGACCCTGCCACTATTGGTCTAAACTTCAATTCTTCTAGCCCTTTATGCGTTTTTGGAATCCCAAAAATAACTGGGATCCTGGGTCTGTCCACATATAAAAAGTTGTAAAGACTCTCGTTAATGACACCTTGTAACAGATGGTCATATAACAAGTACTTAATTTTGGAGTGGGCTATGTTGATTTCATTTATAGATGATATTTCATATTGATCTTCCTTTTGTAACATTTCATAAATGTGGGCATCATAATCTACCTCATACATCAACACTACCCCTCCCCCCTTGTCTGGTTTCATAATTCTGCAATGTTCTTTTTTCAACCTTTGCATCAAATCCCATTCTTTATTTTCTAAATTACTAAACTGAGAACTTCGTGAGTTTGATGTCATAAGCCTCAAGTCCTTCTCCACTAATTCCCCAAATATATTCAGAATAGGATGGTTCGGCGGGTTAAAATGCTTGTTCTACTTAAACTACAGTCAGGTTTGGTTTTCCCTTTAAAGAATATCTTTAGATTCATTTGTCTTAAAAACATCTTCAAATCCACTAATGACTCAGTAATATTAATTGTTTTGAGAGGAACATAATGGAGCCCTTTCTCAAACAAACTAAAATATGTGGGCGTAGGAATCATTTCAGTGTAATTAAAAATAGAAAAACTGTTTTCTCTGTAAACTATCTGTTTTTTCAAGTGCAAATCTACATCCAGTGTGGTTAGTTCTAATTCTATGTTTGGTCGAATGATTCGTTCCATACCCGCTGTTGGTAATTGAACCCCTTCCCCCGTCTGCCGGGGGGGTATTGAAAATCCTGGGCTAGATGTTTCTTGTTTCTCTCCGCTAGTCTTTCACTCCGTCTGGGTGGGTCTGTTATGTTATTATAATCAATTACATTTGAGTTATTCTCCTCCTCCTCTTCCCTACTACACATCTGAACAGCAACCTGTCCTCTCCCTCCCCTAATGGGATTCGGGTAGGCCTTTCCCTCCCTATATTCCAACAAATCCCTGTCCAGTTTCTTGATTTTCCGATTTAAAATTTTTTCACAAAATTGATCAACTTCCACAAACATTCTTTCATAATCTCTCTTTATACTTGCGAAATTATTGTCATCAGTCATTTTTTCATTTAATATATTCAAGTCTTTTAACAAAACTCAATGCTACTAGGTTCCCAGGACTAAACGACAATATCAATATTGCCCCAGTGTTAAAATTAAGAAGGGCTAGACTCTAACATATTTAGGATGGGGTGTTATGGTTTATTTATAAAGATTTAAATAATAGAAAATCTCTTAAAAGTTTATTAGGGGATGTTTGGGTTTTAGTTTTTAAAGTTAGGGATGTTGTTTGTTGTTTTTTATGTATTCTGTTTGCTATTTTTTACTGTGTGTAAAAAGAATGAAAGATATGGAATCATTAATTTTTATATGAAATGCATGAGGTTATTTTTAATTAATTAATTGATGAATTACTTGTTGATCAGCTGACATGGAACATTACTATTTAAAGGGATGATGTATAAACGCATTATTTGATCCTTGAAAAAGCCTGGTAGAGTACCGGGCGAAAACGCTTGGTTGGATATTTTACATTCATTAAACTTTTGCCTTGAAGAGTTGCTGTTATTTTTGGTGGTCTCCGGGTCCTGTGCTGGTGGATATTTTGGAGTTACTTGGTTTAGTTGCTGCATTGATTTAACTTTACTGACCCCTTTAAGGCATCCTTCACCAATACCCCCTTCGATGGTTCGGCTCTGTTTGGAACACAGGTGAAGGATACCCTTACCAGGTGTGAGCAGGAAGGCAAGACTCTCTCTGCCGTGGGAGTCCATTTTTCTACTCCCTCTAGACCATACCGTAAAGGTCAGAAGAGTGGGAAAATGTGGTTTCGGAAACCCCAGGGAGTCGTGCCTAACACACGTGGTGAGTTTCCCTCCAGGGGCAGGGGAGGGAACAATAATAGATGCTGCCAGAGGGGCAGAGGGGGTCTGCAAAATCAGGGTACCAGAGAATCTTTCTCTGACAAACCTTTTCAGCACCCCTGAGGGGCTGCCTGACTGTCAACCTTCGGAGGCAGTCGGGGGAAGATTGTCACTGTACCCAGAAGCCTGGCAACTCCTCACACAAGACATATGGGTACGGTCCATCATATCCGAGGGTTACAAAATCTCCTTTGTCCACACCCCTGTACAAACAACCAAGTCCCTTCCAGATGTTCCACCCGGTCTAAAGGAACAAGCAGTGCCAGAAATTTCAAAACTGCTAGAAAAACGGGTCATCCAGCCAGTCCCAGCAGATCAGCAAGGATCCGGAATTTACTCAAAGTTCTTTTTGGTACCAAAAAAGACAGGGGACTGGAGACCCATTTTGGATCTCAGCAGGTTAAACAAATCTGTTCAAAGAACGAAGTTCTGGATGGTCACGCTTCAGTCCATTCTACCCTTTTTGGGTCAGGACAATTGGATGTGCTCCATAGACCTTCAGGATGCGTACTACCATATCAAAATGGACAGGCGCTCCAGAAGCTTTCTCTGCTTCCGGCTGGGAGCCAGTCACTATCAATTCAGAGCCCTGCCCTTTGGTCTCACCACAGCCCCCAGGGTGTTCACCAAATGCATGGCAGTGGTTACGGCTCACCTGAGACGGCGAGGATTCCAGGTGTTTCCATATCTAGACGACTGGCTCCTTACTGCTTCCACCAGGCATCAGCTACTGCGAGCCGGGGATTATACCATCCAAACTTGCTCCGAGCTAGATATCTCAATAAATTTCGAAAAGTCTGCATTGTCACCTTCTCAGTCTATAACCTTTATAGGCGCAAGATTAAATACAAAAGATCTGTCTGCAAAACTTCCTCTAGACAGAGTGTCAGACATTCGCCGACATGTACAGGTCTTACTACAGTGCAAAAGGATTCAGGCCAAATTTGTACTAAAAACGTTGGGTTTCATGGCAGCAGCAATCATACAAGTTCCCCTGGCTCGTTTTCATATGCGGATTCTTCAGTAGATGCTTTTTACCCAATGGTCTTTTCAACAACTTCCAATGTCTCACAAGTTAATAATCACTCAATCATGCAAAGACCACCTGGCATGGTGGATGGTCTCCCCTCTAGTACTCCAGGGCAGACCGTTTGTTCTTCCTCCTCCTGTTGCCACGGTGACCACGGATGCCTCCCTGATCGGGTGTGAGGGGGGGCATTTTCAGGGCAAGACTGTCCAGGGCACTTGGCAACCTCTAGAGTACCACCTGCACATAAACGTCTTGGAGATGAGAGTGGTGCTTTTAGCGTTGCAAGCTCTTCAGGACTCTCTACCCACCGGGACTATTGCAATTCAAACAGACAGTATGTCTGTAGTGTGGTACATCAACAAGCAGGGCGGAACCAAGTCCTATCCCTTATGTTGAGAAGCACTCAGACTCTGGCAGTGGGTGATCTCCTTTCAACGGCACATCCCCGGGAAGTCCAACGTCATAGCGGAAAGGCTAAGCAGAGCTATTCTCATGCCTCACGCATGGTCTCTCAATCAGTCAGTAGCGGAAAAAAATTTCCGCAGATGGGGTCAACCTTGCTGCGACCTTTTCACAACTCCTCTCAACAGCAAGTGCGACAATTTCTTCACTCTCTTCCCCCTTCCCGGGCACTCCCCCAGAGATGCCCTAGTTCACGATTGGCCCCGGGCCTTCTCTATGCATTCCCACCCTTTCCCCTAATTCCCAAACTAATTCAGAAGGTGACCGCATTGGGATCCAGGATGATCCTCATTGCCCCTTACTGGCCTCGACAAATTTAGTTCCCATTCCTGCATCGTCACCTACTGGAGCAGCCTTGGAATCTGGACCCAGTGCCAGACCACTTGGTCCATCAGTCGGGCGGGCTGCACCAATCCCTTTAGTCTCTCAGCCTCACAGCTTGGTTGCTCCACTTCCAACCTTAGCCAGGCTTCCACATATTTCTCAGCCGGTGCGTGAAATCATCCTTTCTTCACATAAATCTACCACCAGGAAGACTTATGCTAGTAAGTGGAAACATTTGTCTTTCTGGGCAGAGGCTAGGAATATAGACCCCTTTACAGCACCTGTCCATCACGTTCTAGATTTTTTTATCAGAACTCTTTCAAGCTGGTTCCTCGTCTGCCACCATTAGGGTCCAATTAGCTGCTATCGCAAATTTCCACGCTGGCCTGTCAGAAACCAGCATCATGTCCCACAAACTTTGCAAGGCCTTTCTTAAAGGGACTATTTTGCTTAGGCCCCCGGTCAGAGATCCCCCGCCTCCGTGGGACTTAAACTTGATATTAGCTTCCTTGATTCTCCCCCTTTTGAACCTGCGGCTTCCTGTTCCTTAAAATTGCTCTCCTGGAAGGCTCTCTTTTTAGTAGCCATCACCTCAGCTAGGAGAGTTTCGGAACTTCAAGCCCTCTGTATTCGTCCTCCTTACCTTGTGTTTCATAAGGATAGAGTTTCACTCAGGACTAATCCTTCATTTCTGCCCAAGATACCTTCCGAAACAAACCTGAATCAGGCTATTGATCTACCTGTCTTTTTTCCTAACTATTCGAACAAAGCTGAACAAAAGTTACACCAACTGGACGTTCATAGGCAATTACGTTTTTATTTGGATAAGACCAAACAAACAAGGAAATCAGACCAACTCTTCCTGTCCTACCCTGAGGGCAAACAGGGCCTGCCATTTTCCAAAGTAACCTTATCCAGGTGGTTGTCCTCTATTATTACTTTGATTTATCAGCTGAGACATAAAGAACTCCCTACTAAACCCAAAGGTCATTCCACCAGAGCGTTAGTTATTTCGGTAGCTTTTCAAGCAAGACTACCTATGGAATTTATTTGTGCCGCAGCCACATGGGCCACTCCTCATACTTTCATTTTACATTATAAGTTGGATATGGCCTCTAGGAGTAGAGCTGCTTTTGGTTCCACTGTGCTCAAGAGTTTGTTCCAATGAGCCACCCAGGACTAAGGTGCTAGGGACGCTGTCCCAACCAGCAAGAATGAAGGCGAGAGAGACAACTTAACATTAAGAAGTTATGTACCTACCATAACGTTCTTTGTTAGTTGTCTTCTTCTCGCCTTCTTTCTTGCGTCCCACCCTCCACCCCCCTAGCCTGGACAGACCGAGAAGAGTCCCTTTTTGAGGCCTTCTTCCTCTGGCTGAGTCTTATCTTGGTTGCATCCTCCTCTGTCTTAGTACTGTAGGAAAACTTTGTAGTATGGACAGGTGTCCTTGTATTTTCTATGGTGTTAGCTGTGCCAAATGAGATCTGGGTATCTAGCGCCAAGCATTGTGGGATATGGGGAGGCCTCGAGCCAGTAAATAGCTCTCGAGCTTTAGTAGATGGCCGAGTCGGAGCCGAGGATCGTCTCCGAACCCAACCAGCAAGAAAGAAGGTGAGAAGAAGACAACTAACATGGAACGTTATGGTAGGTACATAACTTCTTATTTTCCCAGGACCAGACCCCTCCCCCACTACAGGGAGCTGATAGGTTTAGTTTCATCCAGACTACTAATTATTCCTCCAGTACACTTTGTATTGGATGATGTCTTCGAAGACATAGTTCCTCACCCGGAGTCTCTACCCCCAGTCTGAGGAAACCAGGTAGTTTTTACAGAGTGCTTCAATCTCACAAGCACCTGTACAGAAATCCAAAGGCTGATCCGTCTGTTGTCTCCACTGAATCCACAAAAGGTGTACTTAAAGGACCAACAAGACATCCCCTGCCTAATGACAGATAAAGTAGATTACTAGAGAGATTTGGGAAGAAAGCTTATGCCTTTGCCAACCTAACAATAAGAGATTTAAATTGTCATTTCTGTATGTTAAAATACGTAGAATCTCTTCAAGACAAAATTGTAGATGTGAAGTTGTTCTATCTCGCCGGTCATTCTTTACTGATGGGTTCAGAGCTGATCCCTCGGCTCGGAGTCAGCACCTACTACAAAGCAGAAGGATTTCAAGTAGCTCGAGGCCAAGTCCCTATCCCATGATCCATCTTGAGTTACCTCAGATCTAGTTTGCCGTTGCAACTGATTGAAGGTTCTTGCAAGCTCGGGCCAGTAAAAACTTTAATACTTTTCTATTTCTAAAAATTATTGGTAGTTTTTTTCTTAGAATAGTTAGCTACTTAGATTAGATAAGCTCTTAAAGCTTTATCTGCAGTGTTCCCTTCCCTGTGTGCCTTTTCATAGCTTTATATTTGGCCTTGTTTTTCTTTATAGGCCTATTTAAATTTTCTGACTAAAAAAAATTGTTTATTCAATGACCTTTTTGTCACATTTTTTCCTTTGCAGAGAATTTCACAATTCTTAGAGTTAGCTTGCTTGTTAATATTATCTGCTTAGTTAATTTGTTTGTGTGTGCTTGTTAGCCTTCATTTTAGGGCTTGTGTGCATATATTTAGCCTGTTTTTTATTAAAAGAATTCTTAGTAGTTGTAGTTAGCCTTAGTTTAAAGGGCTTGTGTGTGTGTGCTTATAGTTAGCCTGTTTTTTTTATTAGAAGGCTAATTTATATTTGCTGTTGTTGAGTGTGTCCATTTCTGTCATGGCTGATCACAAGGACAAACACCCTAAGTCAGGGTTTAAAAAATGCCCTAAATGTGGGCAGAAGATGTCTGTTACTGACTGCCATGTAAATTGTGTCTACTGCTTAGGTGCCTTGCACTTACAAGAAACATGTTCCATATGCCATTCCGTTTCCTCTCGGGTTCTCCAAGAGAGAAAAAGAAAGCTCGTTGACAGGGGTTTGTTGAAACCTTCTTTCCAGGAGGCTTTGAGTGACCAGGATGGATCTAGTAAGTCCTCAAAGTCCTCCAAGACTTCTGTGGATTTGAAAAAGTCTAAGTCAAAAGAGTCTGTGACATCGGCTCCACAGGTCTCGGAGCCGATTGTCTTTTCTTTTCAGAGCCAGTCCCCGATTCAGTTGGTACCGTCAGTCCATTCGTCTCGGTCTTCTGTTAGCCTCTCAGATTTGGATGTGGATTGGGTGATTCAGAAGCTTCTATAGGCACCGGCCTTTGCAAAATTGTTATTGGCTCTGACCCAGATGGCTTCGGAGCAGAAGACCCTTATGCCAGCTATATCTCTTCCTCCTCTGAGCCATACCGGTCCTTCGGAGCCAGAGGAGTCTGACTTGCTGATTGTGGAGCCTTCAGAGCTGACACCTGCTCCAGTGTCTTTGGCTCCGTTCACTCTGACGTCCTCGGCGCCGATTGAGGACTCTAGGAGCTGACACTCTCTGGTCGGGTCCAGGGCAGATAGTTGAACTGACTTGTCAGTTCCAACTTTGCCTCTTGGGGCTTCGGCTCAAAGCCCACTGTCCCGGTGCCGGGGGTATCAATGGTTTCCTCTGATCTGTCGATGCCTTCGCATCAGAGCAGGGGTGCCTTCGAAGCCATGAGGAGATTTATGTCTCCCAAGACATCCTCAACTTCAGGTCTGGCTTCTTCATCCACTAAAGCGCCTGTGTCTGCTTCTGCCTCACAGATCCTAACTAAATGCAGAGACCCAGAGCCTCAGGAAGCCCCATTGGGTGGCCCATGCTCTTCTGAGTCCTCACCAGAAGCTCCCACTGATGAAGTTCCCAGGTAGAAAGTGTGTAAGAGGAAACATTTAGACTCCTCTCAGGAGTCATTAACATCCGATACTGACTTGGATGAATCAGAAGGGTCCCCATGGTCCCCCTCTGAGGATATCTCAGTTGCAGAGATACTTGAAATCCTTAGGTAGAGGGGTGACTGGCAGTCCACCAACCCTACTGAGGATGAGTCGGTTCTTCTGAAGGCTTTCGGGTCTCAGCCCTCTACCTCTTGGGTGTCTCCGCCCTTCGATGAGCTTATGCAGCTGTTCTCACAAAGGGCATGGGAGTTTCTGGATACCATGGAGCCTGTCTCTAGGAGGCCTAATAAGTTCATATCTGCCCCCTCAAGATAAATCCTTCTTGACCAAAGGTGTACCAGTTGATGCCATGGTGGTGGCGGCACCCACCAAAAAGGAAATGTCTGAAACTTTCCCGTCTATCCATCCTCCTAACAGAGACTCCAGGTTCATGGATAGATATGGGAAGCGCATGTTTAGTTCAGCAACTTTTGCACTTCATTCACTTAACTATTTGACCCATTTTACGAGACTACAAAGAGAGCTCCTTAATGAGCTGGGAGATACTCTTCAGGGTACAGTAGCTGCAGGAGCTACAGACAAATTTGCCTCCCAGCTTGCTACCTTCAGTTCCATAGTGAGCTCGTCCATGCGCCTCATTTCATATGCAGCTGATGGAACGAGTAGGGCAGCGAGTACAGGAGTTGCACTTAGGAGACACTCCTTGATGCGCTTGTGTTCCTTCGCAGAGGCCTTCAAGTCATTCTTCGTGAATACCCCCTTTGATGGCTTATCCTTTTTCAGGCCCAAAGTTAAGGAAACTTTAACCAGGTGTGAGCAGGAGGGAAAGACTCTGTCTGCCATCAGAGTCTGTTTTTTCACCCCTACCAGACCCTACCCCAAGGGTCAAAGGGGAGGGAGAATGTGGTTCCGAAAAGCCCAAGGAGTCTTTCAGGACACACGTGGTGAACCCCCCTCCAGGGGCAGAGAAAGGGGCAATAATGGAAGACACCACCCTCGCGGCAGAGGGGGGTCCACAAAACCAGGGCGACAGAGATCACTTCTTTGGGAAGCCCTACCAGCACTCCTGAAAGGAGGCCCGACTGTCCTGCTCTAGAGGCAGTCAGGGGTCGCTTATCTTTGTACCCAGATGCCTGGCTCAAAATAACAAATGACAACTGTGTACAAAGTATCATTTCCAGAGGATACGTCATCCTATTTGCCACACCCCCTCCACCGACAAGAAAAATCCCGGACGTTCCACCCAGTTACAGGGAACAAGCAACAGTAGAGGTCCAGACGTTGCTAAGAAAAAGAGTCATCCAACCAGTCCCAGCAGACCAGACAGGATCCGGAACTTACTCAAGATTCTTTTTAGTTCCAAAAAAGACAGGGGACTGGAAACCTATATTGGACCTCAGCAGACTAAACAAATCTGTAAAGAAAGAGAAGTTTTGGATGGTCACGCTTCAGTCAATACTTCCCTTCTTAGGGAAAGACAATTGGATGTGCTCGGTAGATCTCCAGGATGCGTACTAATACATAAAAATGGCCAGGCCATCCAGGGATCATCTACGCTTCTGTCTGGGAGCCAGTCATTACCAGTTTTGAGCCCTGCCCTTTGGTCTCACTACAGCCTCCAGAGTTTTCACCAAATGCATGGCAGTGGTCACGGCTCACCTGAGACATTTAGGATTCCAGGTGTTTCCATACCTAGATGAATGGCTCCTTACCGCCACCACCAGGCATCAACTCATTCAGGCCAGGGAATCCACTCTTTCACTCTGCAATCAGCTGGGCATTACTATAAACTCAGAAAAATCTGCCTTGTCGCCATTGCAGCATATCATCTTTATCAGAGCAGAACTGGACACCACCATCACCACGCTAAGACTTCCAGTAAAAAGAGTCTTACTTCTCCATCAGCATGTCCACATTCTAATATCCAAAAACAAAGCACTAGCATCAGAAGTTCTGAAATTGTTAGGAATGATGCCAGCAGCAATTCTGGCCATACCACTGGGTCGTATGCACATGCGGATACTGCAATGGCTGTTGTTCACTCAGTGGTCTTACCAAGAGCTCCCCATGTCTCACATGATAATGATCACAAATTTCTGCAAAAAGGATCTTAAGTGGTGGTTGACCTCACTTCATGTTACGATAGGACGTCTATTTGCGTTACCCCCACCAACGGCCACAGTGACCACGGATGCTTCTCTGATAGGGTGGGGGGGCATTTTCAGGGAAGGACAGCCTGAGGCACATGGACCGATCAAGAGACACATCTGCATATCAATGTCCTAGAGATGAGAGCAGTACTTTTGGCATTGCAGTACTTCCAGGACTCTCTTCCTCTGAGTACGATTGCAATTCAGACGGACAACATGTCAGTGGTCTGGTACTTGAACAACAAGGAGGAACCAAGTCATACCCCCTTTGTCGTGAGGTCCTAAGAGTATGGCAGTGGGCTATATCTACCCAGCGCTTTCTGTTAGTAACGCACTTCCCGAGGAAATCCAACATAATAGCAGACAAGCTGAGCAGAGCAATTTTGTTTGGTCCCTCAAGATGGAAATAGCAGACAGGATATTCTGCAGGTGGGGCCAGCCTTGCTGCGACCTTTTTGCCAGTCACATGAACACGAAATGCAGAAGCTACTTTTCCCTGTTTCCTCCTCCGGGAGAAGCCCCAGGGGATGCTCTCCCACCAATCCCATTGATACCCAAGGTATTACAGAAAGCAAAAGCCCTGGGAATGACCATTATTCTAATAGCTCCTCATTGGCCTCATCAGATTTGGATGTTCATCGTGTTACCCTGCTGCAGTCATCACACTTGGGTTATCCTGTCGTCAGGCGGTCCCGCAGTCGGCCTGAATTCCAAAGTCTTGGTCCGGCATCAGTTGCTGTCGCTTCTTCCATGACGTCAGGGCACCAGGGGTATATAGGAGGCATCAGACGCCATTTTCTTCCGTCTTTCTTGCCGCGCGGTGCCCGAAGCAGAAACAGTTCGCAAGTGCCGGTCGGCCGACTCCTGAGATTTTCGAAGTCGAATTTCAGATTCGAAGTCTTCAGTAAAGCTAAGTACCCCGTTGGGGAAACTTTTCTTGCCTCAGACCGATGTCAGAAAAGTTGGTTTTGTTCTAGGTTCAATAAGTGAACTATAAAGCGACGCTTTGATTTCACACGACACTACTTCGGTAGGAAATTTAATTACACTATGCCATCGGAGCAACCGACTACCGGCGTGCACAAAAAACGCAAAGATAAGGATAGGCAGCCTAGATCCAAGCCAGATTCTGAGGCCTCGGCTGGGCCGGTCGCCGGTTCACCAGTTTTCCGTGAGGTGCCTATGCAGCCCCTGGCTACTGCAGAATTGGAACCCCAGACCGCTTCGGATTCTCTGATGGAGAGTTCTAGGCCGACGCAGCCATTTTCTTTAGGCCCTACTGACGACACTGCAGAAGGAGAAGCCGGTGCTGCAGAAACACCTTCGGTTTCTGAAGGTGTCTTCAGACCGACTACTCTCACCATAAAATCTTATGCTAAGCTTAAGACTCCTCTAAAACCAAAAAAGACTGCACTTCAGTCTCCAGTTCAAGGCCCAATGCCTAAGAAATAGATGCTTAAAATGGCTGAAGATTTGATTTCTTTAATCAGGGGTTCCCAACCCCCACCCGACAAAAGGCCTAGACAAGAGGAGGATTATGCCTCATCTGATCAAGTGTCTATTTCCTCAGGCTCTGCTGAGGAACAAGATTACTCCTTTCCCCCTTATGAAGATTCTGATGCTGAGGATTCCATTCCCTCAGCTTCTCCCCCTGAAGACTATTCCTTTGGGGAAACCTTACATATCATGAGGGAACATTTCCACTGGGAAGGTCAGGACTACTCTGACTCAAAGAAAAGGCTCAGAGAGTTTCTTTTACTCCCCCAGCACAGACCACTTGCTATCCCCCCAGTTTTAGACATTGTGGATGATGTTTACTTAGAATCTAGTCTAAATCCAGATTTTCTGCCTCCTGCGCCAGCCAAACCAGCTACATACTATAGAGTGCCTGACTCACACAAATTCCTTTACAAAAGCCCTGTTGCTGACCCAGAGACTATCTCCCTAGGTCCCAAAGGGGCTAAGGCCTCCATGGCTAAAAATCCTGTACCCTCTGAAAGGGTCTCCAGAGCACTAGATAGGTGGGGAAAGAAGGTTTACACCTCAGCCACTCTAGCTATGAGAGCACTAAATTGTCAATTTCACATGCTTAAATACCAGCAATTCCTAATGTCTCAAATAAAAAAAAAGATGAGCACACACCCTCAACAGTCTGAATTGAAGGAAATGCAGGATCTGTTGCATGCAGCTGAACAGGTGGGCAAACATACTTTACAATGTGGATTTGATTCCTTGGAAGCTTCCTGTAGAGCAGCTGTTACTGGGTCTGTTATACGTAGGCATGCTTGGTTAAAGGAACAAACTCTGCCTGATCATGTTAAAGCAAAGTTACTAGATGCACCCTTACAGCAGGATGCCCTATTTGGGGTTAAAGCAGAAGAAGTTTTAAAGAAAATGGAGGATAAGGCAAAATCTATGCAGACGGTCAAAGATTTCTTACAGGTTCAGCCCCCACGCTTCAGCAGAAATTGGCTAACAAAACATTGGTCCTTTCCAGCTACTGACAGACCACAGAGGGGTAAATACAGACGCCCAAGGGGCAGAGGACAAGCACAAACCCATTACAAACCTCGACAATGGGGCACTGCTACACAAGGGAGGAGAAGACAGGTCCCAAACTACTAGAAGGCAAACACAATGACTTAAACCTCAAATTGCCAAGCAAAACTCTCTTGGCAGCTCCCTTGGGAGGAAAATTAGCACTTTTTACAGACAACTGGCGCATCGTCACAAAGGACAAATGGGTCCTAGACATTATCTCACAAGGCTACAGATTCCATTTCCACACCTTGCCAATGATAAAAGGAATGCCAAACCTGCCACAAAATCAATGGGCAGAGGCACAAAAACAAATTACAGCCCTCTTGGACATGAGAGCCATTCAACTGGTACCTACACGGGAGCAAGGCCAAGGATTTTACTCAAGGCTCTTTCTAGTCCCCAGAAAGGACAATACTTGGAGACCCATTCTGGACCTTTCAATTCTAAACACCTTCTTACAAGTACCAGAATTCAAGATGCTAACACTACAGCAACTTCTTCCCATGTTGGGCAAGAAAGCATGGCTAGTAATGTTGGACCTCAAGGAGGCATACCTGCATGTCCCTGTCAGACAAAATTGCAGAAGATACCTCTGTTTCATTGCAGGTTCAACCCATTACCAATTCTCTGCACTGCCCTTTGGCTTATCCACTGTGCCCAGGGTCTTCACAAAATGCCTGGCACCAGTAATTGCATACTGCAGACAAAGAGGAATTCAAATATACCCATACCTGGACGACTGTCTCATCCAAGCAGAAAGCAAGGACATTCTCTTACAACATCTGGCTTTTGTAAAACACCTTCTAAGTTGCCTAGGGTACACAGTAAATGAAAAGAAATCAAAACTAGTACCCTCACAAAATATGACATTCCTGGGTACCAGCTTGAAAACAACGGCCTAGATGGCTTATCTGACGCCAGACAAACAACTACAACTGACTCAATAATTCAAAACAATGGCAACAAAGGCCCAACTCCCTGCAAGAAAAATTCTGCAGGCCTTGGGCTTCATGGCATCTTGCATACTACTAATACCATTTGCAAAACTGCATATGAGGAAATTACAGTGGTACCTAAAAAGCATATGGACTCAACACAGCCACAGCTTGGACACAATGATATCTCTCATTCCCTGCCTTCAACAAGAGTTTCTATGGTGGTCACAGGCATGTCACCTCAACAAGGGTCAGCCTTTCACCTTACCCCCAGCCAGGCAAACTATGACAATGGATGCATCGGACTATGCCTGGGGGGCACACATGGCAGGACAATGCGTTCAAGGCATATGGACTGCAGATCAAAGGAATCTGCACATCAATCAAAAAGAAATGCTAGCTGTACAGAATGCCCTTACAGCCTTCAAGGACCTCTTACATCCAGGATAGCTTACAATAAGGACGGACAACACCACAGTAATGTGGTACATAAACAAACAAGGGGTACACACTCCTACCCTCTATGCAGGCAAGCAATGACCTTGTGGAACACAGCACTGGCTTACCAAGTTCAACTACAAGCTCAATTCCTGCCAGGAAAAAAGAACACATTGGCAGACGACCTAAGCAGAAACATCATGGATCCCCACGAGTGGAAACTGGATCCACAAGTATTTGCAATGATAACTCAAAAATGGGGACACTCAGACATAGACCTGTTTGCCAGCCCCCAAAACTTTCAGCTAACAGAATTTTGTACAAGGACATTTCACCATCAAGCTTGGAAAGTGGACGTACTCTCATTCAGTTGGAAAAACCTGACAGTATGTGCCTTCCCTCCATTGCCCCTTCTCACAAAGGTGCTGCTGAAAGTCAGGATGGAGAGACCCAGAATGATACTCATTGCCCCAGACTGGCCACGCCAGCACTGGTACCCACTATTAAGGAATATGACCCAGGGCTCACCATGGATTTTACCACAAATTACTCATCTGCTCACACAGCAAGACAGTCAGATTCTACACAGCCAGCTCAAAACCTTAAATTTGGCTGCATGGCAAATCACCTAAGCAACCAGCCAGCTCCTCTTTCTCAAGCTGTTATGGATGATGTTCATCGTGTTTCACTGTTGCAGTCATGACTGTAGGGTTCTCCCCTGCCGGCAGGCAGTCCTCGGTCGGCCAGAATCCCAAAGTCTGGGTCCGGCGTCAGCTGTTCAGCCGTGCTCCCTGATGTCAGAGCACCAGGAGTACAAAGCTGACAGCCGACGCCATGTTCTCAAGTCTTTCTTGCCGTGCGGTGATAGCAGTTTGCAAGTGCCGGTCGGCTGACTCCTGACAATCTTTCTGAACAAACTTCAGTCCGAAGACTTTCTTCTCCTACTCAAAGCTAAGTACCCCATTGGGGAAACTTTTTTCTTGCTCCAGTCCGATGTCAGAAAAAGTTAATAATTGTATTCCATGTGGGAAGCAAATACCTCATAAGGATTTTCATTCTTACTGTATTCCTTGCTTAGGCCCTGACCACGACGTAGCTAGTTGTCGGTTTTGTGCTAGATTCAATCAATGTACAATTAAACGAAGGTACGATTTTGCATTTCATTACTTCGGTAGGCGTTTTAATTACAAAATGTTGTCGGATACTGTTCCGGCTACCGGAGTTCACAAACGACGCAAGGACAAAGACAGGCCTCCGAGGTCCAAATCAGACGATATCGTTCAAGCAGAGCCAGCTTCAGGTTTGGCCATCGTCAGTGAGGCACTTTTGAAGCCCCTGTCGTCGGCCATTTCGGAACCAATGGCCAAAACGACGAGGAGCCAACTAGGCCTTTGAATATTTCTGTTGCAGGACCTTTGGACAATGCTCCTTCGGATGGGTCCGAAGCCGCTGTGCAGGTACCGTCTTCCGAAGCAGTTTTCAGGCCTACTCAGCTTCTAATAAAGGCAAAGCCAAAGACAAAGGCAGACTCCTTCCAAATCAAAGACTGCAACTCAGGCCTCTTCTGATCCGGCTCCCAAGTCACAGAAACAGTTACTTAAGATGGCGGAGGACTTACTTACTATGATTAGGGGTTCACATCCCCCTCCAGATAAAAGGCCAAGGCAGGAAGTTTATTATGACTCCTCTGATCAGGCTTCTGTTTCTTCAGTTTCTTCTTCTGACCAGGAATATTCTTTCCCTCCTTATGAGGATTCTGATGCTGAGGAATCCATTCCTTCAGCTTCTCCCCCTGAAAATTTCTCTTTTGGGGAAACTTTGCATGAAATGAGGGAACATTTCCACTGGGAAGGACAGGAGTATCCCTAAGAAAAGACTAAGGGATTTTCTTCTTCTTCCCCAACATAGACCCCTGGCTATTCCTCCTATTTTGGATATTGTGGATGATGCTTTCAGAGGCTAACCTAACCCCTGACTCTTTTCCTCCAGCTCCTGTTAAGCCTGACAGATATTACAGGGTTCCTGATTCCCACCAGGTTTTATACAAGAACCCTACTGCTGACCCTGAAACCATTTCTCAGGGTCCTAAGGGAGTTAAGGCCGCTTCTGCTAAAAACCCCATTCCCACTGAGAAGGATTCCAGATCTTTAGAAAGATGGGGCAAAAAGTGTACACTTCTGCTACTTTATCTATTAGGGCTTTAAACTGTCAGTTTCATATGCTGAAATACCAGCAATTTCTCCTGTCTGTATTAAAACAAAAGCTAACTTCCATTTCCACCTGTGCAGATGATAAGGAATTACATGACTTAATGCATGCCACTGAACAAGTTGGGAAGCATGGTTTACACTGTGGATTTGATGCCTTGGAGGCTTCTTGTAGGGCTGCTGCCTCTGGCACAGTAATTAGAAGGCATGCATGGTTAAAGGAACAAAATTTGCCAGATCAAGTAAAAGCTAAATTATTGGATGCTCCTGTTCAGCATAATGTTTTGTTTGGATCTAAAGCTGAAGAGGTGATTAAAAAGATGGAGGACAAGGCAAAATCCATGCAAACAGTTAAAGATTTCTTACAAGTACAGCCACCCAGATTTAGTAGGAATTGGCCTACAAAAAATTGGTCCTTTCCCAATTCAGACAGGCCTCAGGGGGTAGATACAGACGCTCCTGAGGAAGGCCTCAAACACAAGCCTCTTATAGACCAAGACAGTGGGCTGCTTCCACCCCTAGGGGAGGAGAGGACAGGTCGCAAGCTCATAGGAAACAGACTCAATGACTCTCTCGGTTGGGCTGCAGGAACTTCTTGCCTGGATGCCCCTCTCGGAGGAAAACTTTCTCTTTTTCACCTAAATTGGACTCATAACCCAAGACAAG
Organism: Protopterus annectens; assembly: GCF_019279795.1. Classification (NCBI taxonomy): domain Eukaryota; kingdom Metazoa; phylum Chordata; order Ceratodontiformes; family Protopteridae; genus Protopterus; species Protopterus annectens. Next base: position 735,416,980 of record NC_056731.1, on the reverse strand, counting down.
TGGGTTCTGGATGTGGTTTCAAGAGGTTACAAATTCCATTTTCATACCCTACCAAGGCCAAGCGGATGGCCAGATCTTCCAAAACATCAATGGACAGAGGCCTTAAACCAGGTGGAAGCTCTCTTGGCTATGAAAGCCATAGAACTAGTTCCACTTTCAGAGATGGGACAAGGTTTTTACTCAAGGCTCTTTCTAGTCCACAGGAAGCAAAATTCATGGAGACCCATTCTGGATCTGTCAGTCTTGAACACTTTTCTAGAGATACCAAAATTCAAGATGCTTACTCTACAGCAGCTACTTCCAATGCTGACCAAAATGCATGGATGGTAACTTTGGATTTAAAGGAGGCATATTTACACATTCCCATCAGGCAGGAACGCAGAAAATACCTCAGGTTCAAGGCTGGATCGAGGCACTTTCAATTCTCTGCGCTGCCCTTTGGATTGTCTACTGCGCCCAGGGTCTTCACCAAATGCCTGGCTCCAGTAGTAGCTTATTGCAGACTCAAGGGAATTCAAATTTACCCTTATCTGGACGACTGTCTTATTCAGGCAGACAGCAAGGATGTCTTACTCCAGCATCTACAGTTTGTTCAGAATCTTCTCAAGTTCCTTGGATTCACTGTAAACATAAAAAAGTCAAATTTGACACCCTCACAACAGATAATTTTTCTGGGCTTCTCTAAACACAACAACCCAGATGGCATTTCTGACATATGAAAAACAGTTACAGCTGGCTTCAACTTTCAAAACCTTGGCAACTTTAACTCGGCTATCTGCAAGGAGATTCCTGCAGGCTTTGGGTTACATGGCCTCCTGCATCCTTCTCGTACCATATGCAAGACTACATATGAGGAAAGTACAGTGGTACCTAAAAAGTGTATGGTCTCAGCATTGCCACAGTTTAGACATACTGATCTCCGTCCTGCCTTGTCTTCAAAAGGAATTCCTTTGGTGGTCCAAGGCATGTACTCTAAACAAAGGAAAACCCTTCTGTCTGCCTCCTGCCACTCAGATACTAACCATGGATGCCTCAGATTATGCATGGGGAGCCCATTTTCGGGGCAACTGTCTGCAGGGCCTTTGGACAAAGGATTAGAAGCACCTGCATATCAATTTAAAGGAAATGTTAGCCGTTCAGAAAGCTCTATTGGCCTTCAGGAATCTTCTACAACCAGGACAACTACTGATACGGACAGACAACACCACAGTTATGTGGTACATAAACAAGCAAGGGGGATCTCATTCCTACCCCCTTTGCAGACTAGCCATGGATCTGTGGAACACAGCTCTAGCTTGCAATCTGGACCTTCAAGCTCAGTTTCTACCAGGGAAGCAAAACTTCTTGGCAGACAGTCTGAGCAGAAACCTTTCGGACCCACATGAGTGGATGCTGGACACCGAAATATTCAAGATGATAACAGCAGTCTGGGGATGTCCTCACATAGACCTCTTTGCATCCCACCTCAATCATCAACTGCAGATTTTTTGTACCAGGACTTTCCACAAACAAGCTTGGAAAGTAGATGCACTATCATTCAGTTGGAGAAACCTCTCGGGATATGCCTTTCTGCCTCTTCCTCTTCTTCCACGGGTATTATTAAAGATCAAACAGGACAAGCCCAAGATGATAATCTTGTTGGCCCCAAATTGGCCTCGACAGTTTTGGTACCCAACTCTGAAAAACCTTTGTCTGGAGCCCCCTTGGGTTTTACCACAGACTCCGAACCTTCTGTCCCAACACCAGGGTCAGGTTCTACACTCCCATGTCAAAACTCTCAGCCTGGCGGCCTGGTTAATCCAGGGTCTTTGATTCATTCTCTCCTACCCAAGCAGGTTATGGATGTCATTTTAGAAGCCAGACGTCCTAGCACTAGAAAATCTTATGCAGGAAAATGGAAAAGATTTTGTTCCTGGATGCAGGCTCAGGATTCTGATCCTCTTCTTCCTAACATTCCTTTGATTTTACTTTACCTGACAGACCTCTTACATAAGGGTCTCTCTTTCTCTTCCATTAAGATACATGCCTCTGCTATTTCTACTCATTATAATACAGACCCTCCAATCTTTTCCCACCAGCTCATGAGACAGTTTCTCAGAGGAGCTAAGAACTTAAGGCCCCTTAGATCTCCTCCCATTCCTGCTTGGGATCTCAACTATGTTTTGGAAAAGCTCATCTTACCTCCTTTTGAGCCTGCTGCCACTTCTGACATCAAGTTTTTATCTTGGAAAACAGCCATCCTATTAGCTCTGACCTCTGCCAGGAGAGTTTCAGAGTTGCAAGCTCTTATGGCTGTGGAACCTTATATTATTTTTCATCAAGACAGGGTGTCTTTAAGGACTAATCCTACTTTCATGCCTAAGGTGGTTTCCAAAGTGGCTTTAAATCAAACTATTCACTTGCCAACTTTTTTCCCCTCTCCTCAAAATAAAGGGGAAAGGATATTATATTCCTTGGATGTACACAGACAACTACGTTTTTACCTAAACAGAACCAAGGGCATCAGGAAATCAGAGCAATTGTTTGTTTCTTATGCTTCAAGTTCCCAAGGTAAAGCCATTTCAAAACAGACCATTTCTAAATGGATTGCTCATGGAATCAGATTTTGTTACTCACACCATGGAAAGCAAATCCCAGGGAGTATATGGACTCATTCCACCAGAGCTGCTGCCACTTCAGCTGCCTTCCTCAGGGGAGTCCCTACCAAAGACATTTTGGAAGCTGCAACTTGGAGTTCAGTGCATACTTTTTCAAAGCACTACAATCTACCTCTCTACTCTAAGTCTGGGGCAGGCTTTGCTTCTGCAGTCTTGCAGGGGCTTTTAGCCGCCTCTTCTACTTTATGACCACCTCCCTTTCATTCTGCTTTGGGATTCTACCCTACAGTCATGACTGCAACAGTGAAACACGATGAACATAGTACAGGTGTGTACACTTACCATAAATGTAGATGTTCGAGTGTCTTCACTGTTGCAGTCTGGGTTTCCCTCCCTCCTGTCCCCTCTTATTTTTACTTTTGTGTGGTTCCTTTTTTCACCATTCTTCTGAGGTGTATTTGCAAAGGGTATGGGACCTTACTCATTTTGGGACTCCTGACATCTGGGGCAAGAAAAACTGGAGAACATGGCATCGGCTGTCAGCTTTGTACTCCTGGTGCTCTGACGTCAGGGAGCATGGCTGAACAGCTGACGCCGGACCCAGACTTTGGGATTCTGGCCAACCGAGGACTGCCTGCCGACAGGGGAGAACCCTACAGTCATGACTGCAACAGTGAAGACACTCAAATATCTACATTTATGGTAAGTGTACACAACTGTACTTTATTCTGGAAGCCAGGAGGCCCAGCACCAGGAAGGCCTACTCAGACAAATGGAAAAGGTTTTGTGCCTGGAACCAAGCTAAATGCCAAAATACCCTTCAGCCAGACATACCTCAGATTCTACAGTATTTAACTGAGATGTTACACAAAAGACTTTCTTTTTCATCTATTAAAATCCACGCCTCAGCTATTTCAGCTCACTACAACACGGATCCTCCCTTTTCACATCCACTTCTAAGGCAGTTTCTCAGAGGGGCCAGAAACATTAGGCTCCCCAGGAGAGCACCTACACCAACCTGGAACCTCAATTTTGTTCTGGAAAAACTTATGCTACCTCCTTTTGAACCAGCTTTCTCAGCTGACTTAAAGTTTATATCATGGGAGACTGCCCTGCTGCTAGCAATAACTTCAGCCAGAAGAGTCTCAGAGCTTCAGGCACTAATGGCAGTAGAGCCTTTCCTCATTTTTCATCAAGACAGAGTTTCTCTACGAACTAACCCCTCCTTTATGCCTAAGGTGGTATCCAGTGTGGCTCTAAATCAAACCATCCATTTACCCACCTTCTTTCCAAATCCACAGAACAAAGGAGAAAGACTCCTGCACTCCTTGGACATTCACAGGCAACTACGTTACTACTTGGATAAAACTAAGGTTTTCAGAAAATCTGACCAGCTCTTTGTATCCTATGCTACAGCTTCACAAGGAAAGGCTATCTCAAAACAGACCATTTCCAAATGGATAGGACATTGCATTCGTTTTTGCTACACCCACCATGGAAAACCAGTTCCTGCTAGCATAAGGCCCCACTCTATCAGGGCAGCTGCTACATCTACAGCCTTCCTCAGGGGGGTGCCAACCAAGGATATTTTGGAAGCTGCAACTTGGAGTTCAGTACACACCTTCACCAAACACTATCACTTACCACTTTACTCTAAGACTAGAGTTGGCTTCGCCACTGCAGTTTTGCAGGACCTTCTAGCCTCCTCTAACCCTGTTTGACTCCACCTCCCATCCTTAGCTTTGGGATTCTACCCAAGTGTGATGACTGCAGCAAGGTAACACGATGAACATAGTACAGTTTTGTACCTGCCATAAATGTAGATGTTCGAGTGTATACCCTGCTCCAGTCCAGGTTACCCTCTCTCCATCCCCTCTGACCTAACTAAAACCTTTCAATGCCTTAAAATCTGATACTACCTTTGTGGTGTATTTGCTTATAGCTGGAGGGATGTTTTGTTTGTGCTAAACTTTTATTATTGGTACTATCTACTGACCACCATTTTGGGGGGCACCTGACATCTGGGGCAAGAAAAACTGAAGAAAATGGCGTCGGATGCCTCCTATATACCCCTGGTGCACTGACATCAGGGTAGAAGCCACAGCAACCGACGCCAGACCAAGACTTTGGAATTCAGGCCAACTGCGGGACCGCCTGACGACAGGATAACCCAAGTGTGATGACTGCAGCAGGGTATACACTCGAACATCTACATTTATGGTAGGTACAAAACTGTACTTTCCCCTTCCTTCGACTTCATCTTTTGAAGGTCCCTGGATTTTGGACCCAGTTCCAGACCTTCTGATGCACTCATTGGGGGAACTTCATCCCTCTCTGCAGTCCTTGAAGCTAACAGCTTGGCTGCTCCAATTCCCATCATAGCCAGGTTCCATAACCTTTCCAGTGAGACGAAGCAAATTCTCCTATCCTCTCATAAATCCTCTATGAGAAAGCTATACCTCAGCAAATGGAAAAAAATGTTCTATATGGACCTCTAAAAACAATATTGATCCTTACCAAGCCCCTATGGCCTCTGTTCTAGAATTCTTAACCATTATATTCAATAAAGGAGCTGCAGCAGCAACAGTCCGTGTTCAACTTGCTGCCATTTCTAACTTTCATCTGGGATTTGAAGGATTGAATATCATGTCACAGAAATTATCCAAAGCGTTTCTCAAAGGGACCTTTCATATTAGACCACCTGTGAAATCTCCCTATTTTCCATGGAATCTACATTTTATGCTTTCCCGCATAATCCTTCTGCCATTTGAAACAGCTTCCTCGTGCGACCTCAAATTTCTGTAATGGAAAAACATCTTTTTAGTGTCTATTACTTCTGCCCACTGAGTGTCAGAGTTTCAAGCCTTGTCCATCAAGCCTCCTTATTTGATTTTCCATGCTGACAGCAGTCTCTCTTCGAACAAACCCCTCTTTCTTGCCCAAAGTTTGCAGTGAAACTAACTCAACCAAATTATTGTTTTGACAGTTTTCTTCCACTCCAACAATCTAGAATACATGCTGCACAAACCTGATGTTCACAGACAGCTCAGATTTTATTTGGATAGAACAAAAGATTTCAGGAAATCAGACCAGTGGCTAAAACAACTCTGTCTAAATGGTTATCTGATTGTATCACCTTTTCTTATTCAGCTGCCAATATGCCCTTGCAGCATAAAATTAAAGCTTACTCAACCAGAGCAGTTTCTACATCCTCTGCTTTTTCTGCCAGACTTCCTATAGATAACATTCGTGCAGCAGCCAGTTGGTCAAAACTTCATACCTTTATCAATCATTACTAAGTTGACAGGGCCTCCTTTGGATTCACGGTTCTGAGAAATATACTCCCATGAGCCACCCGAGGTGGATGGTGCTTGGGACGCTATCCATCAGTAAAGAATGAACGACGAGATAGAACAACTTCACATAAAGAAGTTATGTACTTACCATAATGTTCCATGTGAGTTGTTCATCTCACCTTCATTCTTATGTCCCTCCCTCCTACCCCCTCCTGGGCTCTCAGAAGACCGAGATGCTAGATCCTTCCTGGTCACTCAACCCTTCTGTACTTTCTCTCTCATGGAGTTATAGAATGACATATGGTATATTATATGCAGCAAACAAGATCTGAGGTAACTCAGGGTGCATCATTGGATAGGGACTTGCCCTCAAGCTACTTGAAATCCTCGAGCTTTGTAGTAGGTGCCGACTCAGAGCCAAGGAATCAGCTCTGAACCCATCGGTAAAGAATGAAGGCGAGATTAACAACTCACATGGAATGTTATGTTAAGTACATAACTTCTTTTTTAAGGTAGACTGCCTAGCAGATAGAACCTTATCCAAGGAAATCCAGGAGATAGCCAGAGAAGCTTTACAAATCTTCAGACACTCCCTGCTTCTTGGAGCTGCCATAGGTTCTGTCATCCACAGACATACATGGCTCAGGACCTAGTCTCTATCAGATCAGGTTAAGGTTGAACTACTGGGTGCTCCATTGGACAAGGAAATACTTTGTGGTCCTCTAGCTGAACAAATATTTGAGAAACTGAATAAAAAAGAAAGCATAATTAAAACTGTGGAAGAATTTTGTCTGTCCCAACCCCAAGGTACAGCATGAATTACCCTTTAAAAGCTTTGCCTTTTCCACCTGGTCAAGAAAAGGGGAGACCGAGACAGTCTAGAATATGAAAAACATAACAATTACAATGGGCGGGGGGTTCCAAAGCACCCACCCAGCACAGAGAACTGCTGTGATAAGGTAGTATCCCATCCTCCCTTACCACTTCCCGTCCTTTCCAAACCTCTGTCAGGAAGACTCTCCTTCTTCCTAAACCAGTGGAAATCTATCACCAGGGACCAGTGGGTCCTCAGCATCATGGAGAAGGGGTAGTATATTCAGTTCAGAGAAATACCACCCTTCTTGGCATTCCAAAACCACGGAAAGAGCAAGAAAGCCTCTTACCATCTGTCCTCATAGAGCTACTTCACTAAGGATCCATCCAGCCTGTCTCACCAGGACAAGCGGAAAAAGGCTTCTGCTCAAGGGTTTTTTCTAGTCCCAAGAAAAGAGGGCACTTGGAGGCCCATCTTAGACCTCTCAAAGCTAAACAAGTTCCTCAGCAGCCCAAAAGTCATAATGCTTGCATTGCAGAAATTACTGCCCATGATCTTCCAAGATGTCTTCATGGTCACCATAGACCTAAAAGTCACTTACTTCCATGGTCACATGGCAGACAGTCACAGACAGTACCTATGATTTGTAGGAACAGGCTCCTACTTCCAGTTCTGTGCTTTAGTGTTTGGGCTATCTTTTGCTCCCAGAATTTTCACAAAATGTCTAAGTCTCCCAATAGCACATCGCAGAACCAGAATTCTAGTGGTTCTTATGTACCCATACTTACATGCCTATCTCATTCAGGGAAGATCCACTTCAGAGACCGTAGGGACCTTACATATTGCTGTAGACTAGTTTCTGAAGGTAGGTTTCACTTTAAATCTGCAAAAATCCCAAACTCTCCCTCAAACAAGATACTGGGGTACATGGCATCATGCACTCTAATGATCTCATTTGCAAAGCTGCACATGAGGAAACTTCATTTCTTTCTGAAAAAATGTTTGGGAGCAATTCCTACCCCTGGATAACCTACTGCCCCTCCTTCCATGCCTCAAAAAGGAACTCCTGTGGTGGAAGAATACCATATAAAGAAACTCAGGTGCAAATTTCATTTTGCCAGAAGCTGGCAAGACCACTACCATGAACAGCTCAGACATAGGCTGGAGAGCCCACTAAGGTCTCCTGAAGGTTCAAGGCATTTGGTCTCTATGGCAGAGAAAGTTGCATATAAATCAAAAGGAGTCACTAGCATTCTACCCTGCCATAAAATCCTTTCGGCAAAACTTAAGCCCAGTAATACTGCAAATCCAGACACACAACACCACATTTATGTGGTACATAAACAAGGGGAGGCACTGTCTTATCCCCTGTGCATTCTTGCTAGAAGAATTGAGATGCTAGCTCAAGAGATGAGGTTGACCCACACAGCATCTTATATTCCAGGCTAGAGCAATACCCTAGCAGATTCTCTAAGCAAAGACCTTCAAGACCCCAATGAATGGATGTTGAAAAGAGAGGTCTGTATCTGACTATACAGTATGGGATCTCCTCAATAGACCTGTTTGCCTCTCTGTACAAAAAACAACTCCAGGTCACAGCAGACAGCACCTTAGAAAAAAGATTTGTTCTCCTTCACATGGACAAACTGGGTTCCTGTGTGCATTCTCACCCTTACCCTTGATCCACAGTTTACTTACAAGAATCAGGGTGGACAGACCCAGCATGATCCTAGCGGTCCTCTTCTGGCCAGCACAGCACTGTTCTCCCTCCTCCTGACTGTCAGCAAGGGGAGAGTGTGCACCCTACTGCAATAGCTAGATCTTCTCAGCCAAGTCAAGGGTCTTTCACCCTTGCCTAGCCACCCTCAAGTTAACCACTTGGAGGATTGGGTTTGACACGTAGGACTGTATCCTATCCCAAGGGCATGCTGTCTGTTCTAAGGGAAGCAAAAAAAGTCTAAAATCAGAAAATTATATCTGGCAAAATAGAAAAAAATTGCCATTTGATGTCACAGCAGTGACACTAACCGTACTCAAGCAGGCATCAGTTCAGTCTTGCAGTACCTGTCAGGCCTCCTGAGACAAGGACTTTTCTATTCCAGCATTAAGGCACAAATACATCTGCAATATAGGCTTGCTTGCACAGTGCTCCACCTATCTTCTAACACTGCCATACAAAACTTTTTTCTAAAACAACTTGAGAGCACCCAGAAGGAACCCCATTCTGGAATGCGATCTAAATTGTGTATTAGAAAAAACAGCATTGCCCCCTTTAAACCTGCTGTCACTCCCTCTCCAAAAATGCTCATGTGGAAGACCACCTTTCATAGAGCTGTTACATCATCTAGGAGAGTTTTTGAGCTACAACCCTCATGTTTACTGAACCTTTCACTGTCTTCCACAGGGATAGGGTCACCCTCAGAACAAACCCATCCTTTATGCCTAAGATGGTATCAGAACTTTAAACCACGCTATCCACTTACCAGTCTTCTACTCAAATCCACAGAACAGGAAAGAACAAGTCCTCCATTCCCTAGATGTGCAGAGGCAAATGAGAAACTATTCAGACAGGAAAAAAAAGCCCTAATAGAGTAGTGCAGTTGCTGGTGTCTTTCACAGAGGGTTAGCAGTGCAAGCCTGTTTCCAAACAAACCATCTCTAAGTGGATAGCTAACTGCATTAAGTTGTGTTATTAACACCATGGAGAGGATTTATTTGGGCAGTCCAATCCTCCAGATTGCAGGCTTCTGCACTGCAGGAAGATCAAAGAATGAGTACTGCAATATTGATCTACTTGAACATATATGATTAGGGTAAGTGGAACACAACTTTCTTCATGCGGATCACTGCTGCAGTAGCCTAAGTTATATGAGCTGTATCCTGTCAAGGATATAACAGCCGGCTGGGTTATAAAGCTTTAAGGAATCTTCCATGCCTCCAAACCATTAGTCAGCCTAAGCTGAGCTGACTAAAAGACAGGTTTTGGCACCAAGCCCTGTAGAGCTTTCCTGCTGTTGAAGACAGCCAGAGTAATCCTCATTGCTTCCTTCTGGTCCAGGCAAGCGTGCTTCCCCTTCTTCTGGCCTCATTGCTATGTCCTCCCTTGGACACTGGACAACCATCCAGACCTTCTGAATCAACTATCTGGGCAATCTCACCAGGACCCAGAGACACTGAAGTTAACCGCATGGGTTCTCCAATTTTAACAGTGGCCAAATATACCAGGTTTTCCACTTAAGTGGTTCATATTTTGTTAGCCTCAAAAAATTAGGTACCAGAAAAGGTTACCTTAGCAAATGTAAGAGGTTCTCTATCTGGGCAGCTGGTAAGGGGATAGATCTCTTTTCAGCTCCTCTTCTTTCCATTCTAGATCTCTTTTCAGACATTTTCCAAAAAGGATCTAGCTTTTCAACAAAGTGCAGTTCATACCTCTCAACCTGGAAACATCAGAAATCTGGACAAAGTCCATGAAAAATAGGTACAAATCTGTACGCTGATTAACATCTAATTTGCATATATAATTACGTAACCCCACCCACTCCAATGGAATTGTGGGATACCAACTTTCAAACACAAACTGAAGAACAGAACCAAAATATGACACCAGATGACTAGAGTCCCCCTGCGGCCATTCCAGTGTCTCCCCAGGTTAAACCAAACTACTGCACTGTTGCATGAATGCATGAATTCATCTGCTAATAATCACCAATCACTTCCTCTAGTTAAGCAGGTATACCTGTTATACCCCAAGCGTACAGACTTTTCAAAATGAACTTCTACTAAAACATCTTGTTCCTTTTCTCTCAGATACTGTACTACTTCTAATCTGACAAAGTACTGCATATAAACCGTACTACCACCAATGCGACAAAAATTTTGTACTGCTTTTCTCAAATACTGTACTACTCTCAATCTTACAATGTACTGCATATAAAACTACTACCAGAAATGTAAAACTCTGCCTACTACATGCTGAAATGAGTCTGTAATATACTTGTATATAGTCCTGATAACAAGATGTTAATATCTGACTATTGCATGCTGTAATGTATTCGTAGATGTAAATGAAATCCTCACTTGTACTGTACTGTGTGGAGCTTTTCAACTCAGGCCTCCGCTGAAAATGGACCTGTGTCCAGTCGGACTTTCCCGGTTAACAAATGTAAAATAAAATAAATAAAATAAAATTACCTGGCGATTTCTCCCCATTTACCATAAACACTGTGTGCATACTGCTTTACTTCTACAATGATTATTTGGATTTTATTTTTTCATTTTGCAGCACAACAGTGCACAAATACTAAGACATCTGCTAAACAAAGCAATACTGTCTCACAATGAAAATACTCTTGGCATTAAAACTTCTTTGCCCTTGAAACTCACATTCATTGAAATAGCATTGAAACCCACACACCACATCCAAAGAAAATGCATCTGGCCAGTGGTGGATAAAGATTACCTTTGGGCTGTTTTCAAATCATTGGCCCCTTGCACACAAAACAAGAAACATACATGTGTTTTTTTTCTTTGATACACCTTCCTGACTTTATTAAGTTATATTCCTTGGGAAAATCCGACTGGACACAGATCCATTTTCAGAGGAGGCCCGGGGAGAAAAGCTCCACATACAGTACAGTACAAGTGAGGATTTCATTTACATCTGTGAATACATTACAGAATATGGACACACCTTGGAGGTGTGTCCATATTCATTAAGGATATCCACACCTCCAGGCTAGTTGCTCAGCATAATGCCTCCGAGGTTATCCAAGTGCAACTAACTCTGGGCACAACTGCAATCCAAATTGTAGCTTGCTACAGATCCCCTACCATGCCCCAGGATTCCCACTCCTCTTTTATTGATGTACTGGAAAATATTAGGGTTCAACCAAACACCTTAATAATGGGCGACTTCAACTACCCCACCATTAACTGGGAAAACTACTCATGTACCAACTCCTTAGCTCAACGCTTTCTGGAATTCATAAACTCCAATGCCCTGGATCAACTTATCCACACCCCCACCAGGGGCAACAATATCCTAGACCTAGTCATTACCAACATGAGTGACTGGTGTTCCACGCCTGAAGTCAACTCCTCGTTGGTCAGATCCAACCATAAGCTAATCACTCTTGATATCCACATCTCGCCCCCACCCCTGTTAAGGAAACCACAGTAAAAAATTTCTCCAAAGCCAACTTTATGCTTCTTAAGACAGAAGTGGTGAACTTCATGACACCCATGCAGATGGACAATACAATTACAACTGCTGAATCCTGTACAAATGCACTGTATAAGCACTTACACGAGTGCATGGATCGTGCTATCACAAACAGAACCAAGATGCTATCCTCCAAAAAAAGGAAGCCAATCTGGTGGTCCCCTGCCATAAACAAGCTGTACAACAGAAGGAAGAAACTGTTGCAAAAGAGAGTAAAATCTCATGAGTGGAGGAGCTCCCTGGTCAGCCTCAGTACGAAGATGAGATCCCTTATAAGATCCTCCAAAGCTAGCTACAAAAACAAAATTGCCACTAATTCCAAGGACAGCCACAAAGCATTTTATAGCTATGTCAAGAATCTCGATGGCAACACCCAGATCTGCTCTGAGTTACAGCACAAAGGCACGAAAATTACAGAACCAACTGATATTGCCAACATCCTGGCAGATAGGTTCAGTGCTAACTTTACCTCCCTCTTACCCCCTAAAGAGCCCATATCTATACAGAAAGAATGCAGAGTTCCTGTAATCACAACTACGCAGGTAAAAGCTGCACTCTCTAAAGCCAAAAACACAGCATCCATGGGACCGGACAACATCCCAGACTGTGTTTTACATGAACTTCAGAACAAACTGGCTCCTCACTTAAGCACTATGTTCAATAATAGCCTCGCATCAGGTTTTGTACCCACTGAATGGTGTACAGCAACAGATGTTCATCGTGCATTACAGCTGCAGTAGTTACATATGGGTTTTCAGCCGGCAGGCGGTCCCTCGGTCGGCCGAATTCCAAAGTCTTGGTCCGGCGTCGGTTGTTGTCGCGTACTCTTCTGACGTCAGGAAGGCTAGAGTATAAAAGACACAGCCGACGCCATCTTCTTCAGTCTTTTTGCGGTGCCCGGCAGAAGCAGTTCGCAAGTGCCGGTCGGCCAGCTCCTGAATTACGAAAATTTGGAACCGAAGTCTTCATTAAAGCTAAGTACCCGTTGGGAACCTTTTCTTGCCTCAGACCGATGTCAGAAAAAGTTAATAATTGTATTTCTTGTGGGAAGCAAATACCGCATAAGGATTTCCATTCCCTTTGCATACCTTGTTTGGGCCCAGACCACGACGTCTCGGGCTGCCGCTTGTGCTACCTTCAATAAGCGCACTATCAAGCGTCGGTGAGTTAAGCCCAACACTATTTCGGCAAAGCGTTTAATTATAAAATGTCGTCGGATACTCCGACTACCGCTATGTCCAGAAAATGCAAAGAAAAGGACCGTCAGTCGAGAACTACGGTCTCCACCGACACCACGCCGAAACAAGCTCCACGTGGGTCAGTTCTCAGTGAGACGCCTTTGCAGTCCCTGACTACCGACGACACTCCCTCGGCGGGGTCTTCTGTACCTGAGACCGCTGGTTCTTCGGTCCTTTCCCAAACTACTACCGAAGCCCCTGTTCATGTCGAACCCACCAATGTGGATAGATCTACATCCACCCATGGTGTATTTAGGCCTTCTTCTTCCTTCTCCATCAAGGCCTTTACAAAAGCCAAATCAGCCAAGCATCTTTCTAGGCCTGCCTCACAAGGCCCAAGACCTGGGCCCACGCCTAAGAAGCACATGCTCAAAATGGCTGAAGACCTGATCACTCTTATCAGAGGCTCACAGGCCCCTCCGGACAAGAGACCCAGAGTAGAGGAGGATTCTCCTCCTTCTGACCAAGAATCCATTTTATCAGAACATTCTGATGCTGAAGAACAGTCTTATTCACCTTTTGAGGATTCGGATGCAGAGCAGTCCATTCCTTCTGTATCCCCCCCTGAGGATTTTTCTTTTGGGGAAACTTTACACTCCTTGAGAGAGCACTTCCATTGGGAAGGCCAAGACTTTTCAGACTCCAAGAAAAGACTTAGGGAATTCCTCTGGTTACCTCAGCATAGACCTCTGGCTATTCCTCCCGTTTTGGAGGTTTTGGATGATGTATACTCGGAGGCCTGTTTAAATCCTGATTCTCTGCCCCCTGCACCAGTTAAGCCGGATAGGTATTACAGAGTTCCTAATTCTCATCAGTTCCTCTATAAAGGCCATAATGCAGACCCTGAAACTATTTCTCAAGGCCCTAAAGGAATTAAGGCTTCCACGGCCAAGAATCCACTACCTACGGAAAGGGAATCTAGATCACTAGAAAGGTGGGGTAAGAAGGTTTACACCTCGGCCACCCTTGCCATGAGGGCCTTAAACTGCCAGTTTCATATGATTAAATATCAGCAATTTCTGTTATCACAATTAAAAACAAAATGTCACAACCTGAACAACCAGATTTAAAGGAGTTGCAGGATATGATGCATAGTGCTGAGCAAGTGGGCAAGCACACCTTACAATGTGGTTATGATGCACTAGAGGCCTCCAGCAGATCAGCCGCCACTGGAGCAGTCATTCGTAGACATGCATGGCTAAGGGAACAAAATCTTCCAGATCAGGTGAAAGCAAAATTCTAGATGCACCGTTACATAAGGATGTTCTTTTTGGTCGTAATGCTGTGGATATTTTACGCATAATGTAAGAAGAGTCAAAATCTATGCAAACTGTCAAAGCTTTCTTACAGGTTCAGCCACCAAGGTTCAGCAGGAATTGGCCGTCAAAAAACTGGTCCTTTCCAACCACTGACAAAGCACAAAGGGGCAGATACAGAAGCGGAAGGGGCAGAGGACAACTCCAAGGATCCTACAGAGGCAGACAATGGCAATCACCAACACCAAGAAGTGGTGACGACAGTGCACAGCAGTACAGAAAACAAACTCAATGACTCCCTCATTTCCATGCCAAGCAGAATTCAACTGGCAGCACCTTTGGGAGGAAACTGGCACTATTGCAAACAATTGGCATATTGTCACAACAGACAAATGGATTCTGGACATAATAAACAGAGGCTACAAATTTCATTTCCACACTCTTCCAAAAATGAGAGGCATGCCAAACCTACCACAAAATCAAAGGGTAGAGGCACAACTACAAATCACAAAGCTCCTAAACATGAGGGCTATACAAAAGGTACCTACGCACCAACAAGCACAAGGTTTTTATTCAAGGCTTTTCCTGGTGCCAAGAAAAGGAAGCGACTGGAGACCCATTCTGGACTTATCCATTCTCAACACATTTCTTCTAGTGTCAAAATTCAAGATGCTCACATTACAGCAACTCCTTCCCATGCTGGGCAAGGGGTTTTGGCTGGTAACATTGGACCTCAAGGAGGCATACCTGCATGTCCCAATCAGACAAAGTTGCAGAAGATACCTCAGATTTCTTGCAGGTTCAAATCACTATCAATTCTCTGCATTGCCCTTTGGCTTATCTACTCAGCCCAGAGTATTCACCAAGTGCCTGGCATCAGTGATTGCATACTGCAGACTTCAAGGGATACAAATTTACCCTTATCTGGACGACTGCCTGATCCAAGCGGACAGCAAACTCGTACTTCTCAAACATCTGGCATATGTGACACGCTTACTGCTTTCTCTGGGATACACCATCAACAAGGAGAAATCAAAACTAACACCCTCTCAGAAAATTACCTTCCTGGGTGCCAACTTGGACACAAACACCCAGATGGCTTACCTAACAACAGAAAAACAAGGGCAACTATCTCATTACTTCATGCTTGCAAAAGTACCAGGCTTACTGCAAGGAAAATCCTGCAGGCTCTGGGATTCATGGCATCTTGCATTCTTCTAATCCCATGTGCAAAGCTGCACATGAGGAAACTTCAATGGTACCTAAAAAATCTATGGTGTCAACACAGTCACAGCTTAGTGGTGGAGATTCCAATAATTCCCTGTCTACAAAAGGAATTCATATGGTGGGCCCAAGCATGCCAAGTAAACAAAGGCCTCCCATTCTGCAAGCCTCAAGCTACACAAGTCATAACCACAGACGCTCAGATTACACCTGGGGCGCACATGAGCGACAGGTGCATTCAGGGCAGATGGCACAAAAGAAAAGCACCTTCACATCAATCAAAAAGAAATGCTGGCAGTAATAAATGCAATTTCAGCGTTCAGAGAATTCCTGCATCCAGGACAGCTGCTCATAAGAACAGACAACACCACAGTAATGTGGTACATAAACAAACAAGGAGGGACTCATTCATACCCCTTGTGCAGATTAACCATGACCCTTTGGAATCTAGCTCTGGAAAGACAAATAGAACTCCAGGCTCAGTACCAGGAATGGAAAACACACTGGCAGACACTCTGAGCAGGCATATGACAGACCCTCACGAATGGAAGCTACATCCACGTATTCACAGAGATTGTTCAAGCGTGGGGAAGGCCAGACATAGACCTTTTGCCTCCCACAAAACCATCAATTAAAAAGTTTTGCTCAAGGACCTTCCACCCAAAGGCTTGGAAAGTGGGCGCCCTTTCATTCACATGGACAACTTGGTCAGTTTATGCATTCCCACCACTACCTCTGCTGCCCAAGGTGCTTTTGAAAGCAAGAACAGACAAGCCAAGGATGATACTGATTGCTCCAGATTGGCCGAGACAACATTGGTATCCACTATTGAGGAGCCTAACACACACTCCTCCGTGGCCCCTGCCTCTAACACCTCTACCGCTGGCGCACGAGAACAATTTCAAAACTCTTCACAGTCAGCTGAAAACTCTCAGTCTAGCTGCATGGAAAATCCCTTAACTTCACATCAGGCACTACTCTCCAAAGAAGTGCAGGATGTCATTTGGAGGCTAGAAGACCATCTACAAGAAAAGCTTACTCCATAAAATGGAAGCGGTTTTGCTGTTGGAATGAAGAAAGAGGACAGGATCCTAGAAAATTAAACCTGCCTCAGATTTTACAGTACCTAACTGAACTTTTGAGCAAGGGACTTTCCTTTTCCTCAATCAAGATACATGCCTCAGCAATATCTGCAGAATTCAATATGGATCCTCCTTTATTCTCACACCCTCTACTGCGACAGTTCCTCAGAGGGGCTAAGAACATAAGGCCTCCAAGGAAACAACCAGTGCCAGCTTGGGACCTTAACTATGTACTGGAAAAATTGACATTGCCTCCTTTTGAACCAGCTGCTTCAGCAGAATTACAATATTTGTCCTGGAAAACAGCTTTCCTCCTGGCCATCACTTCAGCTCGTAGGGTATCTGAGTTACAGGCCCTCATGGCGGTGCAGCCATTCCTCATATTCCATCAGGACAGGGTTTCCCTGCGTACTAACCCCTCCTTTATGCCTAAAGTAGTATCTAGGGTAGCCCTAAACCAGGCCATCCACCTTCCTACCTTCTACTCTAATCCTCAAAACAAATGGGAGAGGCTGCTTCATTCTTTAGATATCCATAGGCAGCTACGTTACTACTTGGACAGAACCAAGTCATTCAGAAAATCAGATCAACTCCTAGTTTCCTATGCAGTGGGGGGTCAAGGGAAACCTGTAACTAAACAGACCATTTCCAAGTGGATTGGTCACTGCATACGCTTTTGTTATTCCCATCATGGAAAGCTGTACCTACTGGTATCAGATCACACTCCACTAGGGCCACAGCCACCTCTACAGCCTTCCTCAGAGGAGTGCCTACTAAAGATATCTTGGAGGCAGCCACTTGGAGTTCTGTACATACCTTCACAAAGCATTACCATCTGCCTTTATACTCCAGAACTAGAGCAGGCTTTGCCACTGCAGTTTTGCAGGGCATTCTAGCTCAACCCAGTTCCGTATAGTACCTACCACCCTATACATAGCTTTGGGATTCTACCCATATGTAACTACTGCAGCTGTAATGCACGATGAACATAGTACAGTTTTGTACCTACCATAAATGTAGATGTTCGAGGCTATTACAGCTGCATTCCACCCTCCTTCCCCTCTTGGTAAGACCTTGGGGTTTGAATACTTATTCATACCTGCTGACTGGGTTATCCTACTATGTTTTATTTGCTTACTTTTGTGTATTACACTAATTTATGTATTGCCTTCCTTTTGGGGGCACCTGACATCTGGGGCAAGAAAGACTGAAGAAGATGGCGTCGGCTGTGTCTTTTATACTCTAGCCTTCCTGACGTCAGAAGAGTACGCGACAACAACGACCAAGACTTTGGAATTCGGCCGACCGAGGGACCGCCTGCCGGCTGAAAACCCATATGTAACTACTGCAGCTGTAATAGCCCTCGAACATCTACATTTATGGTAGGTACAAAACTGTACTTTATCCCACTCCACAAAGGGGGAGCCACCACTGATCCCGGGAACTATCGACCTATTAGCCTGACAAGCCTGGTCTGCAAGGCCATGGAACGTATCATCATGGAACTCATAAACAAAGACATTGGTATCCTCCAAACTCTGGATCCCACCCAGATCGGGTTTTGAAAGGCAGATCATGCCTCCTGAACCTGATTGACTTCTTTGAGGCAGTCACCAAAGCCGTAGATGAGGGTAAGGTGGTTCACACAGCCTATCTTGACCTCGCCAAGGCTTTCAACACCTTCCCCCATTCTGGAATTATAGCTAAACTCACTAAACTAGGTATAAATCCCTACATCACAAGATGGGTTGCCAACTGGCTCACTGACAGAACCCACACTGTAAAAGTTGCAGACTCCAAATCTGACCTCAAAGCAGTGACAAGTGGAGTACCACAGGGTTCTGTCCTGGGACCTCTCCTGTTTGGTATCTACTTCTCTGAAGTACAGGCTAACGAAGTTCGCAGATGACTGCAAACTAGGAGCCATAATCAACTCCCCAAATGATGTGGACATCCTACAGAAGGGCCTCGCTGAGACAGGTGCCTGTTGTCAGAGCCATGGCCTCAAGTTCAATGCCAAAAGGTGCAGTGTCATCCACTTTGGTAAAAACTCTGTACCCATGAGCTACCACATAGGCGGCAATCTACTTAACACCGAATGCGTGATAAGAGACCTTGGGACCCAGGTGGACAGTAGTCTCTCCTTTGATGGTCACATCGCCACAGTAGTCAGGAAGTCCTTCTACATGGCACACCTCATCATAAAAGTGTTCTCATCCAGGAAAAAAGAGGTCATTGTTCCCCTCTACTCGACACTCATTAGACCCATTATAGAGTACAATGCCCCTTTGGAATGTACCTCACAAGACATCTGCAGCAGCTGGAAAGGCCACAGAAGTACCTCACAAAGAGGATTACTGGCCTCAAACAAATGTCCTACACTGACCGCCTCAAAAAACTCCAGCTTTACTCCATAGCATATCGCCTACTCCGAGGTGATCTCTGCCTAACATATAAAGCTATGTCAAACCCAGAGCTGTTGGACATGCTACACCTAAAGAAATCCCAATCCCTCTGAGCTACATGCTCTAGGGACCTAAACCTTGTCACCACAATAAACAGGACATGCTGGAGGGATAGATTCCTGTCCCAGAGACTTCCCATACTCTGGAACAGGCTACCCATCTATGTCAAGCAAAGTTCTTCATTAGCACTCTTCAAGAAAAATCTTGATGAGTGGATGGGAAATAGGAAATGCACCCTAGGGATCACTCCTGTGTCTCTGCTCGACAGTGGCACAGGAAAATAACTTTCTTGGGTGGGTAAGCCAGGGAACCTTGTTGGCTAGGCTTACGTAGGCCCTTGGGCCGATAGCCTAGCACCTACCTATGAACCTATGAATACAGCACACTTGTTAGACAGAGAGCATTTTAAATTTATTGTTTGAACATTTTTCCAGTAGGCTGTACTGTAGGCAATGAAACAAAATGCATGAACCAATAATGACAAAACTGCCCAATTCAGAACATTTCCATCATAAAAATCTACTTCCACACCCACACTATAAATAGAATGACAGTAGTGCAAGCCAAAGGCATCTTGCACAGCTTCTCACACTTATTTTCAACTTCAGTATTTTTTTGGGGGTGGGCACAAGGTGAAAAACCAGGGACACATTTTAAACATTGCTTGTATAATTTTGGAAAGTTGCTAGAATAAAATGTGTTACCACCATACATGTCACTGGCAAACCTTGAACACAAGACCCTATGCACTACAGTCAGAGCAACTTACCACTATGCCAAATCAGCAGTTCCCTAAAAATTAGGAAGACTGAAACTTAATGGCTATCATTTAGTGAATTCAGTTCTCACTTCTCACCATACCTCTCAACTTCTTAGCACAAAAAACCTGGACAAAGCCAATAATGGGGGAATACAAATTCAGTTCTCACTTCTCACTCACCATAGCTGTCAACTCTTAGCACAAAAAACCTGGACAAACAACAAAGCCAATAATGGGGGAATACAAATTCTGTTCACATCTCACCATAGCTCTCAACTCTTAGCACAAAATAATCTGGACAAAGCTCAGAAATGGTGGTGGCTATGGACTTTAGGCTCTTTGTACCCTGTACCAAAGGTACAGGGTTTGAGCCTGAATACCTCTAGCCACCAACAGACACACACACACACACACACACACACACACACACACACACACACACACACACACACACACACACACACACACACACACACACATACTTAGATCCCACAAACAAAACGCTGCTGCCAATAATCCACTTTCTGTTTCCCGCTCGCATTTGCAGCCGGAAATGAAATGATGCGAGCTCCTTGAGCTCAATTCCAACTGGCTGATAGCCCTGACGGGGCTGATGGTATCGCGCACGTGATGATGTCAGCTCCGACAGCGCGATATTCAAAAAAATAAATAAACCAAAAGAAAAAAATTGGAAATGAAGGGGTGCCACTCTGGAATCATGGCACCCCTTCATTTGGACCCCAAAACTCGTTAAAAGCCAAGTAATTCGGTATGGTTGAGAGGTATGGTGCAGTTAGCTGCTATTTCCATTTTCCATATTGGAAATAATCAGACAGCTATAGCTTCTCTAAAGATTTCAGAGGCTTTTCTAAAGGGAACGTTCTTACTGAGACCTCCCATAAGGGATCCTGTTCCTCCGTGGGACTTTACTATCATGATTCAGGTGTTAACAAAGCCTCCGTTTGAACCAGAGGGTTCAGCAGACATAAAGTACCTTTCTTGGAAGTCTGTTTATCTGGTGGCCATCACTTTGGTGAAAAGAATTGCCAAATTACAAGCACTTTCTTGTAAACTTCCTTACCTGACTTTTCATAAGGATAGTGTTTCTTTGAGAACAAATGCTGCATTCATCCCAAAGTGGCATCTGAAGTGAACATTAAATAAACCATAAATTTACCAGTATTCTTCCCAAGAGCAAAGGAGCATATACTCTGCAGTTGATATACGGATTTTTATCTCCATTGGACTAAAACTTTCAGAAATCTGAACAGCTTTTCTAAAGCCAAGGAAGTCCATTGTGTCTCTAAAGTCACACTTTAAAGGTGGCTGTCAGACTGTATTACCTTTGTATACAAAAAATTGAAACTCTCTTTAACCAGTAAACCAAGAGCTCATTCTACAAGGGCTGTGGCAGCTTCTACTGCCTTCATGTGCAATGTTCCTGTAGAAAAATGTGTGCTGCAGTAACGTGGTCCACATTTCACACATTTACTTCTCATTACAAGCTGGATGCATAATAAATATCCCATACATCTTTCATCTGCACCATTCTCAGGAATATCCTCCTTTGATACATCCCAAATTTGTGGCAGCTAAGGAATCTGTCCCAAAGTCTGAATTGGATGAAAAAAGGCAACATCAGATACGAACGTTTTGTACTTGTCATAATGATAGACCCATGCTGTCTTCTTTTCATCTGGTTCAACATCGCTCCTTCTTCCCCCCTTCAAACTTTTTTCACCTGGTGCTCCTCTCTGATTTAATGGACCTAACCAGGAACCTTGACAGTTGGCTATTTTCTCCAGGTTATATTATATTATAGTAAACAATTTAGGTATTATACTTTATGAAATAAGAGATTTTGTTCACTGATAAGTAAACAAACTTAATCTGAGCTATTTGGTAGAAGAGAGGGGTTAAGGGGAGAGGAAGAGTCAGAGCCCTGAATCCACAAGACAGCACAGATATATCATTATGGTGAGCACATAACTTTTGTTTCCTTCCTGTGAGGAAGAATCTGCTTTTTGTTTAGTTTTATCTGTTTCTCAGGTCACTACTTATTGTTTAAAGTGTGTTTATGAGTATGTAGATACTACATTCAGGGTTGTTATCACTGTTATTGTGTTGATGAAGTGTGCCTGACTCTGTTCACAAAACCTCCCAAGGATGTAAATAATTAGATTTTAAATGCATCTTTGCTTGGAAATTTAGTTTTTGGTCCCTCTGCTTTAAAAGTTATCAGAAAATGTGATGAGGAAGTAAGCTGATACTGGGAATCTTTCAGATTTTTCATCCCTTCTCCTCTAAATTTTATAAGGGTTTTCCTGCTCCCACGTCCAGTGTTTGCAAGAAACTAAATAACCTCAGCAAAATACTGGCAAGGAGATTGTTTCTGGTGCCAAATAAAGAAATTGTATGGAGACCAGTTCTGGACTTTTCTTTCCTAACCAAAAATGCTTTCACTTCACAACTTTTTACCCTTTTTTCCTCATTTGAGTTTTTTGGTAACATTAGATGTAAAAGCTGCTTATCTCATTCATATCCATCTAGATTTTCAGATTTCAGAAGTTTTATTTGTCTGGATCATATTACCAGTTCTTTGACTTACCCTTTGGGCTAGTCACAACTCCAACAGAGCTCACAAGATATCTTGCTCCAGTTATAGCATATTGCAGGCTACAGGGTATCCACATTTTTCCATATATAGATGTCTTGCTTATCTTTGCAGAATCTTTTTGAGTGTTAGGTATCTCTCACTTGAGTGAGACATCTTCTGTGCTGGCTATTTTAAGAGAACATTCATAAGTCTTTTTTGACTCCGTCACACAGGATTGTGCTCTTGGTGTATCAGGCAGACACCTCAGTACAAAGAGCTTTTCTTCCACAGGAAAAAAAAATAGATCTATATTCACATCTATTCCATGATTTTCCTCTCAGACTTTGGTCAAAGCAAGGGAATAACTCAGTATTCGGGGTCTCATGACATCTATGATTTGCATGATACCTCTGGGTAGACTACACATGAGGAAGATACAATGGTATCTGAAGTCTCTTTGGTCTCAGCACCAACAACCATTATCTTTTCAGATTCCAGTTCTGAGATTTGTGAGAAGAGAAATCACTTGGTGGAGACATCAGATATCACTGAATCCCAGGTCTCCCCTTCTCACCTCTTCCTCTAAAGTAGTTAGTCACCACAGACACCTTGGGACGCAGTGTCGAGGAGAATAATAAAAATAAAAGTGCAAGGTATCTGGGATAAAGTATAGCTGTGTAAAATCTTAACAAAACAGAGGTCCTTCTCTTCACTGTTGCAGTATTCTTCATAGAAGAAATGTCCCGCCCATGACAGCCCAATGCTTGGCCAGTATGAAAAAGCCTAAAAACGATCTTGTGTGCTCCATACATCACATTTATACTCCCCGCACAAAACGCAGGGCATAAAAGGGATGTATGGCAGTAACTACCTAGAACTGAATTGCACCAGAAGGAAACAGTCGCCATAGGATAAAGGAATCCATGCACATCCAGAAGGAAAAAAATGCAGAACAAGCAAGAGAGGGCTGGATGGAGGGAGCGAATACTGCAACAGTGAAGAGAAGGATATCTACTGTTATGGTAAGATTTAATACAACTGTACTATGTTCTTCTATATCACTGTTACAGTATTCATAACAGAAGGGTGAGTAAAAAAGCTCAAGAAACAGAATGGAAGGTGGAAGGCTGATAAGAACCCTCAACAAACCCACATAAAATGGTTTTAGCAAAATATGCTCTGACCCTAGAAACCATATCCAACTTATAAAATGTAAAGATATGCACTGAAGACCAAGTAGCAGTTTCAAGGATGGAATTGGTGTCCAGACAGTTTTTCGAAGGCACCAGAAGAGGCAACAGCCTTAGTGGAATTAGTGGAATCAGCTGTAACAGAAATGAACAGAGATTTGCCATGAAAAGAATAACAAAAAGAAAAGGCCTTAGATAACCAGTAGGAGATGTTTTGCGTAGAAACAGCCAAACCCAAAGACCTGGGATGAAAGGTAACAAAAAGCTGATCAGACTTACTTATAGTCCTAATTTTATCCAAATTGTACCTGAGCTGTCTGTGCATATCCAACGTATGCAGGATCCTCTCACTAGCAGACTGAGGAGAAGGGAAAAAGGAAAGGAGTTGTACTGACTGATTCAAGGACAAATGATTTACTACCTTGGGCATAAAAAAAGGATTAGTACAAAGGGACACCCTGTCCCTGTGAAAATCCAAAAAAGGAAGAATGGCCATAAGGCCATAATCACAAATGCTCTGAGCAGAAGTAAGAGCCAGCAACAAAACAATCTTCCAGGTACAGTGCTGCAAAGAAGCAGAATCGGAATACTCAAAAAAGAGCCTGAGTCAATTTATTCAAAACAAGATTAAGGTACCAAGGAAGAGGAATAGGTTTACTTGGAGGCCTAATATGCAGGACGTCTTTAAGAAATTTTTGACTTCTCGTTTTGAGGTCAAGGGAAAAAAAGTCCTGGTTGCTAGCATGGCACCAGACCTAAAATCTTTTCCATTTGGACATATAAGATTTTCTGGTTGAGGGTTTCCTTGCTTACTGTAAAGTCCAGAGCACATCCTCAGAAAATAAGTGCCTGAAAGAGATCAAAACCCTATCATCCACTATGTCAGTTGCAGAGTGGACAAGTGGGGAAGGATGAGAAACCCTTTGTCTCGTGTGAGGAGATCCAACCAGCGAGGTAACTTGTGATGATTGCCCCTGGCCAGATGCATTATGGGGGAACCAGTGCCATCTTGGCCAAAAGGGAGTCACTTCAAAGATTTTTGGGGAGTACAGCTGAATCATCTGCAGGACTCTTGGAAGCAGAGGAAGAGGAGGGAAGGCATAAAGAAACATCCTCTTCCAAGGAAATGAAGTGGCACTTGTCTTCCACACCAAATGGCATGGCACTCTGGAGCAGAAGAGAGAAAGCTGTCTGCTCAGAAGGGAGGCAGAAAGTTCTGCCTAAGAAATACCTCACCAGTGGACAATGTCCAGAAACATGTCTCTGTGAAGTATCCATTTGCAAGCCTGTGTTTTGGACCTGCTCAGAGAGTCTGCCACTAGGCTGTGCTCAAAAGGAATGTATACTCCCCGAAGAGTTAACTGATAATTGAGAGCCAATCCCCAAGCCTGAAGTGCCATGCTACAGATGAGGTAAGATTTCATGCCCCCCTGCTTGTTGACATACCATATCACTGTAGTGTTGTCTGTGTACACCTTCACTGGGCCCGGAGAGAACACAGGGTGAAAAGTTTGAACATTCAGAATCAGAACTCTCTTCTCTATAATATTGATATGGTCTGACTTCTGTTGTTGAAGCCAAAGACTCTGAACATTCAGATGAACAAGAGAAGCCCCCCACCCCATGCCTGAGGCATCTGTTGAGAAGGGACTGGAGGCTGAAAGGACTTGCCTGGGTTAAAAGCGACTGTTGAACCCACCATTTAAATTCCTTCGTGAGACAGAGAAGGAGAGGTGCACTGAAATTCAGAGGGTAACAATGCTCTAGCCAACCTGACTTTTGAGGTACCTTTGAAGATGTTCATCGTGCATTACAGCTGCAGTAATTACATATGGGTTTTCAGCCGGCAGGCGGTCCCTCGGTCGGCCGAATTCCAAAGTCTTGGTCCGGCGTCGGTTGTTGTCGCGTACTCTTCTGACGTCAGGAAGGCTAGAGTATAAAAGACACAGCCGACGCCATCTTCTCCAGTCTTTTGGTGCCCGAAGCAGAAGCAGTTCGCAAGTGCCGGTCGGCCAGCTCCTGAATTACGAAAAAATTTGGAACCGAAGTCTTAATTAAAGCTGGCACTGCTGGGGAATCTTTTCTTGCCTCAGACCGATGTCAGAAAAAGTTAATAATTGTATTTCTTGTGGGAAGCAAATACCGCATAAGGATTTCCATTCCCTTTGCATACCTTGTTTGGGCCCAGACCACGACGTCTCGGGCTGCCGCTTTTGTGCTACCTTCAATAAACGCACTATCAAGCGTCGGGCGGAGTTCGCCCAACACTATTTTGGCAAAGCGTTTAATTATAAAATGTCGTCGGATACTCCGACTACCGCTATGTCCAGAAAACGCAAAGAAAAGGACCGTCAGTCGAGAACTGTGGTCTCTACCGACACCACGCCGAAACAAGCTCCAAGTGGGCCGGTTCTCAGTGAGACGCCTTTGCAGTCCCTGACTACCGACACTCCCTCGGCGGGGTCTTCTGTACCTGAGACCGCTGGTTCTTCGGTCCTTTCCCAAACTACAACCGAAGCCCCTGCTCATGTCGAACCCACCAATGTGGATAGATCTACATCCACCCATGGTGTGTTTAGGCCTTCATCTTCATTCTCCATCAAGGCCTTTACAAAAGCCAAATCAGCCAAGCAACTTTCTAGGCCTGCCTCACAAGGCCCAAGACCTGGGCCCACGCCTAAGAAGCACATGCTTAAAATGGCTGAAGACCTGATCACTCTTATCAGAGGCTCACAGGCCCCTCCGGACAAGAGACCCAGAGTAGAGGAGGATTCTCCTCCTTCTGACCAAGAATCCATTTTATCAGAACATTGTGATGCTGAAGAACAATCTTATTCACCCTTTGAGGATTCGGATGCAGAGCAGTCTATTTCTTCTGTATCCCCCCCTGAGGATTTTTCCTTTGGGGAAACTTTACACTCCTTGAGAGAGCACTTCCATTGGGAAGGCCAAGACTTTTCAGACTCCAAGAAAAGGCTTAGGGAATTCCTCTGGTTACCTCAGCATAGACCTCTGGCTATTCCTCCTGTTTTGGAGGTTTTGGATGATGTATACTCGGAGGCCTGTCTAAATCCTGATTCTCTGCCTCCTGCACCAGTTAAGCCGGATAGGTATTACAGAGTTCCTAATTCTCATCAGTTCCTCTATAAAGGCCATAATGCAGACCCTGAAACTATTTCTCAAGGCCCTAAAGGAATTAAGGCTTCCACGGCCAAGAATCCACTACCTGCGGAAAGGGAATCTAGATCTCTAGAAAGGTGGGGTAAGAAGGTGTACACCTCGGCCACCCTTGCCATGAGGGCCTTAAACTGCCAGTTTCATATGATTAAATATCAGCAATTTCTGTTATCACAATTAAAACCAAAATGTCACAGCCTGAACAACCAGATTTAAAAGAGTTGCAGGATATGATGCATAGTGCTGAACAAGTGGGCAAGCACACCTTACAATGTGGTTATGATGCACTAGAGGCCTCCAGCAGATCGGCCGCCACTGGAGCAGTCATTCGCAGACATGCATGGCTAAGGGAACAAAATCTTCCAGACCAGGTGAAAGCAAAAATTCTGGATGCACCGTTACATAAGAATGTTCTTTTTGGTGGTAATGCTGAGGATATTTTACGTAAAATGGAAGAAAAGGCAAAATCTATGCAAACTGTCAAAGCTTTCTTACAGGTTCAGCCACCAAGGTTCAGCAGGAATTGGCCGTCAAAAACTGGTCCTTTCCAACCACTGACAAAGCCCAAAGAGGCAGATACAGACGGAAGGGGCAGAGGACAACCCCAAGGGTCCTACAGAGGCAGACAATGGCAATCACCAACACCAAGAAGTGGTGACGACAGTGCACAGCAGTACAGAAAACAGACTCAATGACTCCCTCATTTCCATGCCAAGCAGAATTCAACTGGCAGCACCTTTGGGAGGAAAACTGGCACTATTTGCAAACAATTGGCATATTGTCACAACAGACAAATGGATTCTGGACATAATAAACAGAGGCTACAAATTTCAATTTCACACTCTTCCAAAAATGAGAGGCATGCCAAACCTACCACAAAATCAAAGGGTAGAGGCACAACTACAAATCGCAAAGCTCCTAAACATGAGGGCTATACAAAAGGTACCTACGCACCAACAAGCACAAGGTTTTTATTCAAGGCTTTTCTGGTGCCAAGAAAAGGAAGCGACTGGAGACCCATTCTGGACTTATCCATTCTCAACACATTTCTTCTAGTACCAAAATTCAAGATGCTCACATTACAGCAACTCCTTCCCATGGTGGGCAAGGGTTTTGGCTGGTAACATTGGACCTCAAGGAGGCATACCTGCATGTCCCAATCAGACAAAGTTGCAGAAGATACCTCAGATTTCTTGCAGGTTCAAACCACTATCAATTCTCTGCATTGCCCTTTGGCTTATCTACTGCCCAGAGTATTCACCAAGTGCCTGGCATCAGTGATTGCATACTGCAGACTTCAAGGGATACAAATTTACCCTTATCTGGACGACTGCCTGATCCAAGCGGACAGCAAACACATACTTCTGAAACATCTGGCATATGTGACACGCTTACTGCTTTCTCTGGGATACACCATCAACAAGGAGAAATCAAAGCTAACACCCTCTCAGAAAATAACCTTCCTGGGTGCCAACTTGGACACAAACACCCAGATGGCTTACCTAACAACAGAAAAACAAGGGCAACTATCTCATTACTTCAAAATGCTTGCAAAAAGTACCAGGCTTACTGCAAGGAAAATCCTGCAGGCTCTGGGATTCATGGCATCTTGCATTCTTCTAATCCCATGTGCAAAGCTGCACATGAGGAAACTTCAATGGTACCTAAAAAATCTATGGTCTCAACACAGTCACAGCTTAGAAGTGGAGATTCCAATAATTTCCTGTCTTCAAAAGGAATTCATATGGTGGGCCCAAGCATGCCAAGTAAACAAAGGCCTCCCATTCTGCAAGCCTCAAGCTACACAAGTCATAACCACAGACGCCTCAGATTACGCCTGGGGCACATGAAGGACAGGTGCATTCAGGGCAGATGGCCCAAAACAGAAAAGCACCTTCACATCAATCAAAAAGAAATGCTGGCAGTAATAAATGCAATTTCAGCGTTCAGAGAATTCCTGCATCCAGGACAACTGCTTATAAGAACAGACAACACCACAGTAATGTGGTACATAAACAAACAAGGAGGGACTCATTCATACCCCTTGTGCAGACTAACCATGACTCTTTGGAATCTAGCTCTGGAAAGACAAATAGAACTTCAGGCTCAGTACCTGCCAGGAATGGAAAACACACTGGCAGACACTCTGAGCAGGCATATGACAGATCCTCACGAATGGAAGCTACATCCACACGTATTCATGCAGATTGTTCAAGCGTGGGGAAGGCCAGACATAGACCTATTTGCCTCCCACAAAAATCATCAATTAAAAAAGTTTTGCTCAAGGACCTCCCACCCAAAGGCTTGGAAAGTGGACGCCCTCTCATTCACATGGACAACTTGGTCAGTTTATGCATTCCCACCACTACCTCTGCTGCCCAAGGTGCTTTTGAAAGCAAGAACAGACAAGCCAAGGATGATACTGATTGCTCCAGATTGGCCGAGACAACATTGGTACCCACTATTGAGGAGCCTAACACACACTCTCCTCCGTGGCCCCTGCCTCTAACACCTCTACTGCTGACGCAGAACAATTTCAAAACCCTACACAGTCAGCTGAAAACTCTCAGCCTAGCTGCATGGAAAATTCCTTAACTTCACATCAGACACTACTCTCCAAAGAAGTGCAGGATGTCATTTTGGAGGCTAGAAGACCATCTACAAGAAAAGCTTACTCCGCAAAATGGAAGCGGTTTTGCTGTTGGAATGAAGAACGAGGACAGGATCCTAGAAAATTAAACCTGCCTCAGATTCTACAGTACCTAACTGAACTTTTGAGCAAGGGACTCTCTTTTTCCTCAATCCAGATACATGCCTCAGCAATCTCTGCAGAATTCAATATGGATCCTCCTTTATTCTCACACCCACTCCTACGACAGTTCCTCAGAGGGGTTAAGAACATAAGGCCTCCAAGGAAACAACCAGTGCCAGCTTGGGACCTTAACTATGTTCTGGAAAAATTGACATTGCCTCCCTTTGAACCAGCTGCTTCAGCAGAATTACAATATTTGTCCTGGAAAACAGCTTTTCTCCTGGCCATCACTTCAGCTCGTAGGGTATCTGAGTTACAGGCCCTCATGGCGGTGCAGCCATTCCTCATATTCCATCAGGACAGGGTTTCCCTGCGTACTAACCCTTCCTTTATGCCTAAAGTAGTATCTAGGGTAGCCCTAAACCAGGCCATACACCTTCCTACCTTCTACTCCAATCCTCAAAACAAAGGGGAGAGGCTGCTTCATTCTTTAGATATCCATAGGCAGCTACGTTACTACTTGGACAGAACCAAGCCATTCAGAAAATCAGATCAACTCCTAGTTTCCTATGCTGTGGGGGGTCAAGGGAAACCTGTAACTAAACAGACCATTTCCAAGTGGATTGGTCACTGCATACGCTTCTGTTATTCCTATCATGGAAAGCTCGTACCTACTGGTATCAGATCACACTCCACTAGGGCCACAGCCACCTCTACAGCCTTCCTCAGAGGAGTGCCTACTAAAGATATCTTGGAGGCAGCCACTTGGAGCTCTGTACATACCTTCACAAAGCATTACCATCTGCCTTTATACTTCAGAACAAGAGCAGGCTTTGCCACTGCAATTTTGCAGGGCATTCTAGCTCAACCCAGTTCCGTATAGTACCTACCACCCTATACATAGCTTTGGAATTCTACCCATATGTAATTACTGCAGCTGTAATGCACGATGAACATAGTACAGTTTTGTACCTACCATAAATGTAGATGTTCGAGGGCTATTACAGCTGCAGTACAGGTTTCCACCCTCCTTCCCTCTTGGTAAGACCTTGGGGTTTGAATACCTATTCATACCTGCTGACTGGGTTATCCTACTATGTTTTATTTGCTTACTTTTGTGTATTACACTAATTTATGTATTGCCTTCCTTTTGGGGGCACCTGACATCTGGGGCAAGAAAGACTGAAGAAGATGGCGTCGGCTGTGTCTTTTATACTCTAGCCTTCCTGACGTCAGAAGAGTACGCGACAACAACCGGACCAAGACTTTGGAATTCGGCCGACCGCCTGCCGGCTGAAAACCCATATGTAATTACTGCAGCTGTAATAGCCCTCGAACATCTACATTTATGGTAGGTACAAAACTGTACTTTTCTGCATATGCAGTCTGGCAAGAGGAAGCATTGGAATAGAAGAGGTCATGAATACCAGGGCCCAAAGAAACTCCCTGGCCGGCATGGCAGTCAGAGGAAGAAGAGACTGAAAGACAGCTGTCACTGTCAGTACCTTTGGGGGTGGAAGAGAGGCCAACATTGGCATTGTGTGAATCCTGCATCCCACATACACATGATCCTAAGAGAGACTTTTGGAAGTTGATAGTAAACCCCAGAAGAGATGGTGAAATGCAGATCTGCAACAATCAACTGGGAGGAGGTGCCTGAAGCAACAGGTCATCTAGATAAGGAAAAATCAGAATGCCTTGATGCAATCACAGGAGCTAGACATTTTGTGAATACCCTTGGGGCAGTAGAGAGATCAAAGGGCAAAGCAGAGAACTAAAAATGAGAGGAAGATATGGAGACATGTAAAAGCTTCCTGAAGAGAAGGTGAATAGGAATATGAAGGTAAGCATCTTTCAAATCCAAGGACACCAGAAATGTCTGGGGTAATGTGAGAGGGTGGCCTAATGGTTAAGGTGTTTGCCTTACAAACACAAGGTGCAGGGTTCAAGTCTCACAAGGGATAATTGGCTAAGCTTAAAATGGCTCGAAGGGCAGTTAGCTTAGTACTAATCTATGAACCTATGAACCTAATAAAAGAGGAAACAGAGTCTGAAGAGTAAGCATCTGAAAAGAAGGGATCTCAAAAAAGGTGTTGAGCTAGGAGAGATCCAGAATAGTTCTTCAAGTGCCCTTCTTTCGAGGAACCAGGAACATCCTAGAATAAAAACCTCCTCCCGCTTGGAAAGGGGGAGACAGGTTGAATGGTTCCTGGGTTTAACAGGGACCCTAGAACCTCCAGAAAATTAGAAAGTTGCTCTAGAGGAGGTTGAGGAATCCCTGAAAAGGGAGGGTGAGATTTCCATACCATGAGGTAACCCTGACAGATGGAACCCAAGATTCTGAAGTGATGAGATGCCAATTTGGAAGACAGAGAGAGAGCCAAAGGGACAAAGGAACCTGATCTAAAATAAGTGGGGGGTGGGGGATTGTCAAAGAGAAGCAGGCTTATCAGATAAAGGAGACTTCTGGATCACAGTAACCACCCTTTCTGCCCTTAGAGTCTGGCAGGGTTGCCTGCGAACAAAAGCAGACATTAAAGGATAATTCCACTGCAACATAGGGAAAGGAGAGACAAAAATATGTTTAAGGTCTTGCAAGCCTTAGCCTTCCTCTTGAAGAAATGTGAAACGTGAGCAGCAGCAGTCCCAAAAAGATGTGCATTACCCAAAGGAGCATTCAAAAACATTGACCTTAATGTCCTCAGGTTGAAACTGTAGATGAAGCCAAGAATAATACTTCATGACGGACCCTAAAGCTGCAGCCCTAGAAGAGGCAGATGAAGCCAAGAATAATACTTCATGATGGACCCAAAAGCTGCAGCCCTAGAAGAGAGGTATCAGTAACATCATGGCTACACTTAATAGAGTGGCGAGTCACTTTAGATGCAGAATCTAAAAAAGATAAGGCAGAGGATTTGCCTTCAATATCAGGGAGGGCGGTGGTAACCTGACAAGCCTTGGCAATTAAGGCCAGAGCATACCTGTTCATGTGGATCTGGTAATTAATAGCCCTAAAGACCAAAGTAGAAGCAGTGTAAACTTTCTTGCCAATCCTCTCCATTGCTCTACTATCCTTATCAGAAGGCAAAAGTTTTAAGAGGGCAAAAGAAGGTTTGTCAGAAGCGACTGACGCCACAGCAAGATCAGCAGAGGGACATTTAAATAAACATTGACAATCCTCATGAACCTTAGAGAACCTGTCAGGTTTCTTAGGAGCAGGAGCCTGAGAATCAGGAGACTTGGAAGCAGCAATGAAAGTATCTAACAAGGCAGCCAACACCGGAGGAACTTTAGATGGCTTAGGACTATCCACCTGAAACAACTCATAATATCTTCTCTGAACATCAGACACTTGAGAAGAATCACACTTAAAGAATTTCATCACCCTAACAATTGTGTCCCCTAAGGACAGTTCCTCAAAAGGAGATTCAGGGCTAAGAGACTCCTCTTCATCAAAACCGTAAGCTAACAGTGAAACCATCTCTGAAGAATAGGACAAAGACCCCTCACCAGACACTAAATCCTTATCCGAGGAATCTGGTTCCCTAAGCCATTTAGAAGGGGTGACAGTCCAAGGAGGAACAGGAACTGAAACCCCATGATGAGGCTTTAGGGCAGTTAAGGCAGAAAATAAGCCCTAGGTAAACTCTTCCCTTTACCTTTGAGGATCCATAGGATGGACCGAAACATGCTTCAGTTTTTTCTTTTCTTAGAAGGGGCATTAGCCCTAACAAATACTGGAGGTTCCAACCCTTGACGAGATTCACTATGAGAACCCCAGAACTTCCTCCCTGACCAATATCTGTGGAATCTCTCTAGGATCCTCTGAGATAATCAACCGCGGTTTCTCCTAGACGTGCAGAACAAACACCTGCAAAGCCTCAGAGGACATGTGAAAAGACAGATCTATACAGGTCTCTGGCAGGGTCATGGCAGAAGAATCTGACATAGACACCAAATGACCTCTAGAGCTATTACCTGCTTCTAGAGGGATGTCCAGTGGAAGCTGGACAGCTAAAGAATCTGTCTGAGTCTTCTTGGCCTTCTTTTTACTTAGTGGGAGTATCTTGGGGTTAAAAGATTCTGCCATGGTATCCCGGGCTAACTGTTTAAGCTGTTGGTTTTCAAGATAAAAGTCCTGGGAAGGCAAACAGCTTCTGAGTGTCTTAGTACACATGTCTTACAGGTACTACAAGAAGTATGGTTGTGGGAAGCACCCAAAGAAAAACACCGTTAATTACGATTCTTATGGGGCATTTGCCTATCACACTGGCATTTTCCCTTCTTGGATGCCATGACATGGACTCAAGGAAGTAAAATAAAATATAAGACCAAGAAAAGCAAAAAAAAAAAAAAAAAACAACCCCTTAACTGCAAGAAGGCATTCAGATCAACTGGCTAAACGGTGTTCAAACTGGCTGCAAAAGAAGGTGCAAGGCCAGAGTAATCCTCATTGCTTCCTTCTGCTCCAGGCAAGTGTGGTTCCTCTTCTTTTGGCCTCATCTGCTACATCCTCCCTTGGACACTGAACAACCATCCAGACCTTCTGACTTACCCATCTGGGCAGCCTCACCCGAACCCAGAGACACCAAAGCTAACCGCATGATTTCTCCAATTTTAACAGTGGCCAAATATACCAGGTTTTCCACTTAAGTGGTTCATGTTTTGTTAGTCTCAAAAAAATCAGTTACCAGAAAAGCTTACCTTAGCAAATGGAAGAGGTTCTCTATCTGGGCAGCTGGTAAAGGGGATAGATCCCTTTTCAGTTCTCAAAGAAACCCTGTCCCTATGGAAAATAAGAAAGGGTTGACTCACCAAAAGATCTTAAAACTCAGATACCCTTCTTGCAGAGGTCAGAGCAACCAGAAAAACTGTTTTCCATTTTAAGAACCTCAAATCAGCCAGGTTAACTGGTTCAAATGGAGCAAGTTTCACCTTCTTTAAGGATCCCAAGGAGGGGTCCACCAGTTTTCTTTTGTGCCCCAGAGAGAATAAATGTGATGTATGGTGCATACAAGATCTTTTTTAGGCTTTTTCATACTGGCTGAGTGTCGGGCTGCCCTGGGCGGGACATCCCTTCTATGAAGCATACTGTAACAGTGATATAGAAGGACATCAAAGATGGACACAAACACATAAAAGTAAAGAGATGCTTGCCCTTATCAAGGCACTTACCTCTCTGAATCACCTCTGGTTCCTAGGACCACTTCAGATTGCTGCAGACAATGCCACTGTAATGTGGTACATAAACACGAAAAGGACAGTCAGATCTTATCTCCATGGTGCAGAGTAAGCATGTTAGCATGAGATATAGCTTTACAGTACAATCTCACTCTACAGGCATCCTACATTCCATCAGAGCAAAATTGTGAGGCAGACAAGCTGAGAAGGACATATGCAGACCCTTACGAATGCAAACTGGATCAGAGGTCTTATAAGATTTGATCCATTTGTGGACAGTTCCTTAGGTGTAGACCTTTTTGCCTCCTTTCTGAACAATCAGCAGGCAAAATTCCACTCCAGGACTCCAAGCAGTAAGGCTTGGAAGGCAGATGCCTTTTCTTTTCCTTGGACAGGAATATTCCTGTATGCTTTTCCATCCTTTCCACTAATATCCAGGGTACTACTTAAAATTCAGGAGGAATCCCAATAGATAACTGTGGTGACTTCCTTCTGGCCCAGGCACCTGTAGTTCTCCCTTCTTTTGGAATTGGTCATGAGCAGTTACCACAAGCTTCCTTACATACTGGATTTGGCTGCAAGTACTAATGGAGGCAAGAAAGCGTGCTATATAAAATCATATATTAGCAAATGGAAAAGGTTTTCTAGTTGATGCCAGCAACAAAACCAGCACCCATTCAGGGCTAGTTGTTCTCTGGTCTCAAAATACTTGTGTGAGTTTCTATCCTGTGGCCTTTCCTTATTCCTCTGTCATGGTTCATTTATCAGCCATTTCAGCGTGTCTGCCCATGGATCCTCCTCTTTCGGTGCAGTGCTGTGTCTAAATATTTTTAAAGAGTTTTGCATAATAGGCTTCCAAGAAAACTGGTGGACCCCTCCTTGGGATCCTTAAAGAAGGTGAAACGTGCTCCATTTGAACCAGTTAACCTGGCTGATTTGAGGTTCTTAAAATGGAAAATAGTTTTTCTGGTTGCTCTGACCTCTGCAAGAATGGTTTCTGAACTAGTCTTTCTTTTATGCCTAAAGTTGTATCCAAGTTTACTTTATGCAAAGCTATCCATTTCCTTTCCTGAACCTAAAACCGATGGAGAAAGGATACTTCATAACTTGGATGCCCTCAGACATTGTCTATCTTGACAGAACTAAATCTTACAGATTTTCAGATCAATTGTTCATTTCTTGTGAGGGTAAGAAGATGGGAGAATATGTGATAAAACAGACTGTTTCCAAATGGTTCTGTAAGGCTATTACCTTTCGGCATATTCCCTATAACAAAACTATTCCAGGCAGGGTCAAGGCCTACTCTACCAGGGCCTCTGCTTCATCTATGGCTTTTTGGAAAGGTTTGATTCTGGAAGTGTTCTAGAAGCTGCTACTTAGTTCTCTGTACAAATTTTTAAAAAGCAGAAAAAGCACTAGAAACTGGATTCCTTCTCTAGGTCTAGCTCATGCTTTGCTAGGACCATCCTCCAGGGGCTCTTGGACTCTTCTTTCCATCTCCCAAATGTAGTTATCTAGGGTATGTTACCCATATAGCTAAGGCAACTGCAGCAGTAAATAGTGCTATTATGTAAGTAAACTTACCATACTAGTAGATGTTAGAATCATCACTGCTGCGGTAGCCACTTGCTCTCTCCCTCATTTTCCTTGTTTTTTGGTATGCTTTTTATGCCAGGGTGTGGACATTTATTTTTTGTTTGTCCTTGCATTGCCCTTTCAGGGCTCAGCCTCCTGCTGTCATTTTTGGTAGGAAAGCACTGAAGGGTTTCCTGCCCAAACTTGTCAGTTCAGCTCGTGTTGCCTGACAGTTTTGGCTCATGAAAGCTTTGGAATGCTGGCCAGGTTTATATTATTGGCAGGGTATTACACATATAGCTAAAGCTACTGCAGCAGTGATCATTCAAACTTCTACTGTTCTTGTAAGCTTGCTTACACAATTGTGATTTATCTGCATGCAAAGTAATGGGAATTTGTGACAGGTGCGAAGAGAGAATATGAATAGTGAGAATAGGCAGGATTACTTCACAGAACCATGTGGGACTCCATTTTGGAGATGGGGATAGGTTAAGAATTAATGTTCCAAATCTGAACTTTAAATTATTTGTTGCTGAAGAAGTTGTGAAATTAAGGTAGGGAGTTAGGGGTGATCCCAGCAATGTGCAACGCATTTATGACTAATGTATGGTCTACCAGGTCAGATGCTTTAGTAAAGTCTATGAAAACTCTACCTGTGAGGTAGCCTTGGCATTGCACCATAGAATATCATTTATGTGTGTACAGCAGTCATGTCGCCCCTACTTGCCTGAAATGAGAAGAGTGACAGAATGCTGTAGTTCTTGATTTAACCTGTAAGTTGGGAGATGATTAGCTGTTCTAGTATCTTTCTTATGGTTGAAAGAATACAGATTTGTCTGAAGTCTAACATGTCTGTACTGTTCCAGGCTGTCTTGACAGTGTTGCTGGAGATAATGAATGCTAACTGGGATCTCAGGATTTGAAAGCCCTATAGGAGATTCAATCATATCTCTCTAGGGGCAGTTCTGATTAGATTTCAGGGTGATGTATTTGGCTTGTATTTAGCCCATGTGAGTCTTTACCTAAATGTTGACAGTAGCAATGGAGGCATTGTAAGAAAGGAGCATTTTGGTGTTCACTTAATTAGACACCTGGTTCTATACACATTCTCGATCTTAGCTAAAAGACTGAAAAGCGATATGGGTGATTTCCTTTGGTAGTTTCCTGGTGAAGGTGCTGTCTTGTACTCTTCCATTATTGCATCCTTTTGAAGTTGCTGTAAATTGTTAGAAGTCATCTTTGGTTTAGAGGACTGCATTCACTATGGTGAAGATTGACCTTCTGCTGGTGGTGGGGTCTCATGAAGACATGGCCTTTGCATCATGGTTGAGAAATAAAATGTCTGTGAAGGCTTATACCCTTGTACAGCTATTAGGGCTGGTTGCAGCCACTGTCTTCTTGATTTCACTCCCTCCTTTTTAATTTCTACAAGTCTTTTAGGTTTTTAATACTGTGATAGGAATGGACCCCATTCCCAAGTCAAAGTATGGTAAAAGTTCATGAAATTAGTATTGTTTCAAACTTTGATGTTAGCCATAAATGCTCTTCGTAGCACCCGCAATGTGCCAAGTAATGCTTCCTTCTGCAATTCATATGGATTTACATGTATTGGTAACATATCTAAGTATGATTGTAAATTCATTTTTATAAGACCCATTGCTCCTACTATTTTTGGAACTGTCTGAGTATCCTTCTTCCACATTGCCCTTGTTTCTGCCTGCAAATCCTGGTATTTGATGACTTTGTGTCTCTCTCTACGTAAGATACTATAGTCATTGGGTGTAGCAGTTTCAGTGATCAGTGCTACTTTTGTCTTCTTTTCATGGACTACTGTGTCTGGTTTTCTTGCATCTATTTTTTGAATGTTGGTAATGGGTGATCCAGTATGATGTAAACATCAATGTTCATCGTGTTTCACTGTTGCAGTCATTACTCTTGGGTTATCCTGCTGGCAGGCTACCCTCAGTCAAAATTCCAAAGTCTAGGTCCGGCGTCGGTTGCTGTCACCTCTTCCCTGACGTCAGTCCGCCAGGGGTATAAAAGATGCAGCTGACACCATTTTCTTCAGTCTTTCTTGCCGCACGGTGCCTGAAGCAAAAGCATTTCGCAAGTGCCGGTCGGCCGACTCCTGAGATTTTCAAATCCGAATTTCAGAACCGAAGTCTTCATTAAAGCTAAGTACCCCGTTGGGGAAACTTTTTTCTTGCTCCAGACCGATGTCAGAAAAAGTTAACAATTGTATTTCTTGTGGGAAGCAAATACCTCATAAGGATTTTCACTCTTACTGTATTCCTTGCCTAGGCCCTGATCACAACGTTGCTAGTTGTCGGTTTTGTGCTAGATTTAACCAACGCACTATCAAGCGTCGGTTCGATTTTGCATTACATTACTTTGGCTGTAGATTTAATTATATAATGCCGTCGGACCAGCTGACAACCGGAGTTTACAAAAAACGCAAAGACAAAGAAAAGGATAGGCATCCGAGGTCCAAAACCGACGACAAAGGTTCTACTAGGCCAGTCGCCGGTTCTCAGTGAGGTGCTTTTGCAGCCCCTGGCGCCCGCTACCTCAGAGCCACAGGCCGCTTCCGACCCCCACGTGGAGCCGACTGGGCCTCTGGATACTCATGGTATTGGACACTCGGAAATCATTCCCTCAGATGGGTCTGGAGCCGCTGAGCAGGCATCGGCTTCTGAGGGTGTCTTCAGATCTACACAACTTTATATTAAGCCATCTTCAACTTCAAAGACAAAGACTAAAGCAGCACTAAAGACAAAGAAACAAGTACAGCATTCTCCTACTCAGACTTCCATGCCTAAAAAACAGATGCTCAAAATTGCCGAAGACCTAATTACTTTGATCAGGGGCTCCCATCCCCCTCCTGATAAGAGGCCTAGGTAAGAGACAGAGTATGATTCTTCTGATCAGGTTTCTATTTCCTCTGATTCCTCTTCTGAACAGGATTACTCCATGCTTCCCTATGAGGATTCTGATGCTGAAGAATCCATTCCTTCAGCCTCTCCTCCTGAGGATTATTCTTTCGGGGAAACCCTGCATACCATGAGGGAGCATTTCCACTGGGAGAGCCAAGATTATTCTGAATCTAAGAAAAGGCTCAGAGACTTTCTGCTACTTCCTCAGCACAGACCACTTGCTATTCCACCTGTTCTAGACATTGTAGACGATGTATTTTCAGAGTCCGGCTTGTCCCCAGACTCTTTACCCCCTGCACCTGCTAAGCCAGACAGATACTACAGGGTCCCGGATTCTCATAAATTCCTATATAAAAACCCCGCTGCTGACCCAGAAACTATATCTCAGGGTCCCAAGGGGTTTAAAGCTTCCACTGCAAAAAACCCTGTCCCCTCTGATAGGGATTCCAGGGCTCTAGACAGATGGGGGGAAAAAGTCTACACTTCTGCTACCCTGGCTGTTAGGGCTTTAAATTGTCAGTTTCATATGCTTAAATATCAGCAGTATTTACTGTCACTGCTTAAACAGAAATTGTTGACAAATACTGAATGTTCAGAGAACAAGGAATTGCAGGATTTATTGCATGCAGCTGAACAAGTGGGAAAGCATACTTTGCAATGTGGCTATGATTCACTGGAGGCCTCTTGCAGGGCCGCTGTTACAGGTTCTGTTATTAGAAGGCATGCTTGGTTAAAGGAACAGACTCTGCCTGATCATGTTAAAGCAAAATTATTAGATGCACCATTACAGCATGATAGTTTGTTTGGTACTAAAGCAGAAGAGGTGTTGAAAAAAAATGGAGGATAAAGCAAAATCCATGCAGACAGTCAAGGATTTCCTACAGGTACAGCCACCCAGGTTTAGCAGGAACTGGCCTTCCAAAAATTGGTCCTTTCCAGTCTCAGACAGACCACAAAGAGGCAATACAGGCATCCCAGAGGGCGATCTCAGCCCCAAGGTTCATACAGGCCTACACAATGGGGTGCTCCTACCTCCAAAGGCGGAGAAGACAAATCACAACCTTACAGGAAACAGTCCCAATGACTTTCCTCTACCAGTACCAAGCACTTTTCTTTTGGCAGCCCCCTTGGGGGGAAAACTAGCACTTTTTTCATCAAATTGGCAAATGGTTACCCAGGACGAATGGGTCCTGAACATAGTGTCCCAAGGCTACAGGTTCCATTTTCACACTCTACCAAGGTCAAAAGGTATGCCAGACCTGCCACACAATCAATGGGCAGAGGCACAAAAACAAATTACAGCCCTCATGGACATGAGGGCCATTCAGCGAGTACCACAACAAGAGCAGGGGCAAGGATTTTACTCCAGACTTTTCCTAGTACCCAGAAAGGACAAAACCTAGAGACCAATACTGGACCTGTCTATACTAAATACGTTTCTGGAAGTTCCAGAATTCAGGATGTTGACTCTACAGCAGCTACTGCCCATGCTGGGCAAGAAGGCTTAGCTCGTAACTTTGGACCTAAAAGAGGCATACCTGCATGTCCCAATCAGACAATCTTGCAGAAGATACCTCAGGTTCATAGTTGACTCAATGCATTACCAGTTCTCTGCACTGCCCTTTGGCTTATCTACTGCGACCAGGGTCTTCACAAAATGCCTGGCACCAGTAATTGTGTATTGCAGACAAAAAGGAATTCAAATATATCCCTACTTGGACTACTGCCTAATTCAAGCAGAGAACAAAGACATTCTTCTAAAGCATCTGGCGTTTGTAAAAAGATTACTAATTGGCTTAGGGTACACAGTAAACGAAAATAAATCAAAACTAATGCCCTCTCAAGAGATAATATTCCTGGGTGCAAGCTTAAATACAACTGCCCAGATGGCTTATATCACACCAGACAAACAAAAGCAACTGACTTCTTACTTCAAGAAATTGGCAACAAAAACTCACCTATCTGCAAGGAAAATCCTGCAGGCCTTGGGTTTCATGGCATCCTGCATTCTACTAATTCCATATGCCAGACTGCATATGAGGAAACTACAATGGTATCTAAAAAGTGTTTGGACTCAGCAATGCCACAGCCTGGAGACAGTAATTGCACTCATTCCCTGCCTGCAACAGGAGTTTCGATGGTGGGCAGAAGTCTGTCACCACAACAAGGGTCTGCCATTCAGTTTACCCACAGTCAGACAGACACTGACAATGGATGCATCAGATTATGCCTGGGGAGCCCATATGGCAGGAAAATGTATTCAGGGCACATGGCCTGCAAACCAGATGCATCTTCACATCAATCAAAAAGAGATGCTAGCTGTTCAAAATGTCCTGACAGCTTTCAAGGACCTGCTTCATCCAGGACAGTTACTGATAAAGACAGACAACACTATGGTCATGTGGTACATAAACAAGCAGGGAGGTACACATTCCTACCCCCTCTGCAGACAAGCAATGACCTTATGGGACACAGCATTGGCTTTTCAAATTCACCTGCAAGCACAACTCCTGCCAGGAAAAACAAATACTGTGGCAGACGAACTAAGCAGAAACCTCATGGATCACAGGAAAAGTGGATAAATGGTGCTATTGCAAACCAGCAATCAAAAACAGAGCACCACTCGATCAGTATGGATGTAGACAACCGTTTATTCAATGTTCAAGCACCAGAGCAAGTCAAAACTAACGTTGTTAACGTTGTAAACATTCAAATAACGTTTTCGTCATCAACTTCATCAGATGTACAACAATCCCACTGTTCCCCTTAAATACCCAAGCTACAAATTCAATTAATAAGTTCACCAATGAAATCACAGTGTCAATTAATGTAATTTTTGCGTAACCATACCTATATTCATGTTCAGTTTAATTGTTAAAAATAAACATTGTTATATTAAAATAAAATAACATATATATAAAATATACCTTTTTATAAAAAAATGTTTAAAAAATGTCTATAAAAAACCACAGTCTGTTAAAACCATTCAAACTATCATTTCATACATAAATACAGTAAATGTGATTTTTGGCTCCCCCAAGTGGTATAAATATAAATAACATCACATACTGTGAAAAATAACCTTTTTAAAAACTAATGTTTTTGAGAGCTGTAAATACAATTAAAGCTTAGCTGATCTCAATTTTAAAACTGGAGCCAAAGATATCATGTCATTGAGACCCGGAGGTCTATTGGCTTCTAATGATGACAGCTTTCAAGGACCTGCTTCATGCAGGACAGTTACTGATAAAGACAGACAACACTACGGTCATGTGGTACATAAACAAGCAGGGAGATACACATTCCTACCCCCTCTGCAGACAAGCAATGACCTTATGGGACACAGCATTGGCTTTTCAAATTCACCTGCAAGCACAATTCCTGCCAGGAGAATCAAATACTCTGGCAGACGAACTAAGCAGAAACCTCATGGATCCCCATGAATGGAAACTGGATCCACAAGTCTTCAGCATGATAATAAGGAAATGGGGATGCCCAGACATAGATCTATTTGCCTCCCCTCACAACTGCCAATTGCAGAGATTTTGCACAAGGATTTATCACAAACAAGCATGGAAAGTGGACGCCCTATCCTTCAGCTGGAGAAACCTAACAGTATATGCTTTTCCCCCACTGCCTCTCCTTCCCAGGGTACACCTAAAGATCAGACAAGAGAAGCCAAAAATGATACTGATTGCAACAGACTGGCCACGCCAGCACTGGTACCCAATCCGAAAGAGCTTGTCTCAAGGTCCAGCATGGATATTGCCTCAAACTTCTCACTTGCTGACCCAACAAAACAATCAGATTCTGCACAGCCAACTCAGGACCTTAAATCTGGCAGCATGGCGGATAATGTAGCCATTCAGAACACTCCACTTTCAAAAGCTGTTATGGATGTTATTTTGGAGGCCAGGAGGCCCAGCACCAGAAAATCTTATGCAGAAAAATGGAAGAGATTCTGTGCTTGGAACCAGGAACAAGGTATTGACACGTGTGTACCAAATATCTCTCTGATTTTACAATACCTAACTGAGATGCTGAACAAAGGCCTTTCCTTCTCATCAATTAAGATTCATGCCTCTGCCACTTCAGCCCATTACAATACGGAACCACCTATCTTTTCTCATCCTTTAATAAGGCAGTACCTCAGAGGGGCCAAAAACATCAGGCCTCCAAGGAGAGCACCAATTCCAGCCTGGGA
The DNA here is from genome assembly GCF_019279795.1 of Protopterus annectens. Classification (NCBI taxonomy): domain Eukaryota; kingdom Metazoa; phylum Chordata; order Ceratodontiformes; family Protopteridae; genus Protopterus; species Protopterus annectens. The sequence goes on along the minus strand of NC_056731.1, from coordinate 735,373,419 downwards.
CCTCAATTATGTTTTGGAAAAACTCACACTGCCTCCTTTCCAGCCAGTATCAACAGCAGATATAAAATTATTATCATAGAAAACAGCTCTGCTCTTAGCAATAACCTTAGCAAGGGCGAGTCTCGGAGTTACAAGCACTCATGGCTGTGGAACCTTTCATCATTTTTCATCTAGACAGGGTTTCTCTGAGGACAAACCCTACATTTATGCCTAAGGTGGTGTCCAGTGTGGCCCTTAACCAAACCATTCACTTGCCAACCTTTTATCCTAATCCACAGAAAAAGGGTGAGAAAATTCTGCATTCTTTGGACATACACAGGCAGTTACGATTCTACTTGGACAGAAGTAAAGCTTTCAGAAAGACTGAGCAACTTTTAGTGTCATATGCTGCAGGATCACAAGGAAAGGCTGTCTCAAAACAGACTATTTCAAAATGGATAGGCCATTGCATCCGTTTCTGCCATTTTCAACATGGCAAATCAGTGCCTAAGGGCATTAGGCCTTGTCAAAGGAAAAATGAACTTCAAAAAGATCATTACACAGCAGGTTCAGGTTAAGGCACTTTAATCTTGCAACAAGGAGACAAAAACGTGCTAATACAGAGTTTGTCTAACTAAAATCAGGAAGTAGATCCATCTTTATACATTTTCTAACAAGACATTGCCTACCAAGCTGACGTAACAGATCACAAGTTCTAACATCATTACTTCATAGCAGCTGTTTGTCCGTGATTTTCTGCTTGCACTATCAATTTTATGAAAAACTTCCTAAGAAAAACAACGTGGCCTTGACGACCACCGGTTAGATACAACTTCCCACTATGTTATGTTACCATTCAAGGTACTATGGCTAATTTGAGCACAAAGAAAGTACAGATTCTTCAAGCAGTCTTTGTTTGATGTATCTCTTCTTTTCTGCAGCTGTGCATGTTCTCATAACACGAACAAGGCTGATTGTTCATATTCAATCATATTATAGAAAACAGTATTGTTCTATTCATTCACTATTCATTCATTTTCCTGACCTAGCAGATAATCAACTGCTTCTCAGTACATTTCCAAAAGGTATAACATGTATTTTGCTGTACTAGCAAATACTAGGTCAGGGTGCATCTTGCAATTTCAGAAAGCATACTGCAGTTTGAAAAAGCATTCCATAATTTCATATAGAATCAAGCTGTACATAAAATAGAATGAAAATGTGTTAACCCTTTTAGCTTCTAATAAGCATTAAACATATACATAAATGAATATTTTTCTGACTTTTCCCCCCTGTTAATACTTTTTATTCTATTTTCAAAAGCGTAAACGGTTTGCTTCTTCTCCTAACCTCTTCCATTTCAGATATGCAGTTAAGAGAGTCATTCAGTTTAGACTTATGAAAGCATTTCACTTTTCAACAATTCTTCAATTTCAGTACTTTGATACAAAGTCTCAAAAACGGACATGTCTATAAAATCTTTGATTAACTTTTTCATGCAGGGAATGCCACAACAGATGCATGCTCCTAATAGGAGTAATCCCACACAAATGGCAATCAGGATGTTCATTAGGATGGAACCCCACCCCCCAAACAAATTCTGGAAAAAGTCCGTCAGAGGGTTTGGTCATGGTCGACACTTGCTGAATCACCTCAAGATGGTCGTTTATCTCATGCTGGTTGTCAGGAATATACGAACAGCATTCTTCTTTGATTAAAGTGCACATACCACCTCTTGCCGCTAGGGTGAAGTCGAGAGCCATGTGGTTTTGAAGCACCACAGTTCTCATAGCATTTAGTTCATCAGTCACTAATTCGAGAGCAGAAAAAGTTGCGTTGCTCATAACTTCAAGAAGTTTAGACAGTTTTCTCAGCTCCCAAATCGATTTTACTGCGCCATATGCAGGGGCTATGCCTGCCCATGATATAATAGTGTCACTCAAGTCCATGTGTGTTAGTTTATCTTTGTTCTTCACGGAATTATGGTTTCTCCATCCTGCTTCGATTCATCCCACTGGATTCTCGGGTCTCTTGATTGGATTTCCAGGTTTAGTGCTGACCTCTCTGACGTTTCGAATTTTCCCTCGAGGCAAAGCTGCAGTGTGTCGTATGGCCGGAACCAGATAACCCAAAAAAACAACTGCCGGACCAATTCTCAGGTAACCATTTGTATGCCTTTTTCCCACAAACAAAATAACAATTCTCTACTTTAGTATTGATATATGCTTGCCCTGCATGAAACATTTTCTTGTCAGTAATAGAAAGTTGCTTCAAAAGAACAGGATTATGCTGTATTTCACTAACAGTTTTTTGCATTTTCTCAAGATATGAGTCATAGTTTGCATCAGAGATAGTTTCTGCCTTATTAGTCTTAATATAACATTTATAAGAAACAGTCACATTGCAATTGCTCCAACCCACCTGAATAGTGTCATTTTTATAAAAACATACAATTCCTTTTTGTGTAACAGGTAGGTACAATGCTATTTTGTCTTGTGATTTCACAGGTGTAGTATCAAAAATCCAATTTTCCCAGGTCTCATTGACCCCTAGGGGGACAGCAGTCATCAATAATCCCATGTATGCTGTTGGTAGAGCTGTGCAAATCCAGCAGTTCGAAACATTAAAAGTCTCAGCATACACATATTTAATTGCTTGATAAGTGTTAAAGTTTGGATGCCAGTCTATGAGTAATGCATCACGTTTGTTCAGTTCAACTCATGTGGCTGAAAAAAGGAAAGGCCACAGCAAAAAGATCATTGTTATCAGTATAGCTAACAGGATGATCATGCAATTTTTCTGGGGTTGTTCTGCATCCCTGTTTACTCTATACCTGGTCATTTTGTTCTCGTTGTATAACAGTAGCAAGATTTTTGTCCATTTCAAAGTTTTTGACCTTTTTGCAGTGCGTCAAATGGATCCAGGACACTCGTTCAGCTATCTTGACTGCAGTGGGTGTTGCCAGCAAAACCTGGAACGGTCCTTCCCACTTCGGTAAACTCCAATTACTTTTCTTCACGACCTTCACCCAGATCCATGATCCCAGTTGTACTACTGCTTCCAATGGTCTGGTCTGTTCTTTATCTGAAACAGAATTTAACTGCAGAAGTTTGTTATTCAAAAATCACCTCATATACTCTGCAAGTGAACTGTCAGCCTCCTGGTCTGCAGGCATGAGAGGTTTCCACTGAGGTATATAATATGCCTTCCCGAACAGTGTTTCAAAAGGAGTTAACCCCTTTGCATTTGGAACAGTTCTCATGCTCAACAATGCCAGAGGCAGACAGTGCACCCACTTCTTCTGTGTCTCACTAATCAATTTCCTAAGCTTATTTTTCAGAACCCCATTATGCCTCTCTACTAATCCTGCGGATTGAGGGTGGTATGCACAATGGTTTTTTAATGAAATTCCGAAATATTGACTCAACTGTTGTATGGTTTGATTTACAAAGTGTGTGCCATTGTCACTGTAGATCTTTTCCGGTATGCCAAATCTAGGAATAATTTCTTTAACGAGGACTTTTGCAACAGTAGCTGCATCTGGATTTTTGGTCGGAAAAGCTTCCACCCATTTGGAAAACATATCTATAATGACAAGACAGTACTTTTTATTTTCACATTTGTTTAGTTCTATGAAATCCATACAAATAGTATGGAACGGGTATGGTGGTGTAGGGAAACTCCCTTGCTTAGGCTTCAGTGCCCCTTGTGCATGATGCCTGTTGCAAACATGGCATGCTGCACAAAAGTTTTTTGTGTAGTTTGTAAATTCATACGTCGTAAACATTCGATTCACTAACTGTACCATCCCCCCTGTTGAGACATGGCACTGCCCATGGCTCAACAAAGCTGCATATCTAAACAAGTTAGACGGCAAAATTGGTTTTCCTTCCTTGGAGATGTACAGCCCTTTCTCAAGAATTGCTCCTCGTTTTTCCCATTTTTGTTTCTCTATTTTCGTAGTAAGTGTCTGCATTGTTTTTAACATTTCTAAATCTAAAATCTCAGAAGGTTGTAATTCCTCACTCAAAAGAAATACTTCTGGAGCTGTAGCTGCTTGTTTTGCAGTTGTATCAGCCCTCGCATTACCTTTTGAAATCCTATCCTTTTGTTTGGTATGAGCTACGCATTTACAAATAGCTACTTTCTGAGGTAACCGAATAGATTCTAATAAATATAAAATAAACTGCGCATGATTAATCGGTTTGCCAGTAGATGTTATCATTCCTCTATTCTTCCACTGTTGCGCAAAAACATGTACAGTAGAAAAAGCGTACTGGCTATCAGTAAAAATATTTACACATTTACCCTTTGCTAAAGTACATGCGCGAGTCAAGGCAATCAATTTTGCTGCTTGTGCAGACAAGTTGTGTGGTAAAGACTTTGCTTCTAAAATCTCAGTATCAGAAACTACTGCATACCCTACTAGGTTCTGTCCTGTAGGACCCTTTTTGTATGAGCCGTCCACATAGTATGTCACCTCGGCATTATCCAAGGGAACATCCGTGAGATCATTTCTAGTCAGTGTCTTTTGCTCAATCTCCTGCAGACAGCAGTGTGGTTTGCCATCTGCAGGGGTTGGGAGCAAGGTTGACGGATTCAAAGTTGTGCATCGTTCAGTTGTCTTATGAGGTTGGCTCAACAGTATAGTCATACAGGAAAGATGTCTAGCAGGAGAAAGATATGCTACTTTTTCTTGCAGTAAAATAATCGCGACTGCATGAGGCACTCTCAATGTGAGAGGGTGGAACAACTCTACTGAGGCTGAAGCCTGCACTGCCATTGCAGCTGCAAATACTGCTTGTACACAGTGGGGCAAGGATCGCGCCACTGGGTCTAGCTGTGATGAATAGTAAGCTATGGGGTGTTGCTTGTCCCCATGTTGTTGTGTTAACACTGATGTCATATAGCCTTGCTTACAATCTACAGTTTGAAAAAATCGTTTATGATAGTTTAGTAATCCTAAAACTAAAGAAGATGCTATCAATTGCTTCAGTTTGCAGAAAGCCGATTCTGCTTCTGCTGTCCATTGTAATAAATCTTGTGCTGCCATAGGTTTCTTGAATATCAAGTTGGTCAGTGGAGCAGATTCCGGGCATAGTTTGGAATCCAACTCCGACATAAATTAGTCGCACCTAGGAAGGACATAATTTCCTTCTTGGTAGTCGGTTTGGGTGCTTGTAAAATTGCTATTTTTCTGTCTTCATCTAATATTCTGCCTTCTTTGGATATTACATATCCCAGGTATTTAACCTGCTTTTTCCAAAGCTGCAGTTTGTTTTTGTTTACTTTGTGTCCTTGAGTGGCTAAAAATTGTAGTAATGCTATGTTATCTTCCCTGCATTCTTGCTGGGTGGGGGCTGCCAGCAGAATGTCATCTACATAAAATAAAATCTGGCTGCCTCCCGGTGGGATAAATCCCACCAGGTTACTTGCCATTTCCTGTGCGAATATTGTCGGGCTCTCACAATATCCCTGTGGTAGTCGCGTATATGTATACCTTTTCCCCTGAAATGTAAATGCAAACCAATGTTGGCTGTCAGGGTGTATCGGTATTGAGAAAAATGCATTGCTGACATCTACCACAGAAAAATACTTCTGTTGAGGTTTTAAATCATTCAATAAAGTGTGTGGATCTGGCACCTTAGGCGCTCTAGGTATTACTGCATCATTTACAGCTTGTAAATCTTGGACCATACGCCATTCTTCATTTGCTTTTCTAACAAGAAATAAGGATGTGTTACATGGTGAATCGGGAGATTCTACCATTACTCCTTCCTTAAGTAAAGCTGCTATTATAGGTTTGATTCCTATCTCTGCATCTTTTGTTAAGGGGTATTGTCTCTTCTGTGGTCTAAATGCTGATTTTGGCGTGATAGTAACTGGTCCTGCTGTACGAATAAGTCCTACATCTGATTTCCCTGTTGACCAGAGAGTTTCTGGTATGCCTCGTAAGGCTTTTTCTTCTTCCTCTAGTAAGAGTGCTACTCAGCTGTCCTCACTTGCCTGCAAGTGTACAGCTGGGTGTGTCTGTGTTATCCAATTCAACTTCTGCTTTTGTACTCCCTGTTCTGATAGTTCCAGTTCTGTCTATTTCTCCCACCTTGTGACTTTTTCTCCTAGGTCTGCCCACTTCACATTCTTGTTTTTAGTTAAACTGACATGTGGTAGTCGATTAGATTTATAAAGCGCTAGGAATTCCTGGGGCAATGAACAGCTAACTACACTGTTCCCTTCTGTGTCTCAGTACAGATTACGCAATACTAATATGTTAGCATGGTTTCTAAACAGTTTTTGCTCAAATTCTTTATCAGGTCCTGGTGTGCTACAGTAATATAGAGTACAATGCAACAAATGCTGTTTATCAGTGTCAAGGGAGGGGGACTTACTGATGGCTACGTTCATCAGCTCTTCAGTTATTGCCCCTGGACCAGTCATAACCAAGTCCTGGCTGTACCTATAAAATGTTTCACCCTCCGGTCGCACTACAAAAGTATCCATTTGTCGCTGTGCTTCCATACCCTGCATGGTTGGAACTACTGCTATGCCAAATATCTGCATAAGGTCTCTGCCCAAAAGGTTTACTGGGCATTTTGCAGAAACAACAATTTTGCTCTTCTGGGTCATCCCTGAAACAGGGTCAGTTATTGCTATGTTATGGGAGAGTGACTCCCGATACAGCTGTCCATTAGCTGCTTTCACTAATATATAATCAAGTGACTCTGAATTTTCTGGTAGTTTGGAAGGATGTATCAGGGTTCGTGATGCCCCTGAGTAACACAGAAATTTAACTTCCCTCCCCTCTACCAGAAGTGTAACTTCTGGTTTTGTGTCTGCTAAGTAGAGCCCTAGGCTGAATAATGCTAAATCCAAAATTTAATTTTCTTCATTATCTGTGATTTCTTGCACATCCTCTATTTCTTCTATCACATCCTCAGCTCCCTCTATCACATTCACATTTGTCTTTCCTTGGTCATTTCTTTCTAGTGATTCCTGACTACCATATAGTCAGTCCTCACCCTCCTTATCTTCTGTGGCTACCTTCTTATTTTGCTTGCAATCCCTTGCCAAATGTCCCTTTTTCCCGCATTTAAAACATTCACCCCTTTTCTTTCTCTCTTCAAACTCCTCTGATCGCTTATCAGATTGTTTGTTTCCCTGGGCATTTTTCTTGCCCTTCTTCCTAGATTGTACTACAAAGACTTCCACTCCGTCTTCTACTGCAAATACTTGGGTTTTCTTTTTCTTTTTGCTATTAAAATGCCTTTCGGCATGTCTCGCATATTCAAGTAATGACTGTAATCTACTTGTACGGTGATCTACCATGTGTTTTGTAATAAAACTACTTATGGGTGCAATACTACCCTTCAAAAATGCATTCTTTAGTTGCTGCTCATATGCGGAATCATGTGTTTGGTCTTCAGGTACCTGCATTCCACAATGGTTATTAAAACACTCTAATAATCTGGCATAATATCTATCAACAGTTTCACCTTCTTGTTGGATGCATTGATTAATGCAAGTCCAGTCAGCCCTAGGCTTCCATTTCTCAGAGATTCGGTCTGTCAGACCTTTTACTCTGTTATCCAGTTCTGCGTTACTATGTGGGAGTGGCCTATGTTCTGCGTCACGGGGATTCAAGTTGCCACTGATCATGTGCCAGTCTGGACCTACGATTTGTCTGACTACTTTCTCTACTTCCTCTCCATTTAAATGGTAACTTAGCCTCATGCCCTGTAAGTCTTCTAACAATTTTCTAAAATTAACTTTTGGATGGGGAATTCCCTCTGTGGCTTTCCGGATGTCTTCCGGTGTCCACGGTCTATATACTAGGATAGTTGGGTCCTGCCCTTCCTGTCCTGCCTGAGGATTTGGTACTTCTATGAGCGGACATATCTCTTCTTCGCTCATAGCACGTGAATTTCCATTCATTTGATATAACTCTATATCCCCTCTTGTTTTGCGTGTTCGAGACCTAGTCTCGACAGGATCTCTGACAAACGGATTTGATTTCGCAGGGACAGTTGGGTATAGCGGAGGTGGATCAGCTTGTCCACTCGCTTCATATTCTGGTAAGGAAAGTGGAGGGGGCGGAGGGGCCGATGCTATTACCAAGTTATTGTCTTCTTTATCTAAAAACATTGCTTTTGAATTTTTATTCTTTTGTTCCCTGCGGTTTGCTTCCTCAAGCCACCTGTGTGCCTGGGGAATGCCTAATTGACGTTGCTTTTTTACCTGATCTTTTGCGTCTGTTTTAAGCTGTATGACAAGTTTGATAAGTGAAGGTTTGTCTAATCTGCCATCGAATTTGTATTTATTAACCCATTTTGTATAATATCTAACATTGTTGGCACTTTGTAATTGCATATATTTCGCGTCTTCGGTTAACGACGGATCTCGGGATCTTTTTGTGCACTTATTTCCCATGTTGTCTTAATTTAGTTAGAAAATGTTACGTAACCCTTCTTATCACGTGGTACCACGATTTCTCTTTTTCACAGTTTATCTAGAATAACTGCCTACCTATCCTGTTTCCCTGATCTATGACAAGACAGCAGTCTTTTTTTGTCCCTGATTTATAAAAATCTCTCTGACAAAAACAAATACTGTAACAAGTCCCTGATCTGAAACAAAGAAAAGGTAAATTCCTCCTTACCTGAGCCTCCATGATTGATCGTCTCACTGATGGAACCGTTGACTCGTCCTCCATTCGCAGATCAGAAAACAGTGGCTGGCCTCTTTTGAACGACAATTCAGTCAGAGGTCTTTCAGAGCAGAAGAACCGATGTGGCCTCTTCCCCGTACGGTTTCATGCCACCGGGCCCATCTGACCTGAGCTAGAGCGGGAGTATCCAGCTCGAAGGACCAATCTGTCAAAGGAAAAATTAACTTCAAAAAGATCAATACACGGCAGGTTCAGGTTAAGGCACTTTAATCTTGCAAGGAGACAAAAACGTGCTAATACAGAGTTTGTCTAACTAAAATCAGGAGGTAGATCCATCTTTATACATTTTCTAACAAGACATTGCCTACCAAGCTGACGTAACAGATCACAAGTTCTAACATCATTACTTCATAGCAGCTGTTTGTCCATGATTTTCTGCTTGCACTATCAATTTTATGAAAAACTTCCTAAGAAAAACAACGTGGCCTTGACGACCACCGGTTAGATACAACTTCCCACTATGTTATGTTACCATTCAAGGTACTATGGCTAATTTGAACACAAAGCAAGTACAGATTCTTCAAGCAGTCTTTGTTTGATGTATCTCTTCTTTTCTGCAGCTGTGCATGTTCTCATAACACGAACAAGGCTGATTGTTCATATTCAATCATATTATAGAAAACAGTATTGTTCTATTCATTCACTATTCATTCATTTTCCTGACCTAGCATATAATCACCTGCTTCTCAGTACATTTCCAAAAGGCATAACATGTATTTTGCTGTGCTAGCAAATACTAGGTCAGGGTGCATCTTGCAATTTCAGAAAGCATACTGCAGTTTGAAAAAGCATTCTATAATTTCATATCGAATCAAGCTGTACATAAAATAGAATGAAAATGTGTTAACCCTTTTAGCTTCTAATAAGCATTAAACATATACATAAATGAATATTTTTCTGACAGGCCTCATTCCACAAGAGCAGCAGCCACTTCAGCAGCCTTCCTCAGAGGAGTACCAACCAAAGATATCTTAGAGGCCGCAACTTGGAGTTCAGTGCACACCTTCACAAAGCACTGCCACTTACCTTTGTACTCTAAATCCAGAGCAGACTTTGCCACTGCAGTTCTGCAGGGCCTCATAGCCTCTCCTATTCCCTTTTAGCCCAGCCACCCTTCCTCAGCTTTGGGATTCAACCCAAGAGTAATGACTGCAACAGTGAAACACGATGAACATAGTACAGTTGTGTACCTACCATAAATGTAGATGTTCGAGTGTATTCACTGTTGCAGTCCAGGTTACCCACCCACCATCCCCCTTTTCTTTGCTGGGACTTATCTGCACTTCTTTATCCTATACAACCTACTTGGTGTATTTGCTTGTAGATGAAGGAAATGGTATTTATGTGCATGCATTTTTATTGGCATATTTTGCAGCCTACCAATTTGGGGGCACCTGACATCTGGGGCAAGAAAAACTGAAGAAAATGGTGTCTGCTGCATCTGGCGCACTGACATCAGGGAAGAGGCGACAGCAACCGACGCCGGACCTAGACTTTGGAATTCTGGTCGACTGAGGGTAGTCTGCCAGGAGGATAACCCAAGCATAATGACTGCAACAGTGAATACACTCGAACATCTACATTTATGGTAGGTACACAACTGTACTTTTTCTATAATGCTTTGTGGCTTATCTTTCCAGTGTTTTTCAGCTACTTCAGTATTATGTTTGCACGATCCCCAATGCAACAATCTAGTCACATTATTATGCCTTTCAGTATACAGTCCTTCTGCCATTAGTATATCACAACCAGCAACAACATGTGCAACTGTTTCCAGTTCTGTTTTACAAAACCTACGATCTGGAGTAGGGACTTCATTTGTCAGCAACCTATGGGTCATGGATCCGATATCAGATCCGAGCCGGCAACTATTTATACAGCTATGGATCCGAGCTCCTAGCTCCTCCCCTCACCCATAATCCCTTGCCAACCCCAAATGACCTCAGATCTAGTTTGCCGCTCTAAAGTGTGTCAGCTGGATTGCGAGCTCCTGGCAATTTGTTATAGATAAGTGAATTTTTCTCAGTCTTTTTTTCATAGTTTAATCAGTGTGCTAGGTTTTCTTTAGCCTGTTAACTTTTAAATTTTAGTTTTTTTACCCTCCCCTAGCTGGTCGTTAGTGTGTGCTTGTGTGTGATTGCGTTTGGGACCTAGTGTGTTTGTGTAGCCTTAGTTTAGGTATGGCAGAGGCCCCTAAGCCTATTTTTTCTAAATGAGTGTGGCCATAAGCTCTCTCCGGCAGATGGCCACACTCGGTGTGTTCGGTGCCTTGGGGTTGAACACCTGTCCTCGGGCTGTACCATTTGTGCAGCGTTCAACCCCAGGGCACTGAAAGAGCGGAGGTCGAAGCTCGTCCTGGTGGGACGTCTGCCCCCGGATTCGGCTTCGGCCTCTGCTCCTCCTGTGGCACCTCCTCAGCCTGTGGTGGTGGCCATTCCTGCCCCCCGTCCCCCGGCCGGGATTCAAACTCCCACTAAAGTGCCGGAGGACAGGGAGGCCAGGAGGGCGAAACGAAGGGATGAGCACCACAAGTGGAGGGCCGAGGCCTCCGCTTCGGCCCCCCCAGCTAAGCGGGCTTCTCCCTCCACGGTTTCCAGGTCTCCTCCTCCTCGGCTCCAATCTCCTTGCTTCTCCCCGGGACCCGAGGAGGAGGAGACCCGATCTCCGTCGAGGTCATCAAGGCGGCATTTCAGGCCTGCCTCGGTGGCCTCTTCGAGATCAACCTACAGCCTTTCTGATGCAGACTTGGACCGGATGATGAGGAGGTTCATCCAGGCCCAGCTGCAGATGGGAGTGCTCTTGCGTCCCCCCCCCCCTTCGTGTGGGAGCTCGACACCTTTCTTTGCTCCGATTGCTCCTTCTCCGACCCGCTTCCTGGGTTTGGAGCACTCGGAGCCGGGCAGCGTCGAAGCCGGGGGTGGGTCGGCGCCGACAGTACTGAGTACTTCGGATCCGACCCTGCCCTCGAGTCTGTCAGTTCCATTGTCGGATCCGACCTCTCAGAGCCATGGGGTGAGCTTCGGATCCGAGGGATTCAGTGTGCCTTCGGCTCCATCCAGGTCGGAGCACACTGGTCCCTCTGATCCGACGGTCTCGGCGCCGTTTCCGATCCTCGGATCCGAGTGGGAGTCGACTTTCGGAACCCAGGGAGAGCGGTTCCCCCTCAGCCTTCGATGCAGTGGAGAGGGCTCTGTTGAGAGCATCCCGACCCCCGGCCCTTGTCTCAGCTTCACCCTGCACTCCCTCTCTGCTGGGTCAGGCTCCCATCACCCGGCCACAGGGACAGCCTGCTTCGATGTCCCAGGTTGTTCCATTGGAACAGGATGTTGCTGGTGAGACCTCCTCGGACAGCCCCCCCCCCCCCCCGAGGAAGTGCCTCGCAAGCACAAGTGTAAGAGGAGGCACGTGGACTCCCCCGAGTCCTTAACAGAGAACACAGACTTGGATGAAGGGGAAGGCTCTCCAAGGTCACCCCCTGAGGATGTCTCCTTTGGAGACATCATGGAAATGCTCAGGATCAGGGGGGGGGGTCTGCCTTCAAGGCTTCCTCCGATGAGTCCGTGTTCCTGGAGGGATTCGAAACAGGCGCGTCTACCTCTTGGGTGTCCCCTCCGGCCGACCCACTGGTGGACCTTATTACCACCAGGGCGTGGAAGGAGCCGGACACTGTGGAGCCAGTCCCTAAACGCCCGGATAGGATCTTGAGCCCCCCCCGCAGACCAGTCCCACTGGAGCAAGGATCCCCCCTTAAATGCCATGTTGACAGCAGCAGCCACTAAGAGGGAACTAGCTCAGGAGATCCCCTCGGTCCATCCACCGAGCAAGGAGTCCCGCTCGATGGATCGCCTTGGGAAGCGGGTATTTAGTCCAGTGACCTTCTCAGTAAGGTCCCTGAACTACATGGCACATATTATCAGGATGCAGCGAGATTTTATTAAAGAATACGCTGCTTTCCCCCCAGAGTCCATGTCGGTGGAGGACAAGCAGTTGTACTCCACTCGTATGGCCACTCTAAGATCTATTTCCAATACCCCTATGCGGCTGTTGTCCCACGCCACTGAGGGAGCCGCTAGAGCTAGCGGAGTGGGTCTAGTTATGAGATGCCAGGCCTGGCTCCGACTTTGTGACTTCGCGGAGCCCTTTAAGGCATCCTTTGCGAATGCCCCCTTTGATGGTTCTGCCTTGTTTGGCAAGACCGTTCGCAAGACACTTGTCTAGAGCGAGAAGGACGGGAAGACGTTGTCTGCCATCGGAGTCCGCTTCTCTGCTCCCCAGAGGTCCTTCTCCAAGAACCAAAATGGACAGAAGAAGATGTGGTTCCGGAAATCGCAACATTCCCAACCTGCTCCGGACAACCAGTCCTTCCGTGGCAGAGGAGGACAGGGAGGACGCCGCCCTAGAGGCAGAGGGGCCCTGAGGAATTTTGGGTGCAGAGAATCTTTCTCTGATCGGCCCACGCAACAGCCCTGAAGGGTTGCCCGACTGCTCCACTCTGGAGGCAGTCAGGGGGCGCTTCTCGAGGCACCTGGCGGCATGGGAGTCCATCACGTCAGACCGCTGGGTGCTTCGTATCATATCCAGAGGTTACAAAATCCCAATGCAACATGTCCCCAGACTCGGAAACCTCCCCGATGTACCACCCGGTCAGAGGGAGGCTGCAGCCGCAGAAATCCAGCAGCTGCTAGAGAAAAGAGCCATCCAACCCATCCTCCCAGACCAGCCCAGATTAGGGTTTTACTCCAGGTTCTTTTTGGTGCCAAAAAAGACGGGGGACTTGAGGCCAATTCTAGACCTTTCCCTCCTGAATCTGTCGGTAACCAAGGAAAAATTCGAATGGTCACTCTTCAATCCATTTTCCCCCTCTTGCGGGAGAACGACTGGATGTGCTCAATAGACCTTAAGGATGCGTACTACCACATTTTAATGGACAGACGATCCAGGAGGTTTCTCCGCTTCCGGCTGGGAGCCAGCCACTATTAGTTCAGGGTCCTTCCCTTTGGCCTCACCACAGCCCCCAGGGTGTTCACCAAAGTTTTAGCAGTGATAGCGGCCCACCTGAGACTCCAGGGAATGCAGGTCTTCCCGTACCTGGACGACTGGCTACTGACCGCCCCAAAAAGGCATCTACTCTGCTCAGCCAGAGATCTTTTTCTTCGCCTAGCCCCCCAGTTAGGCATCACGATCAATACGGATAAATTCTCCCTTGCTCCGACATAAGTGATAGACTTCATAGGGGCCAGATTAGATACGAGAAGTCTGCGAGCCTACCTCACTCCGGAACGACAACAGAATCTGAGTTTACATGTGCGGGCCATCCTCCAATCAGAAGCCCCACCCGTGGAATTGGTCCTGAGGGCACTGGGCTCTATGGCAGCGGCAATTACACTCCTTCCATGCGCTCGCCTAAACATGAGGGTACTACAGTGGACCCTTCAAGTACAATGGTCCTTTCAGCTTCTTCCTCTCAATCACCCTGTCTCTATCAGCAAGGCTTGCAGGAGGGCCCTGTTTTGGTGGCTTCATTCCCCAGACCTCCATACAGATCACCCCTTCTGCGCTCCACCTCCTCTCGTCACGGTGACCACGGACGCTTCTTGCCTCGGATGGGGGGGGCATTGCTCAGGCAGAACAGTCCAAGGCACATGGAACGACACAGAGACCTCCCTGCATATCAGTGTTCTGGAGATGAGGGCAGTGCTGTTGGCGTTGCAAGCACTTCACAACCTTCTTCCCGTAGGAACTATTGCGATAGTTCCTACGGGAAGAAGGAACTATCAATAGTTCCTACGGGAAGAAGGAACTATTGCGATACAGACGGACAACATGTCATTTGTCTGGTATATCAGCAAACAGGGGGGAACCAGGTCTTACCCTCTCTGCCGAGAGGCCATGAGAGTGTGGGCGATCTCCACCAACCGCTTTCTGATCACAACGCACATTCCGGGATGGTCCAACATTCTGGCGGACAAACTCAGCCGCACTATCCTTTCCCCTTACGAGTGGTCTCTCAACTCCCGAGTAGCGAAGCGGATTTTTGCAAAATGGGGGCAACCCTTCTGCGATCTTTTTGCCTCTCCCTCAAATCACAATCGACAGCTTCTTCGCCCTGATTCCCCCACCAGGGGAAGCCCCGAGAGACGCTCTAGTGCATGCTTGGCCGCCCGGTCTACTTTATGCCATTAGTATATCACAACCAGCAACAACATGTGCAACTGTTTCCAGTTCTGTTTTACAAAACCTACGTTTATCTGTGATATAAAAGAACTTGAGAAAGGAGGACTATATAAATATTTGGGAATTGATAAAGGATCAACAATAAAACATGAACAAATGCAAATAAAACTTAGGAATATTTTAGAAACTAAAATTAATATTTAAAACAGAGATGACATCTAGGAACAAAGTCCAACGTATAATCCAATTTGCTCTTCCTGTCCTAACATACAGTTTTGGAGTAATAGATTGGCCCAAAAAGGTATTGGATCGGTTGGACAGGAAAACAGAAAAGATGCTTCATGTCTATCAAATGATTTATAAAAATCAGTGTACACCAAGACTAAATACTCTCTGTTCTGAAGGAGGTATGGGCCTCCTGAAGTTGATTACATGTATATTTCTGCAATTGTGGGACTGCAAACACATCTGCTGACCTCACAAGACCCAAACGCAGGGAAAGTTTTAAAACATGAGGAGAATAAGTCTAAGATGACTTCCCTGCTTAGGTTAGCAAAAACATATCAGGTGGTAATTCTACCGACCCATAGCTATCCTATCCCCCCCCTCTAAGATTCTCGAAAAATCTATCCACTCACAACTTCTCAACTACCTCCTTCAGTATAACCTTCTCACTCCCATCCAGCATGGATTCCATCCCAATCACAGCACGACTACTGCCCTCTTATTCTTCACTCAGACTATTGCTGAGGCCCTCTACAATAACAAACTCATATCTTGTCTCTCCCTCGACCTCTCCAAAGCTTGTAATACTGTCTCCCATCCCCTAGTGCTTTCTAAACTAGCTAACCTTAACCTATCCTCTTACACTCTTGCCTAGTTCTCCAGTTACTTATCCTGTAGAAAGCAATCTGTTAAATGTCCAACCGATCCAATACCTTTTTGGGCCAATCTATTCCTGTCCCAGGCTGATGTTTTCTTGGTGCTGCAGTTTTCCTGCTTTAAAGGTTGCTTTTGCACATTTATCAAGACCAAATGACTTTCTTATATCATCTGAAAAAGGTTTTGACCACTTGCATTTGTGCTTTCTGTTCCTCATCTGACGAACTAGACAGTTTTAAATTGTCCACAAAAAAAAGATAAGTCTTTACACTTGTTTATTTTCTGAGAACCAAATTATAGCCATGACCTAATCTGTTAAGGAGACAGCTTAATGGGTTAAGGGCCAGACAAAAGAACAACAGTGATAGTCACTCTGGAGTATCCCCCTTTGAATTTTTATCCCTGGAATAATAATTTGTCCTTTATTATATCTCAATTGCAGATTGTTTTACCACTGTTTCATGGTCACTGTAATGTAATCAATCAGTGTAGTATCTTATACATTTTTAAGCACTGTTTTATCCATGAATGTGGGTACTGTCAATGCTCTTTTGTAGTCTCTCCATGCCATACTTAGATTCCGCCTCTTTTTACAGTTCTCCATTATGACTTTAACAACAAATGATCCCTTGTTCCATATGACTTTTCTTTTGTTGCCCTTTTGTTCTGTTGCCATGATTGACTTTTCTTCTAAATGACTATAAACTCTGCTGGCATCATTTCCAAGGTATAGTTTACACGTTGTCGGAAGACAAGTTATTGATCTATAATTTTTTGTATAGCTTGTAGGTTCACTGTTAAGTATTTTTTTCATGTTGTTAACCAGGGTGGCATCTGTTCAGGGTGCCCATATAAATAGTTCTTACTCATAGCTAAATCTTTATGTAAAGATGTTAATACTTTTATCCAGAAGTTAGGTACTGCACCTGGGATTGGTTTTCCAATTAGAAGCTTTTCTTAACTTTGTTTCAGTCGCTTTAGCCGTTACTTCATCCCATTTCATATTATGTACATTTGAACTTCTTATTCTTTCTTTTACTTTTTCTGTCTGTTCAGCATCTTTGTTATGTTCCACAGGATCTTCATAGATATTTATCCAAAATGCATCTATTTCTTCTTTTTTGTGGTGTTTCAGTTCCTTTTACCTTGTTTCCCAGTTCTTTATAAAACTTTTTTGGGTCACCAATGAATTGCTTATTTTGTACTTTTCCTTTATATTTATCTACATATCTTTTGCATGTTTCTGCCTGTGCTGATATTTTTAGTTTATTTGCAATAGTGCACGATAGATCCTTATTTGTTCTGATACTGCTCATTGCTTTTATCATGTCTATCTTTCTGAGTATTTTTGTTGATCTGTTCCCTCTTCTATACTCTTCAAACAATAACACGTCTTATCTTAATTGCTTTATAGTTTTCTATATTTGATATTTCCATGATGGCATTTGATGTCTCCCTTCCTTTCCCTTACTGCCCTGTGTTTTTGTGGTAAGATTTTATCTGTTATTAATTTAGCTGCACAGTAATATATCCTATTTATTTCTGTTATATCGCATGAATCTCTCTGAACAGTTCTAATTACAGTATTCATTTGTTTTACCAAACTTCTAACTTTTTGGGTTTTATTGACTTTCTGTAGTCTGTTTCTTTCTTTGATCTTAATATATCTGTCCATCTCTAGTAAATCAAGCAACTCTTCTCTTAGATCATTTTCTTCTAAACTGTGTGCACATTCTTTGTTCTCCATTTCCTGCAGGAGTTCTACAGAAAGTTTCAGAGCATCTTTCTGTGCCACATTCTCTTCAGTTTCATCCTCTTGTCATCCGTTGCTCTTTCATATGGAAACTCACTGGCCTGTCACACCATAACATTGACTGTGTCAGAGTTGCCACAGTTTCCTGTTCCTTCCCTTGCTGTGCAACTCCAGCTGAACTTTTTGTACTGGTTTTCTATGGAAGGCTTCAAATTATCTTCATATGGCAAATTATCAGATGTTTCCCACTGCACTGGTTTTTCTTAATTTGGGAATCCACTAACCTACTGTGGTGTTATCAAAGTTAGATTTTCTACACTAAGTCCCTTACTTTGCAGGTAATCCATAACCCCAGTTTCTATTTCCTTTAACTTCTCCATTACTAATCCTCTTTTCTACTTTTCCTCTTTGTTTTCTTATTTTTATATTGTAAAGATTTCCTTATCTGGAGAGACTTCAACTACCCAAACATAGATTGGGTACATTATTCTAGCCCTAATACCCTAGCCCAAAAGTTCCTGGAATTCATAAATTCAAATGCACTGGAACAACTAGTCACCTCTCCCACTAGGGGAGAAAATATACTAGACCTGATCATCACAAACATGGGGACAAAATGCTCCACACCGGAAGTATACCCCTCACTGGTGAGATCTGACCACAAGCTAATCACCCTGGATATACATATCCCACCTCCACCCCCAGCACAAAAGGCCACAGTGAAAAACTTCTCAAAAGCAGACTTCACTCTTCTTAAGACTGAGATGGTATCCTTTAAGCCCACTGTGCCAGTGGATACCATATCCCACAATGCCGAATCCTTCACAAATGCTTTCTATGGACATCTCCAAGACTGCATGGATCATGCAATCCCAAACAAATTCAAGTCCCTCTCCACCAAATGTAAGCGTCCTGTCTGGTGGACATCAGCCATAAACAAATTGTATAACAAAAGAAGGAAGCTACTGCTCGTCAGAGTGAAATCCCATGAAGGGAAGACATCTCTGATCAACATTAGCAGAAAACTACGTTTTCTCATAAAAACATCCAAGGCAAACTTTGAGAGAAAAATCGCTAAGGACACTAAAGATAACCACAAAACCTTCTTCAGCTATGTTAGAAACCTGGGCGGAAACCCTCAGATATGCTCAGAGTTGGTTCACAACAACAAAAAATACACTGAACCCACAGATATTGCTAACATTCTGGCTGACAGGTTCAGTGCAAATTTCTCGCCTCCTTCACCCCCAAAAGAAGAAATACTTATCCCAGCTGAATGTAATCTCCTTGTCATCTCAGATGTCCAAGTGAGAACCGCCCTAAACAAAGCATAACACAGCATCAATGGGACCTGGCGGTATCCTGGGGTGCGTGTTACGTGAACTCAAGAGGAGCTAAGCCCACACATAAAAATGCTATTTAACCTTAGCCTTACTTCAGGATATGTACCTGAACACTGGCGTACAGCAACAGTGGTTCCACTCCACAAGGGGTGCCTCTACAGACCCTGAAACTACCGCCCCATAAGCTTAACTAGCCTGGTCTGCAAAGCTATGGAAAGAATCATTATGGAACTCATAAACAGAGACATAGGGGACCTACATACACTTGACCCCACCCAGTTTGGCTTTGTAAAGGGCAGATCCTGCCTTTTAAACCTGGTTGACTTTTTCGAAACAGTCACTAGAGCCATTGATGAGGGCAAAGCAGTCCATACAGCATACCTGGACTTGGCTTAGGCATTCGACACAATACCCCACTCAGGCATCATAGATAAGCTAAACAGCTTAAAAGTAAACCCTTATGTCACTAGATGGGTTGCAAACTGGCTAAAGGACAGAACCCATAAAGTTAAAATCGCTGGAGCAATGTCAGACTCAAAGCCAGTCACAAGTGGTGTCCCAAAGGGATCTGTCCTGGGACCCCTCTTGTTCGGCATTTATTTCTCAGATGTTAAAGCAAACATGGGAGGGCTGTGGCTGACAAAGTTCGCAGATGACTGCAAACTAGGCGCCATAGTCGATACACCAGCAGACACACACATCCTACAAAAAGGTCTCACTGAAACGGACAACTGGTGCCGTAGTCACGGCCTTAAACTAAATGCCAAAAAATGTATAGTCATCCCTTCTGGAAAAAACAAAGTACCCACAAATTATCACATAGACAGCAACCCACTGAGTATGGAAAAAGTAATCAGAGACCTAGGGACCCAAGTAGACAGCGACCTCTCATTTGACACCCACATTGCCAAAGTGGTTAGAAAAACATTCTACCTTGCACACCTCATCATGAAGGGATTCACATCCAGATCCAAGGATGTCATTGTACCCCTATATTCCTCCCTCATCAGACCCATGATTGAGTACAATGCCCCATTTGGTATGTACCTCACCCGGCACTTGCAACAGCTGGAGAGACCACAAAAGTACCTCACCAAAAGGATCAAGGGTCTCCAACATATGTCTTATTCTGCCAAACTAAAGAAACTTCAGCTCTATTCAGTAGCATACCGCCTGCTCAGAGGTGATCTCTGCCTGACGTACAAGGCCATGTCCAATCAGGATCTGATGGACATGCTCCACCTCAAAAATCCAAATCCATCAGGACCACGAGAGCTAAAGACTTAAACCTCGGCACAAGTATGAATAGGACATGCTGGAGGGATAGATTCATAACCCAGAGGCTTCCCATGCTTTGGAACAGGATCCCAGTTCATATTAGGCAGAGCCCCTCACTGACTCTCTTCAAGAGAAATCTTGATGAGTGGATGGGAGATCGTAAGTTTACCCCAGGGGTCACATCTGTGTCACTGCTAGACAGGGGCACAGTAAACTAATTCTATTATATAAGGGGACCTTCATTGTGTCACTACTAGACAGAGGCACAGTATTCTAGATTTATTCTGTACATTTTTGTACCATTTCATGGGGTGGCAAAAGCCACATCACTATGGCTAGGCTTACAAATGCCCCAGGGCAGATAGCCTAGTACTATACTATGAAACTATGAAACTATGGATGCCTTTGCTTGTATTTGTCTTCACATATCTTTGGTGCTGCTGCTTTTGTATTGATTAGTTTTGCTTTCTCCTTTGCATAAATATTGCATCATATTAAATCACTCTTTCTTTCCCATGTCTGTATTTCTTCTTCAGACGTCTCCTGCTCCTTCTTACTTGGGGGACTTCTTGTTCCACCATGCTGTGATATAATCTCTGTTAGACTTTATATACTACATCCTTCACTTCACAGGTATTCCTCAACTTTATTTTCTGCTTTTTTTTACTTCACTTTATTAATCTTCTGTTTTACATTCCCTCTTTGTGATCTTATTTTTTGTATTGTAATATTTTCCATATCTGGATACCTTTGCCTGTATTTTTCTTCAAATATCTTTACGACTGTTTTTGTATTGATTAATTTGACTTTTTCCTTTGCATAAATATTGCACCATATCAGATCACTCTTTATTTCCTATGTCCAGATTTCTTTTTTATACCTTTCAAAAGTCTCTACATTTTGTCCTTTTTACTTTCACACTTCCTCAGTTGGTTCTTTTTCCAGATGGCCCAAAGTTTCTTGGTCTATATAATGTTCTTCATAAGTTTGTTGTATTAATGAACACACATTTTTATTTGAAGCTTCTGACAGTTTTTCTTGTGCAAGTATTTTCCTTTCCTCTAATTTTTCTCTTAATCTTTTTGTATATCTTCTGTCTGGAAATTCTGGGCTTCTTGCATAGTAGTATCAATTAATAATTTGTTATCCTTAGTAGTCCACACTGTGGTCTTTATGCCTCTATTTTGTCTTATCAGTTGTGATTTTTGTGGACTACTACTTCCTTCTACAACAGGGAACCATTGTGGGTGTTCCATTGGACTGAGATGTTTGTGGGTGTAGATTCACTGTGCTGTTTTCCGTAGAGAAAGTAAGAGAATTATGCATACACATGCAGATGCACACACAATAAGTAGACAGAGGAAGAGAGAAACAGAAAGAAATAAAATCTGAGGCCCTGTTGATCAGGGAGACAAGCAGACTGTGGTGTGTTATATAAATAGACATGGAAGGAGGCATTTGCACTGTATGAGAATCATTGTGGGTCTGGCAGCAGGCAGTTCATTAGCATCTGCCTAGTAGGGGGTTAACAAACTAGATGAGGTGAACACAATAACATACTCCTTGAGATGCAGCCCTCCAAAAAAGTCATGAAATTCTGTATTCACAAAGTTTTCGGAGTATGAACCACCTCAGAAGTTGATCTGTTCATTATGGAGGGGAGTTGACTCCTCCTTTGTTGTGTTCAAATTGCAGCAGAGCATGGAGGAATGAATAATGGTTGGGATGTCACTAAATGGAGAAAGTTATCTTTATGTTGTGTCTGTTAGCAGATTTTGGGGGAGCCAAGACCAGGACTCCTTATTTCTAGATCCTAAGGGGGAGTCAGGGTTCATTTATTTAGTTCTTTGATGACTCAGGAGACCTTTCTTGTCCAAGTTACATAGGCATCTAGAAGTATCTTAGGCCTTTATATTCCCATAGATTTGATCCTGCTAACCCTTCTGGCAGGGCCCTAGAGCGGTGACACTTAAATTCCATGAAATGTTCCTGTAAGCAGACTTATTCTAACATAGTAGTTATATCTGTTTGGGCGAAAAAGTACTCTTTTTCACCTCAGTTTGTAAGCAGACAGGACTATTCCCTTGTGACTCAAACTTCATAACTAGCAAGCTTGCTTTTCTGCACTTCACTCAGTGAAACTTAATGAAATGCATCTCTTGAAAGCCCTGCATATTGGCCATCAACTCTGCCAATGGAATCTGTGAGCTTTAGACTCTGATTTACCGAGAATTCCTGTTGTTTTTTTCACAAGGACAAGGAGCCCCTTAAGACAAACCTTAATTCCTCCCAGAAGTGGTTTTGGAGTGGTCTTTTAATCATTCCATACATCTTCTTGTCTTCCTGGAGGTGGAATCCATGGAACTGATTGAGTTTTCAGTACATGACTTTAGAAGATGGGTCACCTAATTGCCTCATTTGCCTCAGTAAAAAAGTTTTCAACATGGATTGACTACATCACTTACTTTCAGTATGTAAACAGCTTGCCTGGTAAATGATGTGGAAAGAGACCATGGATCCAAGCTAGATTCTGTTTCATTGACTTTTTAAAATGTGTCCATGTCCAAACTGGCAAATCTTTACCAAATGTGGCTGCTGGGATTTCTGCTCAGAAAGTCGAGTCTGCTTTTAAATCAGGATTTGGCCTTCCTGGCTGTTGACTTACTGAGAAGTTTTCTTACTGTCTGTCATATTTCCTCACCTGTCTTTCATTACAGAGAATCCTTCCTTATAACATATAATAAATTGAGTTCTAAACAAGTAGGTTGATTTTTGAAAGGACCGTCTGCTGATTGCCTTTCCTCTTTCTTCCTGTTGAATGCCGTGTGTACCGCTCATAAAACACAAAGGTTTATAATCGGGTCAGTGATCATAACCAGTTTGTTAATATGTTTGGGAATTGATTTAAGAACATATTAACAAGTGGTTTTGATCAGAGAGATAATCCTAATTTTTATAACTTACGTGGGGAGTTTAAGCTGCCTGCCAGTATTACTAGTTTTAAAAAAGTGTAGCAGAGAAAACTGTCTTGAAGCTTTAAAAAGCTGTTAACACAACTAGCACTGCCACATAAACTGCAGCTTTTGAAGCTGTTGGCTGATTAGAAGCGTACTTTGCTCAAGCTGCAGTCTGTGTGGCAGTGCTAGTTGTATTAACAGCTAGCACTGCCACACAAACTGCAGCTTTGAAGCTGTTGGCTGATTAGAAGCGTACTTTGCTCAAGCTGCAGTTTGTGTGGCAGTGCTAGCTGTTAACACAACTAGCACTGCCACACAAACTGCAGCTTGAGCAAAGTATGCTTCTAATCAGCTAACAGCTTCAAAAGCTGTTGGGCACTTAAAAGCAGTCACTTGGTTTCTGATGCAGTCCTTTGTTGTCAGCCGTGAGTGTGGCAGTGAGCACCTTGCTAACAAAAAGGTACTGACATATGAACCTTTCTGTAACACGCTTGTTACTGGTTTCACATGTCAAAACCTGGGCATGACAAGATGATTTTATCCGCATATCAGGGCATCATTGTGGACCATGCATTATAAGTTTATAATTTTTTATCTTTGTTTAGTTTCCGTCTTTCAAGTGCTACTTAAGCTCATCAGGAGAGAATTGGTGGTCGTTGGGTCAGTGTTGTCCAGCCAGTCTGATAGATAAATGAATGGCTTGGCATATGGCAATGGGACACAAGCATCCAAATGTGGAAGTGGTCTTTTTAAGTATTTTGCTGAGAAAGTCTGAGAGTTACTAGTTGGATATACCAGTGGAACTGCAATAGCTGGTTTCTAAAGGCTTAACTGTTAATATGGCTTAGTGGCAACCTGTGAACTTGTGAATGTTCTCAGGAAGGAAATCCCAGTTGTCATCCACTGCGGAGGGCCTTCTCAAAGATCAGCAGCTAAGGTGTGTATTCATATATCTGTGAATGGGTTTATTCTTTTAGTTTTATTAGACATTAGTTACATTACATGCATGTTTGTTTCAAAAATGTTTTGTTTTCCTCTTTCAGATTTCCTGCTTGTTTGCTGCATATGTTTTGGGTTACATTGACTCCAGTCTTCTGCAGAAAATCCTTTCTTCTCATATGGTAATTTTACTGCTCTGCATTTGCTAATAAAGCATAAGAAGAGAGCCTTTTGAGATGCAGATAAAAGTATGTGGTAGAATGTGTTATACAGGAAACCTACTACACAGTTGCTGTATCATCAATAACGCTGGTAATTTGTAATAAGGAGTCCCATATTTTTTCTAAATTGTAGTAATATTCAAGCTAACCACCCTTTTTATGTCAGAATCATAGTAGTTGAAGGTCAGCATTAGCTGACATTTGGGAATCAAACCTAAGACCTCCAGCATACTGTGAATTCACTGCTGCTAGACCAACAAGAGCCTGTGAACAAATACATGTTAAACTGATGTTCATCATATTGATCACTGTTGTAGTAGCCATAGCTATATGGGTTATATCCTGTCAAGGACAGAACAGCCAGCCATCTTCCAAGGCTTCAGGGCACTTTCCATGTGCCCAAACTGTCAGCAGCTTGAGCTGAGATGACTAAAAGACAAGTGTGGGTTTGAGCCCTTCAGAGCTTTACTGCTGCTGAAGATTACACTTCTCTGAGGCTTTTGTGGTTCAGTGGTCAGCTTATGCTGTTCTTTTGTCAGGCAGTTAAATTCCCTTTGGGGGGAAAAAAAAACCTTCCAGTTAATAGTTTTGTGCATTATTGGTACTTTCCTCTTCAGGAAAGTTACTTTAAAGCTAAGAGTTTGTGGTTCAATGGACTGTCATGAGACTGTACTGTACTTTTCAGCTGGAGTGCTCTTTTAACCTTTCAGTTTAAAAGTTGCATAAAGTAACTGAAAAGCATTTTGTGGAGAAGTTGTGTTTATTTTACTTTGTGAGGCTGGTAAAGTGTTTTAAAATGCTTTTTACTGTACAAAAAAATGTCTTTTAAAGGCCTTTTGTCTACCTGTTTTCCCTGGGAAAGAGGCACCATTTTCTAATTGAGCATGGAATAATCTGTTGGTCACATGGTCTGTCTTTCTTCCAGCCACAAAAACAAAAAAGTTAAGCAAACAGCCCTTGTCATCACAGCAGGCTAGCAATTTGCCTCAGCCGCAGGTGGGTGACTCTGCTTGGCCATTAGTTGTGTACCTCAGAACACTCAGATGTGAAGATGTTTCGTAACACTTTAACACTTCCGTAGCGTCCTCGCTGTCCCAGTCGCAGATCGCTGAGTATTGACGCAGGGCAGACGTAGTCTGGACGCCAGGACGCCGGGTACAAATGCGATGACCGACGCGCATCGCTCCTCGCCAGGCGCGCGGTCATGCAGAAGCAGTTTTGTTTTGCAAGTAGTTGGTTTGAGATTTTCTCCAAAGTCGAGTCCCGTGACAGAATGGGGAATATTTTTCTTGCCCTGCAGTATTTTTTCACCGGATGCCGTAAAAAGTGAATAACTGTATTTTGGGAAACAGATACCTCATAGGGATTGCCATACCTTGTGTATACCTTGGGTTTAGGAGCCTGTTACACCACGTTGTTGGTTGTCGCCTTGTGCTAGATTTAAAAAACGCACGATAAAGAAGATTAGATTGTGCCAGGTGTTGTTTTTGGGAAGGTAATTTATAAAATGCCGCGGATGCTTAGTTCTTCAGGGTACCTAATTAAGA
Source organism: Protopterus annectens (assembly GCF_019279795.1). Taxonomy (NCBI): domain Eukaryota; kingdom Metazoa; phylum Chordata; order Ceratodontiformes; family Protopteridae; genus Protopterus; species Protopterus annectens. Next base: position 735,347,621 of record NC_056731.1, on the reverse strand, counting down.
TATGCTTAAGATGGCAGAAGATTTGATTTTACAATGATTAGAGGTTCTATGCACCCTCCTGATAAGAGGCTAGGTGGAACCTGAGCTTGTTCTAAAGAGGCAAGGGCTTTGGATAGATGGGGAAAGGAAAGAAATACTCTTTCCACTTAGAAGGCTAGACTTCTTTGAATTGCACAGTTTCACATGTTGATCAATCAAATCTATCTCCAATTAAAGTCTAAGGTAAGGTGGATCATGTGGGCCCTTTAAAGGTAAGAGTTGGAGTTAAAGAGGAGTTAGTTCATGTTTCTGAACAATTGGGTAAACATTCTTTTGATGTGTGGTTTTGTGCTGTTCTTCGAGGCCACTGGCCACTGGGTTCGTTCTTCAGAGGCGCCTGGCTGAGGGATCAGAATTTAGCTGGATTTTAGATGCTGTTTTAAGCAGTTTAAAGAAAATGGAAGACAAAGGCAGTTCTATGCAAATGGTTAAAATTTTTTTGCAGGTTCAGCCTTGTTTTTAGTAGAGATTGGCCTACCAAGGGGTGGACATATCCTGCTTATGATTTCCATTCCCCAGAATTTGGAGTCTAGGCGTGGTGGGGCAGAGCTAGAAGGGGTCTTTTTAGGCCCTAGAACAGGAGTTCACCTGCTCAGTCTTCATGGTGAGGGGGGAGGTCAGGTCTTTAGTCGTAAAGACCCAAACAGACCTGACTTTAGCTGCCAGAATCTTCTCTTCTTCTGGCACCTTTGGGAGGAAGGAAGGTTACACTCAAAGAAAACTGGAGTTTATTTACCCAGACAGATGGGTATTGGATATCATTCACTCCTCAGAAAGACTCACAACAAAGGAAAGAGACTCACAAAAATATTCTCATGTTCTCCAAATAGGGGCTATTCAGAAAGTTCCTTTATTCTCGCCTGTTCGTTTTTATTAAAAAAAGGTACCGTGACCACCAATTTTGGATCTGTCTATCCTCAATCTAAATCTCCTATCCTCCTGCCCGTTCCAAATGTTGGCGTGTTACAACAGCTTACCTATGCTGGGCAAAGATCACTGGATGGTAACTTTGGATCTTGGAAGAGCTTACACCTTCATGTTTCTCATGTTATAATTTGCAGGAAGTATCTGGCGTTTTCGAGGCTGAAATTCCTCTCATTCAGTTCTCTGCTTGCCTCTTTGGCTTTCATTTGCCATGCCCCAGACAAAGGTACAGCTTCCTCTGAGTGCTAGCTTTTCAGGCTAAAAGGAATACAAATCTATCAGTCTAGTACCCTCCAAGACAGACATGTTCTGGGGCGTGAGACTGAATACAGCATCCCAGATGAAACAAGGGCTGAGTCAATTGACCTTGCAGATGCCCTCAGACTTAACGACAGATGCATCTGAATGCTGGGTGGATCATCCTGAACAAAAAGTGATACAAGCAGCATCTACATATCACATCAGCATCTATGATAGCAGTCCAGTTAAGTGTACTGGCTTTCAAGGATTTACTTCTTCCTTTCATGAGTGTTGATTCTAACAGACAACACAACTTTGTCATGTGGTACATCACACAACAAGGGGAATACATTCTTATCCTCTATGCAGGCAAGCAATAAATGATTTGGGAGACTGCGTGTTACTGGCAAACTGAATCTTCAGCAAAGGTTTCATGAGAACACACAGAACAGCCATAGCAGATGTGTTAAGCAGGCAAATCTTGGATCCCCGCAGTGAAACTGGATCTCTTCATGTATTTCAGACATTGACAGTGTCCTGGGAACTCCAGACACATCACACAGCCTGAAAGTGGATGCTCTTCTTCTTTGAGAATCTTGGGCTTTCATGGGTATTCTCTGCCCTCTCTCTCTCTCCCAAAGGTACTCCTAAAGGTCACACACAGGACAGGATGATTTTAATAGCTAGCTCCAGATTGGCCTCGCAGCAGTACCCATTGCTTGAGAGTCTAGTAAAGGAAAGCCTCCATGGCCCTTACCTTTCAACAAGTTTTGATTATGGAAGCCAGAAGAGGAAGTACAGTATGTTGAAAAAGTGTACGTGAGGAAAATGATTTTATTTTTTATTTTGGTGCAAGGGTTTGGATTTGATGTTTTGAGCCAAGAGTGTGGCTCTTCAATATCTCTCTGAGTTATTGAGCCAAGGTTTGTCTTTCTCTCTCATTTCTTCCATTAAGATTCATGCTTCAGCAATCAGCTGATTATGATTGTGACCTTTTCTTGTTTCCTTTTTCCTAAGCAATTTTTAGAGGGCAAAGAAGATATAAAGACCCCCGTGAGAGCTCCTACTCGCACACTTTTACATGCAGTTGGAATTAAGTGCTAAGGATTACAGGATTTTAGGCAGTCTCAGCAGTTGTTTGTTTCTTTTTTGTTTTTTGTTTCTTCAGCAAGAAGCCTGTGTCAAAAACAAACTATTTGATTGTTTTTTTTGCATTGCATTTTATTTATTCATCACATGGGGAGATAAGGATATTTTGGAGGCAGCTACTTGGAGTTCAGTGCATACTTTATTTTGGCATGGCAGAGACAGCAGCAGCTTCTTCTTTATGATTTGCCAGCCTCCTCTGCTCTGCTTTTCTACCCAAGTGTTAGGACTGCAGCAATGTGGGATGAAGAACAGTTGTTTGTTGTATATGTATATATTATATATATATGGTTGTTTTTTGTTTTGTTTGGTGTTTTTATCTTTTTTAGTTTCTCTTCTGATTGACATTTGGGGCAAAGAAGGAGATATGGCGTCGTCGGTCATGCGACCCTGTACCCTGACGCCCTGAAGTCAGACTAATGCGCCCCCGACGTCAGCAGCCTTATTTTGGTGGTATTCGACCGACTGGGGACTACCAAGTGTTAAGTGTGAGACTGCAGCAATGTGGATCTTCGAACATCTACATTTATGGTAGGTACAAAACTGTACTTTTTCCTATCTCACCTTCATTGTATACTGATTGGGTTTGGAACCGATCCTTGGTTCAGACTCACCCGTTTACTAAAGCTCAAGGTCTCCAAATAGCTCGTGGCTCACTCCCTATACCATGGTGCTCTAGTGCCGTCCCCAGATCTCATTTGCCACTGAAACAGATCGGATGATTCATCTAGCTCTGGCTAAGTGAAAATTCTATTTTTTGATATTTCTTCCTTTTAAATAATTAACAGTTTAGCTTTAGTACTAAATAGATGAGTCTTTCACTCGCATTTATTTAGAGAGCATATTTCTTCTTACTTTTAGTGTGTTGTTATCTCTTTTTTTGGCCACTGTTTTATTAAGGCCTTTAAAAAATTCCCTATCCCGTTTGAAGTGTGTTAGTCTAGTATAGTGTGGTTTTCTCCTTTATAATAGTTAAATTTAAAACTATAGTAGTAAAAAATAGTTCTGTGGAATTACATTGTTAGACAATAGAAACAGTTAAGAATTTTTCTTCCTGTCAGTTGACAGGTTTCTTTACTATTGTATGCATATTTTGCATAGTACTTAAATACCTTTTGTATTTTGATAAAAGTGTGTGTATTCTGTTTAAGAAGACCTCTCCTTAAGATTAGCTCATTTTACTTAGAGAGCTTTAGAGCCCGTTTTAACTACAGGGCTCTCCCTTTCTTCTTGTATGACTGTAAATTGTTAGTGTGATGTCTAAGCAAACTAAAGAAATAAAACCCTCGGGTTTTAAACAGTGCCCTAAGTGCACACAAAAAATGTCTATTACTGATGGACACACGGAATGTGTTTACTACCTGGGGGCAGTTCATTTACAGGAGTCATGCTCTGTATGCCACTCCTTTAGCTCCAGAGTTTTTCATGAGAGGAAGAACAAATTAATATTGAAAGGTCTACTAAATCTTCCTTTTCAGAAGCTTTAGAACAGGGCCAAAGTACTCCAAGAAAGTACATGTCTCTGACCCATAAATCAGAAAAGGCTTCAAAAAGATCATCCTCTTCCTCGGAAAGGTCGGAACCATCGAAAAAGTTGCCTAGGTGGTTTCCAACAGGGCCTAAACAAATTGATTCCAAAAAACCTTCCACCTCGGCTCCATCTGTGTTGGAGCCATTTGTGTTACAAGTTAGGAGCAGGTATCTCTAACTTTAAGGTCACCTTTCCTACAGTCTGTAGCATCTCCAGCCCCATACTCTCAATCCTCCAAAAGCCTCTCAGACTATGATGTGGATCATGTGGTGCAGAGACTTTTGCTGGCCAAACTTTTGTCGGAAATGACCCAGTAGGTTTTGGAGCCAACTAGACCTGTCCGCTTAATGTTGATTCCTCCTCCAACCCGAGCTGTGGCTTCGGAGCCGGAATGTATGGAACTGATAGTGGTGGAACCATTGGAGCTGAGACCTGCTCCAAGATCTTCGGTTCTGACTGCTCTGATTACCTCGGTGCCGTCTGAGAAGTTTGGGAGCCGACATTCTCCGGTCAGGTCATGGGAGGACAGTCGGGCTGAGATTTATTGGTTCCAAACTTGCCTCTTGGGGCCTCAGCTCCCGTGAGTTCGGCTTCTACCTCAGCCTCGGAGCTGACCCCTGTGGTGCCTAGGAGATGATGTGATTCCTCAGAACTGGGAGTCTCATTGGACCATGGGTGGGGGGCTTTCACGGCTATGAGGAGAGCACTGTCCCCATGGACATCCTTACTATCAGATCCAACCATTCCTTCCCCAAAAGCACTGATGTCCATCTCGGTACAGCTGATTCCACAAAAGCTTAGAAACCTGAAGCCTCAGGATGCCCCAGCGGGTGAACCCCTCTCTTCTGAAACCTCTTCAGAATGCCCTTCTGAAGAGGTCCCTCGGAAGAGATTATGTTAGAGGAAGCTTTTGGACTCCCCAGAGGAGTCAGTCACATGTGATATGGACCTCAATAAAATAGAAGGGTCCCCACGGTCGCCCTCTGAGGATGTCTCCTTTGCAGACATCCTAGAGTTCCTTAAGCAGAGAGGCGGCTGGAAGCCCATTACTCCTTCTGACGAGGAGTCTGTCTATCTGAAGGCTTTTGGGTGTCACTCTTTGGCCACTTGGGTGTCTCCGCCTTTCGACGAGCTCATGGAGTTAGTTTGTCGAAAGGCATGGGAGTCTCCAGACACAGTGGAGCCAGTCCCTAGGAGGCCAATTAAGTTTATTACATCCCCGGAAAACAAGACATTCCTGACAAAAGGTGTCCCGGTAGATGCTATGGTGGTGGTGGTGGCCACCAAAAAGGTGTTTTCAAAAACATCCACATCTGTCCATCCCCCGAACAAGGAGTTATGTATGATGGACAGATATGGAAAGGCATATTTTCTTCAGTGACCGTAAAACTCCACTGCCAATCATGAGAGGACAGGTGATCCGCTGTGGCGACCCCTCACCGGGAAAAAGCCAAAAGAAGAAGAAGACCTTTACACTCAGGTCCCTGAATTGTCTTATCCATTTCACTAGGGTACAATAAGATCTCCTGAAAGAGCTTGGAGACACTCTCCAAGGTACAGTAGCTGCGGGGGTAGCAGATAACGTATCCTGCCAGCTTGCCACCCTCATTTCAGTAGTCAACTCATCCATGAGGCTCATTTCTCATGCAACCGATGGAGGTCAGTGGGTTCAGGAATTGCCCTTAGGTGACATTCCTGGATGTGCTTGTGCAACTTTGCGGAACCCTTCAAGTCATCCTTTGTTTATATCCCCTTCGACGACTCATCCTTGCTCGGGCCTAAAATCAAAGAAACACTAACCAGGTGTGAACAGGAAGGGAAGACTCTCTGCCATCGGAGTCCATTTTTCCACACCTTCTAGACCATACCTCAAAGGTCAAAAGGGAGTAAAAATGTGGTTTCAAAAATCACAGAGCGTTTTTTAAGACACGTGGTGAGCCTACCCCCAGAGGCAGAGGGGGAAGCAATAATAGAAGACGTTGGCCACACAGCAGAGAGGGTCCACAGAACCAGGGCGACAGGGAATCCTTCTTTGGAAAGCCTTTCCAGCACTCCTGAAAGGAGGACCATCTGTCCTTCTCTGGAGGCAGTCAAGGGTCGATTGTCTTTGTACCCAGATGCCTTGCTAAAAATAACAAAAGACAAATGGGTACAAAGTATCATATCCAGAGCTTACACAATACCCTTTTCCATGCCAACCCCACAAATGAAAAGGATCCTGAACATTCCACCCATTCACAGGGGAACAAGCAACCATAGAAAGTCAGAACTTGCTAGAAAATAGTCATCCAACTTGTCCCCACAGACCAGATTGTATCTGGAACCTACTCAAGGTTCTTTTTAGTTCCAAAGAAAACAGGGGACTGGAGACCCATACCGGATCTCAGCAGACTGAACAAATCAGTAAAAAGGACAAAGTTCTGGATGGTTACACTGCAGTCAATGCTTCCCTTTCTGGGAAAAGACAATTGGATGTGCTCTGTAGACCTCCAGGATGGGTACTACCACATAAAAATGGACAGGCCATCCAGGAGTAATCTGCGCTTTTGGCTGGGAGCCAGTCGCTACCAATTTTGAGCTCTGCCCTTTGGTCTCACTACAGTCCCTAGAGTGTTCACCAAATGCATGGCAGTAGTTATGGCACACCTGAGATGTTTAAGATTCCTGATGTTTCCATATGTGGATGACTGGCTCCTAACCGCCACCACCAAGCATCTACTAATCAAAGCAAAGGACATCACTTTGAAACTCTGTGCTCATTTAGGGATTACAATAAACTATGAAAAATCTGCCTTATTGCCATCTCAACATATTGTTTTTTTAGGCGCAGATTTAGATACCACAACAATGACAGTAAAACTTCCACCAGAGAGAGTACAGGCCCTTTGAGTACAGGTTCTAGATCTTCTCTTAAAAACAAAGATTCAAGCGAGGACAATTCTCAAAATGCTAGGCACTATGGCAGCAGTAATAAATGTAATCCCCCTTAGCACGACTGCATATGAGAGTTCTTCAGTGGCTTCTATTCACCCAGTGGTCCATGCAGGAACTTCCAATGTCGCACCAGATAATATTAACGGAATCTTTCGTTGGTGGCTCCACTCCGATCAAGTAACTTCAGGTTGACCTTTTGTTCATCCATCTTCGATAGCCACAGTGACCACAGATGCTTCCCAGATTATTATCAGGGAAGAACAGCCCAAGGCACTTGGCAGGATCATGAGGCCCATTTGCACAGCAATGTCCTAGAGATGAGAGCAGTGCTTATGGCGTTGCAGGCATTGCAAGACTGTCCTCCGATTGGAACGATTGCAATCCAGATAGACAATATGTCAGTCGTACGGTATATAAACAAACAAGGGGGAACCAGATCTTACCCCCTCTGTCGAGAGGCCCTGAGAGTATAGCAGTGGGCAACTTCCTCCCATCGTTTTCTAGTAGCAACGCACATCCCAGGGAAATCCAATGTGATAGCAGACAAACTCAGCAGGGCAGTTCTGATGCCCCACGAGTGGTCCCTGAAATGAGAAGTAGCAGAAACAATTTACCGCAGATGGGGACAGCCTTGCTGCGATCTTTTTGCCCTGTCCATGAACATAAAATGCAGCAGCTACTTTGCCCTGATCCCCCCTTTGTGGGGAGCCCCCAAGGGATGCACTTGTGCACGATTGGCCCCCGGGTCTTCTCTACGCTTTCTCTCCTTTTCCATTAATACCCAAAGTTCTTCAGAAAGCCAGCACATTGGGAAGGACCTTAATGCTGATAGCCCCTTACTGGCCTCATTAAATTTGGTTCTCCTTCTTGTGGCCTCATCTTCATGAGGACCCTGGACCCAGTGCCAGATGATCTGACCCACTCGTTGTGAGCTCTCCGTCCATCTCTTCAGACCCTCAAGTTGACAGATTGGCTGCTCCAAATCCAAACATAGCCAGGCTACAAAAACTTTTCACCTGCATTACAAGACATCCTGATTTCTTCTCACAAGACAACTACGAGAAGATTATTTTATTTATTTATTTATTTATTCCAGTTTGGTGATGGGGGGAGGTCCACTGGGCTGAAGAGCCCATTTTCAGTGGAGGCCCGGGGAGAAAAGCTCCATAATACAATGTTACAAGACAATGTTACAAAAGATTATATCTTAGTAAATGGAAAAGATTTTCAGTCTGGGCCTTAGAGAATCATATTGACCCTTATTCAGTACCTTTATCTTCTATTCTGGAATTCTTGACAAAACTTTTTAATGAGGGAGCAGCTGCAGCAACTATTTGAGTTCAGTTAGCAGCAATTTCAAACTTTCATTTTGGGAACGAAGAACCAAATATCATGTCCCACAAACTTTCTAAAGCTTTCCTGAGAGGCACTAAACTGTTGAGACCACCCATAAAACCACCCCTTCCACCATGGAACCGAAATTTTGTATTATTCCGTATAATTCTTCCCCCCTTTGAACCTGCAGCATCATGTGACTTAAAGTTCTTAACTTGGAAGACTATTTTCCTAGTGGCTATCACTTCAGCTAGGAGGGTTTCAGAGTTACAAGCTTTATCTATCAAAGCAATGTATATGCTCTTCCACAATAACAGCTTCACTCCACACAAACCCTTCCTTTTTAGCAAAGGTGTGTTCAGAATCCAACTTAAATCAATCCATCGACCTACCTGTGTTTTTCCCCAAGTATGGCAATAAGGCAGAATGTATGTTACACCAACTTGATGTTCATAGACAATTACCTTTCTATATAGAATTCAGAAAAACTGACCAACTCTTTGTATCATTTTCAGACTACAAAAAAAGTGCTTTAGTAGCAAAAACTACTCTATCCAGGTGGTTGTCAGTTTGCATCTCATTCACTTATCAATCAGTAAACAAGCATCTGCCAGACAAAGTAAGAGCTCATTCTACTAGAGCTGTTTCAACTTCTTATGCTTTTCATGCAAAATTACCTATAGATATCATTTGTGCAGCAGCAACATGGGCAAGGCCTCATACCTTTATCACTCATTACAAAGTTGATTGGGCCTACAGGGACAGGGCCTCCTTTGGGTCTACTCTTCTGAAGAATGTTCTCCTGTGCGCCACCCAGGAAAAATGGTGCTAGGGATGCTGTCCCATCAGTATAGAATGAAGGTGAGATAGGGCAATTCACATAAAGAAGTTATGTACTCACCATAACGTTCCATGTGGGTTGTCCATCTCGCCTTCATTCTTACGTCCTACCCTCCTAACCCAACCAATGGTTTTTGGAGGATCGACATGTTCCTGTTTGGGCATCTGATAGTCTTGACCTCTTCTTGGCTAATTCTTATATACATATATTAGTTCACCAGCAAACAAGATCTGGGGAAGGTTCTAGAGCATCATGGGATAGGGAGTGAGCCACGAGCTATTTGGAGACCTCGAGCTTTAGTAAACAGCCGAGTCAGAACCGAGGATTGGTTCCAAACCCCATCAGTACGAAGGTGAGATAGATAACTCACATGGAATGTTATGGTGAGTACATAACTTATTTTTTTTACCCAATCCCTGTGTTGTAGCATCTACATATACTGTGGACCAGGCATTAGCTATGTCATCTGCGACTGTTGGGTTTCCCTCAGTGAGCAAGGGAGAGCTGCTCTTGTCAGTCCTCAGAGAGGGAACAGGTAGGGCCTCCCTGTTAAATCAGAATGTTGTGACTTTTCCTGGGGAAGCTGCAGCTGCCATTAATAACACTGTTGGTACCATTTTGCCTGTCAAAAAGAAACAGAAAATTAAACATTTGTCTTCTCGTCCTCAAAATTCTTTCAACAGGTGTAGTTTAGTGGGTCTGGCTCAGGGTTTAATTTGGGCTGTTGATCCTTCTTGTAAAGTAGTTTCTGGTAAAAGAAAGAGGGATACCTCCTCTCTTGAAATAATTAAAGATTCTGCATCTGGACAGGAGGATGAAGGGACAGATACAGGGCTTTCTCCCCAGATTTCTAATTCTGACTCTTCCTATGGGGGATTCTCTTTCTGTGAGACTATTTCTAGAATGTGCCACTGTTTTCAGTGGGAGAACACTGAGGTTTCGCAGCCCTTAAAAAAGTATTGTTAGCTGTTACAGAAGGAATTTCCAGATTGTACACCTGTTCCTCCAATTCTGTCAGTTTTAGAGGATGTGTATGTTACTGACTGCAATTTTCCTGATTGTCAGCCAGCTTCCCTTAAAAATGCAGATAGGATGTATAAAGTTCCTCAGTCTTTTAGGTTGTTATACACTTTTCCCAACTCTGGACCAGCTGTAAATTTAGTTAATCCTACTGTTAAACACTTAGTTAATTCAAATCCTATTATTTCTAATAAGGATAAGTTTTGGAATAGTTGTGTGAACTACTTAGAGATGATTGTAATATGCTTCTATCAAAGTGCAGCTTGCAGCAATCTCAGCTTGTCTGCGCATGGATCCCCTTCTTTTATCTCTTTTGTGGTCAAACTAAGTTATGTAAGGCATGTTGCACGAGACCTCCTCGAAGGCAGAGTTCTTCTCCCAGGGATCTCAACTTTGTTCTTAAAAAAAATTGACTTTCCTCCTTTTGAACCTGTCTCTCAGACTGATTTGGACTGTTTTACTCATTGTTCTGACATCTGCAATGTGACTGTCTGAGCTGGAAGCTCTCATGGTGAGCCAACCGTCTGTTTTTCCCAAGTACAGGATTGTGTCCTACACTAATCCATCCTTCATGCCTAAAGTTGTTTCTGAATTTACCTTGAATCAAGCCATCAACCTCATAGTCTTCTACCTGATCCAAAAAACAAGGGAGAAAAGATTCTACATATGTTGGATGCACACAGGAAGCTTAGGTACTAACTGGACAGAACAAAGGGATCTTCCACCTAGGCCAGCCTGGTGCTCAGCTGGTATACAAAAGCCTAATGATCTTGTATGCATCATACATTACACTTATGCTCCCCATGCAGAACTTAGAGCATAAAAGGGATGTACAAATGCAGCTACCCAGAACCTATATGCTGTTAGTTCGAACGCCATTATTGCTAGTTGGTCTGCACTCCTTCTTCCTGTACTGAATGCTTGATAAGTGCTCCGTTGTTTTTTTTTGTTGTTTTTTCTTTTCTTGCTTTTGTATTTTATTTTGCTAGCTGGAGTTTGTCATCCAAGAAGGGAAAATTTCATTATGGGTGGCAGATTCCATATAAGGATTGTCAGAAACAGTGTCTTTTTTGTTTTGTTGCTTCTACTTCTTTGCAACATTGCGCTTGGAAAAGACTGTTTTGTTGCTGGCTCTTACTTATGCTTGGAGGGATTCTGAGCTTCAGGCCCTTATGGCCATTCATCCTTTTTTTGGTTTTTCACAGGGACAAGGTGTCCCTTTGTACTAATCCTTCTTTTATGCCCAAGGTAGTGAGTTGTCATTGAATCAATTGGGACAACTCCCTTCCATTTCCCTTCAGTCTGTTAGTGAGAGGGTCCTGCATACCTTGGATTTGCACAGACATCTAAGGTTCTATTTGAATAAAACTAAGGACATTCATAAGTCCGATCAGCTTTTGTTTCTTTTTATCCCAGGACATTGGAGTTGGCTGTTTTTAAGCAAACCGTCTCCTCCTGGGTATCTAAGGCCATTTCCTTTTGTTATACTTTTCATGGCAGATCTATGCTTACTTCTGTTAGAGCACATTCCACTAGGGCTGTTGCATCTTTTGGCACTTTCTTCAAGGGGTTGGACACTGATTCCATCCTTGAAGCTGCTACTTGGTCTACAGTGTATACCTTTACTAAGCATTACTTAGCATTATAAGTTGGATATGGTTCCTAGGGCAAGACCAGTTTTTGCTGAAACCATTTTATTTGAGTTTATTGAGGGCTGTTCTCAGTCTTCCACCTCCTATTCTGTTTCTTGAGCTTTTTTACTCTCCCTTCTGTTTTGAATACTGTAACAGTGATTTAGAAGGCATAGTACTGTTGTATAAAATCTTACCATAACAGTAGATATCCTTCTCTTCACTGTTGCAGTATTCACTCCCTCCTCCAACCCCCTCTTATTAGTTCTGTTTTCTGTTTTAGATTCCCTTCTGACTGAGGGTTGCCCTTTTTCTTTTGCATTTTTTCCTTCTGGATGTGCATGGACTCCTTTGCCCTATGGAGACTGTTCTCTTCTGGGCTACTTCAGTTATGGGTAGTTACCTCCTTGCATCCCTTGTTTGCCCTACATTCTATGCAGGGAGAGTAAGTGTGATTTAGAGCATATACAAAATCATTACAATTTTGTATATTGGCCAAGTGTAGAGCATCCCTGGAAGGGAAATCCCTTCTGTTATGAATACTGCAACAGTGAGGAGAAGGACATCTACTGTTATGGTAAGATTTTACATAACTGTACTTTTACTGTATTTTATACTGAACAGTTATACAGATGTAGATCAACAATTACAATAGATCCACCTAGCATCTCAAAAGTTAAGTGCTAAGAAAATGGATGCCTATTTTAGAGTGCAAAAAGACTGAAGCTAAAGATTTGGCCACAGTGCTAACATCAGAAGATTGGACAGTCATTCTTGGAAAAGTCAGGTTTGTTATTAAAGCACCTAGAAATACAGATTTTAACATCTTTAATTGGGGTTGTAGTGTAAATATGGAACATTATTGGGCGCCGGGCTGGCAACTCGACACTGTAAAACTCCGCTGCCAATCATGAGCGGACAGATGATCCGCTGTGGCGACCCCTAAAAGCCGAAAGAAGAAGAAGAAGAAGAAGATTGATGCATTTCAGAGATTTAATGAGCAGCATTTAAATGAAATTAAAGCAGTTTTGCCTGAGTTTGCAACATGAGTTTGTGCCTTTCTAGCCATTTTAGTTGATGTTGATGGGCACATGGCTGAAGTGGAGCAACATACTGAATTTCTCTTGAAGCAGAACACTATGTTGTCTAAGAATGTGGTTGAGCTGAAGAAATAAGGCCATATAACATGAAGGTAGAATACCAAGCTATGCTTCACTAAAGTAGGAGAAAGGTCAGTGTCTTCATGCAGCAGCGAAAGCATAACCCTGTCTTGCATTAGGCTGCCAGTCCAGCTTCTATTGTCCAAAAGTATGTAAATGGATAAAGTGGCTCTTGCTTCACAAATATCTCCTGTTAAAACACTCCTAAAAAGGCTGCATACATAGGTGTTCTTTCAGCAGAATAGACTATGATATAGCATGGAATGGGTATCTTAGAGGGGTTGTAGTAACATCAAATGCATTTAACTAACCTGGTGAGTGATCTGTTTTCCTATGGAAAATCCATCTTAATTTTTGGTGAAGGAGATTAAAGTTAAACGGGTTTCCTAACATCTTTGGTTTTTTACAAAATTTTTGAGGCCAACAATAGAAGGAATGAAAATGGAATATTTGAAGTGCGTTGTTTGGCATTGCTTTAGGTATAAATTAAGGGTTCATATTCAACAAGCCTGTAGTTTTATAAAGTTTATACATTAATTCATATAAAAGTCTGCATTTCTGAAATGTCTGACAATACTAAAGCAGTCTTCCAAATTATAAACTTGAAACTGAAAAAAAAGCTGTGTGAGAATGAGACTTTGTAAAGTTTACAAAACAAAGGAACAACACTCAAAAGTTGAGCATTCTTTTCTAAAGCTGGTTTCCTAATAACACATTAATAATATGGAAGAAAAAAGTTACTCCAAAGTGGATCAAGTATTGTGCAGTGATCTGCATGATAATAGTATATTTACACTACAATTTAGTGTACATCATCTGGAAAAGTTTAAGCATGGAGTTGGAGGTAGCTATCATGCATGAAGGATTGTGGCATTTATATTGTTATCATTATTCAGAAACACAGGGAACTGCAGTTTTACCTATTATTAATTTGCTTTCATTACAATGTCCTGAAGGGCACAATTTCTCTGTGTCCTGCCAGGTGTTGTATGTGGGACATGGTGGTTACTTTGTTTGCACTGTTGCACAAGTGTCATTTAGGGAAGAGTTCAAAGTATGTGTTTACTGTTATGATGGATGAAATAAGTTTAATTATTTTGGATAGTTTTAGAGTTGAGATGTCGAAAAAAAGTAATGTAAACACTTTCTTCTTGTGTAGGTAACATGGTGGTTTAGTGGTAAGATCTCTGCCTCATAACTTCAGGGTCCTGTGTTCATGCCTGATATCCATTCAATGCCTAACTGGATGTTTGCATGTTCTGCCCATGTCTGCTTGGGATTTTCATTGAGTACTTTTATTTTCTTCCACCTTCAAAATCATACCGGTTGATCTGGTGCTCTAAATTTCCCATATATGTATTGTACGCACCTTTACTCTTTGGCCCTGGTCATGGCTGATAGGATGTAAGAAGGAGAGATTATGACTTTTGCGAATGACAACAAAACTGATATTACTGCTATGTTACAACTTCTGAAGAAAAGAAATTGTCACTCATTTCTATGATGGATACATCACACAGCTGTACTTTATTGATACAGTGTCTCTCTCTGAGGATTTCTAAGCTTCAGTCCTTGATTTTCTTAGGAACTCAATCAGTGTTCCAAAAGGGTTGTCTTTCAAAACTAATGTCTGAGCTGCTAGTCGACCTTGCATCGGTTTTCTTCCCAGGAATAGAGTACCTAGAGGTATATCTCATCCATACCATGAATATTCATTGTCAGTTACCAATTCACCACCAGGGGGTGCCATGAATATTCACTGTCTGTTACCATTTCTCCACCAGTTGGGTTTATCAGCTTAGGAAGATAGGACAGTTACTTTTTCCCCTTTTTTGCTTCAGGTGCAACTGCCAGTCTCCCTGTCCTGATGGCTTGCTAGTTGCACTTTTTATGAGCAGATGTTTTTTGTGTTTCACTGTTGCAGTCATCACTTGTGAGTTATCTCTGCTGGGTAGCCCTTGGCCAGCCTGAATACCAGAGTAAAGAATTTCCCACCTGTGTTGGCTGTCTTAGTGCAGGGACTGATGACAGGGCTATAAAGGGAGACAGACGATGTCATTACATCAGTCTTTCTTGCCGTGGAGCCCAAAGCAGAAGCAGTCCCGCGAGTATGTCAGTCGGCCATTGCCAGAGTGAGGGGAAAAATAATCTAAATCTAAGTAACCTGTTGGTGAAACTTTTCTTGCTTGTATCTGACATCAGAGAAAGTCAGTAAGTGTCTCAATTGTGGAAAACAGATCCCACATCGAGACTTTCACTCCCACTGCATCACCTGCCTAGCCCCAGATCATGACGTCCCTGGATGTCGGTTCTGTGCCCTATTTAATGCTAGAACTATTAGACGTAGAGCTGAAATTTTAGCTAGACACTTATTCTTTATATCACCGTGGTATGGCATCAGTTGGTCAGGTTGTGGAATTGCCTAGAAAAAAGATGGATAAAGAAAAGGATAGGCCTCAAAAATCTAAGCCCGCAGACAACTCCGGTCTGAAACCACCTAGCCCTTCTTCTTTTGCTGAACTCAGTGTGGTGCCTTCGCAGCCCTTGACGTCAGCTGAGGAACCGTTACAGGCCTCTACCGAGACCTATTTTGAGTCCGGTATGCCACTGGGTCCATCTTCTCCTGCCAGAGCATTGGCCTTCAGTCATGTGGTTGGGTCTGGAGTCACTTTGCAGGCACCAGCTTCCACAGAGACAGATCCGATGACCGACTCCAGGCAGTGACCCACGACCATGTTGCCAGTAAAGCTAACCTTGTACAAGGCCTCTGAATAACCTAGGGCCAAGTCCAAAACTACCCCAAAAAAGACACCATCTCAGGGACCCAGTATAAAATGACCTTCCTCCCAGCCTGCCATGAAGTCATAGCAGCTGCTTAGAATGGCAGAGGATTTAATATCCTTAATTAGAGGAAGCCAACCTACCCAAGCCACTTCAGCTAAAAGGAAGAGGGACACTTCCCCTGAGGTTCTTTCTGACCAGAAATCAGAAGAATCAGGACTAGAAGACTCTTGACAATGAAGAACAGACATTTGCAGCTTTTGAGGACTCTGATGCTGAAGATCCTGTTCCTGCTGCCACCCCTCCTGAGGACCTCTCTTTTGGGAAAACTTTAAATTTTCTCAGAATATTTCCACTGGGAGGCTCAGGATTACCCTCAATCAAAGAAAAGACTGATAGAGTTCCTCGAAATGCCTCACCATAAAGCCCTGGCCATTCCCCCTATCCTGGATGTGGTGGAAGATGTCTTTATGGAGTCTTCTCTCACCTCTGACTCTCTACCATCTGCCTCCAGGAAGCCAGATACTACAGGGTGCAAGACACCCAAAAGTTACCTTTTCAAAACTCCAACAGCTGACCTAGAGGTCATTACTCAGTGTTCTAAGAGGGCTAGGGCCAGTTCCTCTAAAAATCCCATCCCAGTGGACAAAGAGAGCAGGGCCTTGGATAGATTAGGCAAAAAAGTCTATACCTTGGCTACCCTAGCCATTAGGGCCCTAAATTGCCAATTTTGTAAGCTGAAATACCAGTAAAATGTTCTGGAATTACTTAAACAGAAAATTTCTACCCTACCAGACAGCAGCACTACCAGGGAACTAATGGATCTTATAATGTCCAGCTCCCAAGTAGCCAAACATTTCCTGCATTGTGGTTTTGATGCCCTGGATGCTTCTAGCAGTGTTGCTGTTACTGGCTCAGTGATCAGAAGGTATGCCTGGTTAAGGGAACAGCCTTTGCCTGACCAGGTTAAGTCCAAATTGTTAGACACCCCCCTGGATAAGGACTAGCTTTTAGGCCCCAAAGCTGAGGAGGTTATCAAGAAAATGGATGACAAGGCCAAGTCAGTGCAGACTGTGAAGGATTTCTTGCAGGTTCAACCTCTCAGTTTTAGCAGGAATTTCCCCACAAAGCATTGGTCCTTTCCTACTAAAACAAAGACCATCCAGAGAAAACTGTGCAGGGACAGACCTACCAGACACCAGTCCCAAGCCCAACAGAGATCCAGACAATGGACCACTGCAATCCCTAGGCAGGAGAGTTCTAAGCCCCCTCTCTTCTCCAAAGACTCTCAGTGACTCTGCTCCCCCTCTGCCCCACCTACCCCTAGAGAGGCTAGGAGGAAGACTTTCCCTCTTCCTCGGAAATTGGCAGGCTGTCTCCTCAGATCTATGGGTCCTAAAAATTATTACCAGCGGGTACAGATTCTCTTTCAAAGAAAGCCCCAGACATTCAGGCTTCCCAGACATACCAGCAAACCAGAGGGCAGAAGCCATCTGTCAAATATAAAAGCTTTATGCCCAAGGCGCTGTGGAACCTGTACCAAAGGAACAGACTGGAAAAGGATTTTATTCAAGACTGTTCCTGGTTCCCAGAAAATAAGGCACCTGGCACTCTATTTTAGACATATCCACTTTGAATCTATCCCTTCTGATACCTAAATTCATAATGCTGATGGTACACAAACTCTTACCCATGCTGATGCCACAAGCTTGGCTAGTGACCTTAGATCTGAAGGATGCCTACCTCCATATTCCCATAAGAAAGTCCTGCAGGAGTTTCCTGTGCTTCAGGGCAGGCTCACAACACTTTCAGTTCTCTGCTCTGCCCTTTGGCTTATCCACTGCTCCCAGAGTCTTTACCAAATGCTTGGCTCCTGTCATTGCTTTTTGCAGACAGAGGGGCATTCAGATTTACCCCTACCTAGACAACTGCCTCATTCAGGTGGACACCAAGGAGGGGTTCCTGCAGGACCTCACCTTTGTCCAAACCCTCCTATCCTCCCTGTGCTTCACTATCAATCAGGAGATGTCCCAACTCCTGCCCACAAGAAGGCTAATGTTCCTGGGAGCTACAGTAAGCAAATGTAGTATGAGGGATTGTAGGATGAAGCTCATCAGCAGTGCTTATCCTTAGTCCTTTATGTTAAACTGCTTTTCTTACCTAACTGAACTTGCCTAATTTCTGGGTACGTAATTTATGCTGATGACCTTAGCAGCATTGCTTACTAGTGTGGAGTAGAAATGCCTAACTTTGGTTTTGCTAATGTTTCTGACCATAGTTTTTGCTGGTGGAGTGCTACCATAAATGGGTGTTTCTCACATACTGCAAGTTTGCTCAATGTTCTGTCATTGATTTTTCTGTGGAGATGAAATTGCAGGTGATGTAGAGAATTATGCCTGGACCATCAATCATGACATATTTGTTAATGTGTTCAAGAAATGGCTTTAGGAAATTCATCTGTAGAATAAAAGCTTGAGAGATTATTTTCTTGAATCCACTGTTCAAGAAGTTAAGCTCCAAAGCAAAAACTCCAGGAGATTTTCTTGATTCCATTTCAAGAACGCTTTGATGAACCATTAAGATCAGAGGACTTGATCATAATTATTTGCAATAAATGGAGCTATAACTTTCCCTAGTATAGAAAAAAAAGTGTTTAACAGGTCTGAAAATTGAAATAAACTGCACTTCTCGCTGCCACACAGTCAGTGGGCAGAACCAGTGCCCCACTGAGGAACAAACAGCTTTAAAAGCTGCTAAAGGCTTCACTGCCATACAAATATATATGTGTGTGTGTGTGTGTGTGTGTGTGTTTGTATTTATCTGTATCTATATATATAACTATAGATAGATATTTATATATGGGTGTATATGTATATATGCATACATATGTGTTTTTCCTTTTTTCACATATCAGCACATGGTGTGTCACAGCTTTTAAATCTGTGAAAATACTTCCAATGCTGTTTTCTAGTTTCTGCTTTTAATGCAATAGCTTGAGACCGGAATGTAATGGTGCTGAAAAATGCTTAACAAAGTTGCCTTCTTTCCGATTTCAAAATGTAATCACAATGCAACATGTACTGCAAAGAGTTTCTGGCAAGTTATTTGTTTTTGTCCTTCTCCTTTTAGTTTTCTTCATAAGTTTGTTTAAATATGATTAAATCAAAACTTTTTTAAAACTAAACAGACAACTAAATGGTGTACAGTAAAAATATAAAACAGTAAATAGGCTTTAATTAGAAGGACTCTGAAACTGGTGAACAATATACAATTCCAGTTGATGATGTTACTGAAAAGTTCCTAGTTGTTTTATGTCCCATTTTTACTCTCTTAAAATTTTCCTTATATGTGGCAAGAACTGTAGATATAAATTTGCATACAGAGCAGGCCAGATATGTCCTGAGGCTGCCTGCAAATTAAGTCATTGATATCTAAACTGTACTGTTGCAAAGATGGTCTGCTGATGAGAGAACTTACTGTGGCCCCTTAGCACTGGTGAATGGATTTGAATAGTACCCTGGTTGTTTTAGAGTTAATGGAGAGGGGGTAAGTAGAACACATTAACACATATAGTGGCCAGAGGTGAGTGTGTGTGTGTGTGTGTGTGTGTGTGTGTGT
Source organism: Protopterus annectens (assembly GCF_019279795.1). NCBI lineage: Eukaryota > Metazoa > Chordata > Ceratodontiformes > Protopteridae > Protopterus > Protopterus annectens. The sequence goes on along the minus strand of NC_056731.1, from coordinate 735,328,421 downwards.
GTGTGTGTGTGTGTGTGTGTGTGTGTGTGTGTGTCTGTTTGTGTTTGTTTGTGTCTGTGTGTGTGTGTGTGTGTGTGTGTGTGTGTGTGTGTGTGTGTGTGTGTGTCATATTTCTGCAGGACAGGAAAACATACTGCAAGCTCCCTGTCACGCATTGGGGATGTGTACATTGAGTCAGATGAAAGCACAGCATATGAATGCCATAAGGAAGGTGGGACACATTTTGAATACTTCTTTTCCTTTACTATGATGGCCTTCTTTCAGCCATCCTTTGCAGTAACTTATTTTATAGACCTGAAAATATGCCTCTTTTGGGGAGTCGGGGAGATCATCCCTGGCAGCGTGACTTGCAGGCAGAATGCCGGCCACTGGCATAAGGAACAGAAATGTTAGTAAGTTTCTTGGTTAACCCCAGTATCAAACAGAAAAGTACCTCTCAAAAAACAACAAAAGTTAAGTGTTATAATGCTTAATGATGTTTGGAGCCAATTCTGTCACGATTTCTTTTTTAATAAGTCTTTTGATCTTTCCACAGGTATCCCTTCTGATATGCTTTGTATTGATGTTTGGAAATGCCATGTTACTAACTTCTTATTATGCTTCTTCACTGGTCGTCATTTGGGTAAGAATTATGCTTCTTCACATGTTATCCTATGGGTAAGCAGTGTTTCTGAAAAATACAAGGGCGTAAGTTATAGACGGTAATGGTGAAATGTTTCTGCTGTACAGGATTAGAATATGGAAACTCCTGTACTATGACTTTTAGATGAGAGTAATATAAGTACACTGATATTCCATGTGCTTAATAATAGCTACAAGTCTTCTTAAACAGGTGGAGAAGAGAGTAGGTTCAAACACTTTGTCATTATAGAATACAGAGAATTTAAGGTTTGCAGTCTGATTCCTGTTTGTGCAACAGACAGTATCTTCATACATGGATCGCTGTTGCAGTAATCTAATTTATTTAGTTATTACCCCTTGTGCTGGCCAGCTTCCCAAAGCTTTGGGAACCTTCCCTGTGTTCCAACTGCCATGAGTGTACAAGGCACCCTTTATAAAAGGCAGTTGGACTGCCAAAATAGTTCAAAGCTTTTTTGCTGCAGAAGCGAGTGCTTCTTTGGTGGGTCCCATGATTCTGTCATTCAGCTAACAATCCATCAACACTGGGCAGGTAAATCCTCATTGCAAAAGCCTTCTTATTTTCTTACTTTTCTGACTAAAAATTGTACTTGTCTGTCAGTTTCCATACTTTTGCTGAGAAACAAAATGAATGAAGTTGTGGTTGCACTTGGGCAGTGTTGTTACATTGGTGGTTGTGTAAACGTTTTGTTTGGAAAGTTTTACTTTTTGACAATAAGCTATATTAATTACTGAAGTTGTGTGTGCTGGGACAGAATTTTGTGATTGCGAGGGATTTTAAGTTGTTTACTTACCTTAGAACCTCTCTCTGTGGTGACTCCTTATGGCTTCACTACACACTCTTCAGTCCTCTTTCCTGGTTTGCTGATGGAGCAGCAGTTGGTCTCTCTGGCTCTTCTTTCCCCCAGCTCACAAAAAGAAAAAAAAAAACTTAAGGAGTCTTCAAGGGTTAGTCTCACTCCTAGTTTGCCTCAGATGCAGGTGGGCAACTCTTCTGCAGCCAGTTGTTATTCCTCAGACCACCCACCTTTTCCCCTGGTCCTCTTGGTGTAACCTTCCAAGGCATTGAAAATACACTGGTGTCTTAGATCAGTCTGCACTAAGCATATGCATCCATTGACTTTTCAGATTTTACTTCTGGCATTTGTAAAGCATGAGATTGGATGGTAGGTAGACCAGATAGCTTACAATCTAGATCTTCCATTTTCCCCTATGATACCCCATCCAGTCAGTCATTGCAGACATTTCAGACCTGGCATGGGAAATTATTTCAAAAGGGGTAAAAGTGCAAGCTGTGTGAGACCCAGTGGACAGATAGAAGCACAAAAATGTCTGAGAGATGTTGGCTGCCATAATTAGGGAATAATAAGGAACAAGGATCTTTCCAAAAAAGAGGCAGTCTACAACTTTAGAATGAGTTTGCCAGTATTAAACCCCTCTCACCCCAATCTGTTTAAAGCTGTCCCAGTGGCTGGTTCTGTGCATTCTCCTTTAGTAACGGATTGTGACAGGGTCTTGGGTGTTAAAGGTAGTTCAGGAGGTTACAGTTGGCACTAGATACAAAAACCTCATTTCAGGAGTGCACCCCCCCCCCCCCCCCAGCAAAGCAAGCAGAATTTTTTCCTCAGGTTCTTCAGCACTTGCTCACCCTAGGAGTCATCGAATCAATGCCAATAATTCAAAGTGGTGAAGGCATCTAGTACAGAATGTTTCTTGTACCAAAGAAAGAGTCTTCTTGGAAGTCCAGTTCTAGATCTTTTCTTCCTAAATCTGTTCATGGAAGTTCCAAAATTCAAGATCTTGACACTTCAGAGTCTGTTACTTCTCATTCCCCAGGAAAGCTGTATGGTAGCATAGAACCTAAAAGAGGTATACCATTATATTCTCATAGCCAAAGGCGCAGGTTTCTCAGATTTTCTGTGTCTGGATTAATTTTTCAGTTGTCTGCATTACCCTGCGATTTATCTACTGTTCCAAGGGTGTTTCCAAAGAGTCTAGCTCCAGTCATAGCTCATTGCAGACCGAATAGCGCTTAGATTATTCCTTATTTAGACAAATTACTTATATTTGCTGAGTCTTCCAGATGTCAAGAGTCCTTAACATTGCGATCCGATATCGTCTTTTCCATCCATCTCAATGTTTGGGTCTTTGGATTTGATGGGCTACAGCAGCTGGCAACTTTCAAATCTTCAAGCTGTAACACCCTACCTCCTCGCCTATAATTCCCTCCTTCCCTAAAGCTCCTAAGGTCTTGTGTGCTGATTCTTAAAAATGTTAACATCTTACAAGGCTCCACTACTTATCCCAGGTAAGTGACAACCCTTTTTTGTGAGAATTTATAACTTCTCCTCCACTGAGTGTTTTGTATTAGCACACGTAGCAGTTATTGTTATTCTATTATTTTTAGTTTTTTTTTTTCTTTTTCAACCTCCTTCCATCCTCTTAGGGGAAAAAAATGAGAGAGAGAGTTTCTGTTTTAATATTATTGCTCAAGTGTTTTGCTGTTGTTGCTTTTGTTGAACTTTGATTATATTGTTGTTGTTAATATGGATCCCAAGGCCTTGAAATTTTGTAAAGTATGTAGGGTGTGGACATAAATTGCCCCAAGACACACATGCGAAATGCTATTGTCCTGGTACTGAACATCTCTGTCTCCATAGATTGCCAGGCAGTTTTGGCTTTTGGGTCTCAGGCATTGGCAGACCGCCGGGCAAAACTAGTTTTAAAAAATTTACTGCTGGCTGTTTTGTGAGCCTGTGCTCCCAGTACTTCCTCATCTTCTCCTGATAGGAAAAAGGAGAAGGATCATACGAATGAGAAAGAGAGAGAAAAGGAAAAAGAAAAACTTAAAGATAAAAAAAGGCATTCAACTTCACCTATTCAAGGCCAGCCAGACCCAAAGATCCCAAGGCCTTTGATGACTGCTGCTGAATTAAAGACTTTGGAACTGGCACTGCTTCAGCTCCGGTCTCTCACACTGTTGTCATCAAACATGAATACGATCCAAGTAACTGAATCTGAATTTCTGTGCCCCTTCCCCTCTGTGGCTCCAGCCTCAGGATGTGTGCATTCTCCATTTACTGTTATTACAAATGAGCTGGAATTTTCTCTGGAGGCTTCACCATTTTGAACTCAGTCTTCACAGTTTTGGATCCAGGAGTCTCCTATTTCAAGCACCAGACCCAGTAAGATTACATGGCAGTTTCTTCATGATGTGCTAGATCTGCTAAGAATGTTGGGGGCATAGACATTGATCAACTCATGCAAGCCTTCTTGAAGGTTCAAATGGAGTAAGGAATTATTCCTTCTTCCTCTTCTAATAGGATAGAGTGGCCCATCCATATGGCTTTGACTGCTTCCTTTCCTCTTCAAGGATTGCTGCCAGTGTCCTTGACTCTGACATGTACTCACTTTATCTACGAGTCATTAACAAAAATTTGGCAACTGTCTGCTGTGACTCATTCCTTGATACATTTAACTCTAGCTTCTTCAGATCAGAGTTTTTCCTGCAGTGATGCTATCCAGGCCAGGGACCAAAGTTCAGATTCAACCCAGAGATTTTTGGATCTGTCTCTGTCAGTCGACGCTTCTGCCTTAGAAAGCTAGGCTTTGGTCTCAACATCAGATTCAACCAGGTTGGCAGCTCTCACAGGAGCTCCCTTCAGAGTTTCTGATCTGAGGGCATTCTTGGACAGCTGCCTGGCGTAGGCTTCAGCTTTCGACATTGTAGAAAGGATTTTATCTCATTCTGAGAAAGGTTCCTCAGCCCCCTTGTAAGATCCTTCTTCCTCAGTACCAGCCCAAGTTTCAAACGAGTCAGTCTTGTGACAATCCCCCAATTGATTCTTGAACAGCCTTATTTGAGGAGGCTCCCCTGCTGCTGCTTTGTCCCCCACCTGGACTGTCCCCCCATGAAACTTCTAAGAAGAGTCATTGCAAGAGGAAGCTCTTAGATTCCCTACTGGAGTATCTCAGTGAGGACTCTGATGTTAATGTAGGAGAGGGATCCCCCAAATCTCCCTGTGAGGATGCCATGTTTTTTGTGATCTTTTGGAGTGTTTGAGACAACAGGGAAGTTGAGACCTGTGATGCCCCCTCTCTGGAGGAGTCCTCCTTCCTTGAGATGTGTGCCCATCCACCTCTTGGGTTGTCCCTCCCCAGATACTTGAGTAGGTAGTTTTGAAAAAGAGTGAGGCTGGAAGGGGACTGATAAGAAGTAAGGATATGCTGAAGGTGGAGAAAAGAAAATGAAAGGAGGGTGTGTTAGTGTACTGTGTTAATGGAGTATGTGTGGAGATTGTAGGGAATGCAATAATGTGTGGGATTATGAGAGGTATAAATGAAGAGGATGTGGGGGTGGATGGGAAGTGTTGGTAGGCTAGGGGAGTGGAGTGAGCTTGAGTGGAGCGGGATGCACCAGGCCAAAATGTGATTGTACAAAAAACTATCAGTAAGGTACCAGGCTTGTACTGTTTCTCTTCACTTACACTACTAAATTATTTTTAAGAGTAACTTGTTTTATCGCATCAATCTTGGACAGAAGGCTGTATAGAGGAATACTTAGTATAGTAAGCCAAACAGTTGCATTTGCTATATACATTTTTAGAGAGCACCAGACACTAGATAGTGATCAAAATAGCATCTTTTCTCAGACAAAAATAAAAGAAAAAAGATTTATTTTACTTTCATACTATTGCATTGAAAGTTAATATTTGATTAAAATACTTACTGAATTAATAATGCTGGGGTGAAGGGTAGATGTCTGAGAGGGATTGGGTTACTAATTAGTTATGTGCATTTTTAAAATAATTTCTAAGTAGGTTCATTTTTACTGGCTATGTCCCATCAATTTGTGCATACCAGTTGAAAAGCAAAGGGTAGGTATATAAGGTGTTACTGCAAAAATTTTAGGTAAACATTAAGCAGCATGTATTAATTTTTAAATTATTTCATAGAAACATACACATCAATCAGACTATACTGCCTTGTCTGTCCTTAAGTGAAGGGGCCTTGTAGTTATGAGTAATTAAACTTTCGGCTTGTTTTTTGTTATATGCAGGGCAAGAGAGTGGCAGTTGGTCAGGGAAGACTGCTATTAGTAACTATGACTATACCAGTGGAAGAATTAGGCAGATTAACTTAATGCTTGGAAAGGTTTTCAGAAGAAACAGCATTGAAATGAAAAAGAATTTAGAAAGGGGAAAACAAGCTAAAATATTCCCAGCCTACCCCCATGACCACAGAAGTAGCTTCAGCTCAAGATAAATGCCAGTACACTAAAGACCTCTGGTAGACATAGGGAATAGGGCTTCTGTATGCAGTTAAATATTTTTTTTTTTTGCATATTGGAATGCTGCTGTGTATCTTACTGGCTAACTTTTGTAGAGATTGGTATGTTACTGTCTGTATCTTACTGAGTAAAATGAAACTCCTCGTCATACTTTAAAATCAATAGAAAACTATTTAAACATTTGCTAGGTGCCAGCATTAACAATGTTATAAACTATGTAAATCAGATGCTAGAAGGCAACGAGTATGCTGTCATAGCTTGAATACAGACATAGGTTCATAGGTAGGTACTAGGCTATCGGCCCTGGGGCCTATACAAGCCCAGCCAAAAAGGTACCCTGGCTTTTGCCACCCAAGAAAATTATTTTCCTGTGCCAGTGTCGAGCAGAGCCACAGAGGTGATCCCCAGGGTGAATTTCCTATTTCCCATCCAAGATTTTTCTTGAAGAGTGCTAATGAGGAGCTTTGTTTGATATAGATAAGTAGTTTATTCCAGAGTGTGGGAAGTCTCTGGGACAGGAATCTATCCCTCCGGCATGTTCTGTTTATTGTGGTGACAAGGTTTAGGTCCCTAGAGCGTGTAGCTCGGAGGGATTGGGATTTCTTTAAGGGGAGCATGTCCAACAGCTATATTTTATCTCAATCTAGATCAGTTTGAACAATTATATAGTTATTAACTGTATGCTTTTTTAACTTACAGGCTAGGCAAATTACTAACATTTATGTGGGAGAGATACTAAATTACTGCGTTCCAGTGGAAAAGAATTGACTCATAAATTTGCAGTAGATAAATCATTTACAGTTAAGATAACAGTGAAAATCCATATAATCATTTCTAATGATCTTCACATTTAATTAAGCACCTCCCCTCTCATTTTACTAGTATAGACTACTCATAGCACAATTCAGAGGGAAGGAGCATGTAAATAGGAGGATAGGAGGATAAATAGAATTACAACAAGAAATAACATAATGATAAAATAACTAGTAGGTGGTCAGCTTAGAACTGAAACTCCAATAGTGGGATACATATGACATCAAGAACAAGAGTGCAACAAATCCTAAAATGTCTGTTATTAAAAATTAGTTATCCAAGCCTTGACCACCAAGTAGTAATAAGCAGGTAAGAACAGTTCTCACTCTAGATGAAGAAATGTAGACAAGGAACATACTAAGAATAGTTAATGCAAGCAGTTATCATGTGCACATTAATGTACTACTGCTTCATCTTGTACATGCTGGCAGACACTATTATTTTTATAGGGATATGGCAGAGCACAAGTTACAGCAGAACAGTGTAATATTAACACACTAGGAAGTAGGCAACTTAGAACTAAAATGCCATTGAGGAGATACATTTGGCATTCAGCAAATGCTAGTGTCTCTCACACAGAACACATAAGTTTAAACCCATCAGCATTATTGAGAGTCCGTGAGCTGGCTTCATGTTCCCAGATTGAAAATCGTAGCATAAAATACATAAAAAAAGAATTGAAAACACTGAATTTAACTTAACTTGGGGGTACACAGTTTCCTGGACAAGCCATGGGAATCCCTAACTAAACAGTGAGTGTAAATAGTGCCTCTCAGGCAAAGGCACTTTTTAAAAAGTGCAGTGCATTATAGGAATTATGAAAGTGAAATTAAAACCCCATGCCAAAATGTAATTGTCTGAAAAAAAAAAACAGCAAGGTATCAAGTCTGTACTTTTTGTGTTCACTTACACTACTAAATTATTTTTAAGAGTAAAGTACAGTTGTATAATTTAAATGTACCATAACAGTAGATGTTCGAATGATCACGGCTGCAGTAACCTTAGGTATATGGGTTATTTCCTGCCAAGGATATAACGACTTGCCAGCTTCCAAAGCTTCAGGGGACCTTCCACATGGCCAAACTATCAGGCAGCTAGAGCTAAGCTGACTAAAAGACAAGTTTGGGTGCAAAGCCTTCAGTGCTTTCTTGCCAGCAGAAAGAAAGAAGCCGAGCTGAAAGGACTATGCTAGGAACAACAAAACATAATCGTCTACACCCTGGCATAAAAACACAGCAAAAAACAAGTGTATGGAGGGAAGGTTCGGCTACTATAGCAGTGATCATTCAAACATGTACTATCATGGTAAGTTCAATTTAACACAACTGTACTGCGTTCTTCATATTGATCACTGTTGGAATAGCCTTTGCTATATGGTAGATTACCATAGCTAAATACATTTGGGAGGTGGAAGTCGAATGTCCAGGAACCCCTGGAAAATGGTCCTAACAAAGCTTGATCTAGACCTAGAGAAGGAGTCGAGAGTAGCAGCTTCTAGAATATTTTTAGAATCCACCTCTTTCCAAAAAGCCATAGATGAAGTCAAGGTACTGGTAGAGAGGGCCTTAATCCTGCCTGAAATAGATTTGTTATGGTGGGTATAACAAAAGGTAATATCTTACTTTCACAAACAGTATACAATTGATTTGAAGATCCTGAGAGAAATAGTTGTGTCAAGGTAGTACCTGACTTGTCTGTGAGCATCTAAAGTATGGAGTATCCTTTCTCATTTTTAGATACAGTAAAGAAAATGGGGAGATGGATAGTTTAGATTAAAGTAAACTTGGATACCACTTTAGGCATGAAAAAAGAAAGATTAGTTCTCAAAGAAACCTGGTCCCTATGGAAAATGAGGTAGGGTTGACTCGCTATAAGAGTTTGCAGCTCAGATACCCTTGTTGCACAGGTCAGAGCAATCAATAAAACTGTTTTCCATGTTAGGAACCTCAAGTCAGCCAGATTAGCTGGTTCAAATGGAGCAAGTGTTAGCTTCAGTAACACAAAATTAAGATCCCAAGGAGGATCCACTATATTACTTCGTGGCCTCTTATGGAAACCCCTTTCAAGAACATTTTGACATGAGACTGCCTTGAAAGAGGAAGATCTGTGGGCAGACATGCTGAAATGGCTGATAAATGAACCTTGATAGAGGAATAAGAAAGGCCATAGGATAGTAATTCACACAAATATTGTAAAACCAGAGAAAAACTAGCTTTGAATGAGTACTGGTTATATTGTTGGCACCATTTAGAGAATCTTTCATATTTGCTAATATATGATTTTCTAGTGGCAAGATTTCTTGCCTCCATTAGTACCTGCTGTATGTCCTCAGTAAACAGAGGGATAAAAGGTATTAAGACTTCATCATCCAGACAGTCAGTTGATGTCGGGGTGCATGAAACACCCCTTGTTCTTGTGCGAATAGATCCCGTTTTTGAGGAAGCTTCTAGTAATTGCCTGTGCCTGTTTCCAAAAAAGGGAGAACCACAGTTGCCTAAGCCAGAAAGTCACCACAATGATGTTTATGGATTTCTTCTGATTTTCTGAAGTACCCTGGATATTAGTAGAAAGGATGGAAAAACATACAGGATCTTTCCTGTCCAATGAAAAGAAAAGGCATCTGTCTCCTGGACTTCTTGCATAGAGTCCTGGAACAGAATCTTGCCAGTTGATTGTTGAAAGAGGAGCCAAAAAGGTCTACTTGAGGAGCTCCCCACAGATGGATCAAATCTTGGAAAACTCCCTGATCTACTTTCTATTCATGAGGGTCTGCTCTGGTCCTACTCAGCTTCTCTGCCACAGAGTTTTGCTCTGATGGAATGTAGGATGCCTGTAGAGGGAGACTGGGCTATGAATCTATATCCCAAGCTAACATGGTAGTCTGCAAAGGGGGTCACAGCCTGGTTCCCCCTTGCTGTTTGATGTACCACAAGACTGTGGTATTGTCCGAAAGCAATTTGAAGAGTTCCCGGGGCCAAAGATGGTTCAGACAGCTGAGTGCCTTGGTCAGGGCAAGCATGCCCTAGATATTTATGTACTTGTATCTGTCATTGGTGTCTCACTCCCCTGCAATTTTATCCCTCCTGAAACTATTCCCCAAGCAAATTCCAAAACATCTGTGGTGACTGTTTTGGAGTAAAATGGAGATGGGGAGACCTGGATTTAAGGATATCTGTTGTCTCCACCAAAAGATTTCTGTCCTGACAAACCCCAGCACTGGGATTTGAAAGGATAAAGGGTGTTGATACTGGGACCAAATTTTTCTTGTGTGGAATCTTGCCAGGGATATCATGAGAATCATAGATGCTGTGAGACCCAAAATCCTGAGGTATTCCCTCTTAGTGACCGAAGTCTGAGTGGAAAACCTTAGGAACAGATGTAAATAAGGATCTGTTTTTTCCTGTGGAAAAAAAGCTCTTTGAACTGAGGAGTCTAGTTGACATCCCAGGAACACAGTCCTGGTTGAGGGAGTCAAGAAGGACTTTTGAAAGAATGGCTTTTGACTGTTCTCTTGGAATCTCAGCTTGTGTAAGAGACCTCTCACCCAAGTAAGAGATTTATAACATTTTGAAAAAGACTCTGTAAAGGTAATCAAGTTGTCTAAGTATGGAAAAATACAGATATCCTGTAGCCTGCAGTGTGCTGTAATGGGAGACGGACATTTGTGAACACTCTGTGTGCAGTGGAAAGTCCAAAGGTTAAGGTAGAGAACTGATTATGTGATCCAGACATGCAAAACCTTAAGAAACATTGGAAGTCTGGATGAATAGGGATGTGTGATGATGAACATCTTATAAGTCTAGTGTTACCAAAAAACTTGAAAGAGGAAGAAGAGGTAACAGGCTATAAAGTGATAATTTTTGAATTAGAACATTATCACAAACAGGTTTAGAAACAAAAGATCTAGAACTGGTTTCCAAGTATATTCTTTCTTTGGCACTAGGAGCATATTTGAATAAAAACTCTTCCCCACTTCGGAAGGAGGAACTGGTTCTATCAGTCCTTGGGGCAGCATTTGATGAAGAACAGGTGAAAACAAGAGTCTGATCTGGAGGATGAGGAGTTGACCCCCTGGAAATGAGGAGTTTCCTCACTTTGCCATCTGTAATCTTGATGAATGATATTCAGAACCCATTTGTCTGAAGCAATCTGTTGCCAAAGAGAGAAAAACAAGGAGATTAAGACCTTCCAGAAGTAAAAGGAGACAATGGTGGGAGTGGATCACAAGATGTTTTAAATAGTCAGTCAGATATATTGGACTGTCCTTGGTTTGAGGTGGTTGGAGACTTCTTTTTAGAACTCCCTTGCCATTCCTTCTTAAAAGTCTGTTTGCCTGAATCCTGCTGAGACTGTTTATTCTGTTTTCTGCTAAAAATGGAAGAGGAGAAATAAATTCCCTTGAACAATTCTGAAAAGGAGATTTGAAAAATCTTACAGATTGTGTGGATCAGCTTGCCCCTTTCATCTCACATTTTGATCACCTTAGCAGCAGAGAAGCCAAACACTAAATCTCTATGCAATGGAGAATTTAAAATGTAATTTTTAACATCATTTGGAATGCTGTAAGAATGCAGCCATGCAAACCTCCTTAAAACAGTACTAGTGGCCACAGCCCTGCAAGAAGTATCAACAGAGACATACAATACACTGCAGACAATGAGTAGTCACCTGTGCAAAAAAAGGGATCTATATTAAAAGATCGAATGGCCACAACATTGAATCACAGTTCATCGAGAGCAGAGCATCGAGGAATACAATTGTCGAAAGCCAACTTTTCAAAGTTCACTGCATCGAATTGCAGTAGTTGGCCAACAACTCAGAAATCTGTAAGTAAGTCAGAATGAATGCAACTATTTACTACCATCAAGTTATACACACCAAAAGTAAAAAGTGGGGTCCTGATGGAGAGATGAAAAGTCAGCAAGCAAAGGAGTGTAGTAGTGCTGAAATTGAATTCCTCCTCAAGTCTTGGTGAGTACCTTCGTGAGGTGGACCCTGTTTTTCACAAAATCTCACCAGGGCGACACTGATATATAGACTGTATTTATATAGCATATATAATGGACAGAAGTAAATCAAAAATAAAAAAAAGATAACTGGGTGCACAAGACCCAGGATAAAAAAGTGCCCAATCCTGGTAGGTGCACTGGTGCCAGGACTGGAAAAAATGACAGTGTAGAATCCTCAAAATACAGAAACAGTCCTACAATGGGGCCAGGTTCAGGGGGAGGATGGCCCCCTGTCGTAGAAGGAAGTAGTAGTCCACAAAAACGACAAAAATTGATTGGCCAAAGAAGAGCCATTAAAAGACAGAGTGGACTATTGAGGATAAGAAAGAAATGATGTATTGTTACTATTATGTAAAAAGCCCAGAATTTCCGGGCACAAGATGTACAAAACGATTAAGAGAGAAATTAGAGTAAAGAAAAATACTTCCGCAGCAAAAACTGTCACAAGCTTCAAATAAAATTTGCTTTCATTGATACAACAGATTTTTGAAAAACAGCATATAGATCAAGAAACTTTGATCTCTTTGGAAAAAGAAGCCTCTGAGGAAGTGAGAAAATATAAACAACAAAACCTAGAGGTATTTGAAAAATATAAAAAAGAAATATGGACATGGGAAAGAAAGAGAGATTTGATATGGTGCAATATTTATGCAAAGGAGACAGTCAAGTTAACTAACATACAGAAAGTAGTTTCAAAGATATTTGAAGAAAAATACAGGCAAAGGCATCCAGATATGGACAATTTCACAATAAAAAGACTAAAAACACAAAGATTTAATGTAGAAAAGACGATTAGTAAAGTAGAAGTTAAAGAAATAGAAGTTGAAGTTATGGAGTGCCTGCAAAGTGAAGGATTTAATGTAGAAGGTCTAAAACAGATTACATTACAGCATGATGGAGTGAGTCCCCAGAATAAGGAAAAGCAAGAAGATCAGGAGATGTGAAGAAGAAATATGGACATGAGAAAGGAAAAGAGATTTAATATGGTGTAATATTTATGCAAAGGAGAAAGCAAAACTAATGCAAAAAGAGCAGCACCAAAGATATTTGAAGAAAAATATAGGCAAAGGAATCCGGATATGGAAAACTTTACAATACAAAAAATAAGAAGACTAAGGGGAAAAGTAGAGAAGAGATTAGTAATGGAGAAGTCAAAAAAATAGAAATTGAGGTAATGGAACAGCTGCAAAGAGAAGGATTCAGTGTAGAAAATCAAATGCAGAAAGCACCACAACAGGATAGAGCAATGGATATCCAAATTAAGGGGAAACAAGTGGAACAGGAAGCAACAGGTCAGGTGCCATATCAAGATATTTTGGAGCCTTCCACAGGAAACCAGTATAAAAGTTCACGTGAAGCTAGACAGAAAGGAAAGGAACAGGAAACTGTGGAAACTCTGATGCAGTCAATGTTGAGGAGTGATAGGCTAGTGAGTTTCCATATGACAAAACAACAGATTACACAGGATGAAATTGAAGAGAATGTGCCACAAGAAGATGTTATAGACATTTCTATAGAATCCCTGCAGGAAATGGAAAACAAGGGATGTGCCCTCAGTATGGAAGAAAAGGAGTTAAGAGAAGAGTTGCTTGATTTAATTGACAAAGGTAGATATATCAAGATCAATGAGAGAAATAGACTGCAGAAGGTTAATAAAACCCCAAAAGTCAGAAGCTTGATAAAACAAATAAACATAGTAATTAGGACTGTCCATAGAGATCCATGCGATATAACAGACGTAAACAGAATGTATTACTGTGCTGCTAAATTAATAACTGATAAATTTTGCCACAGGAACATAGGGTAGCAAGGGAAAGGGGGGTTCAAAAGCGAATACAATCATGGAAATATCGAATAGAGAAAACTATAAAGCAGCTAAGACAAGAAGTGTCATTGTTAGAAGATTATAGAAGAGGGAACAGATCAACAAAAATATTAAGAAAGATAGATGTGATAAAAGCAATGCGCAGTATTAGAACAGACCAGGATCTATTATGCACTACTGGAGATAAACTAAAAATTTCAAAACAGGTGGAAAGACTTAGAAGATACGAAGATAAATATAAGGGAAAAGCACAAAATAAGCAATTTACTGATGACTCAAAAACGTTTATAGAGAATTGGTAAATAAGGAAGTAGATACATTTTGGAGAAGTATCTATGAAGATCCTGTGGAACATAACAAAGATGCTAAATGGATAGAAGAAGTAAAAGAATAAGAAGGTTAAAGGTACAGGATATGAAATGGGATGAAATAACAGCCAGAGAGATTGAAACAAAGTTGAGAAAAGCCTCTAGTTGGAAAACCCCAGGCCCAGATGCAGTACCTAACTTTTGGCTTAAAGTATTAACTTCTTTACATGAGGATCTAGCCATGAGTAAGAACTATTTATACGCACACCCCAAACAGATACCACTCAGGTTAACAACAGGAAAAACAATGCTCTTACTTAAGAGTGAACCTGCAAGCTACCCTAAAATTATAGACCAATAACTTGTCTTCCGAGAACATATAAACTATACACAGGGATTGACGCCGACAGAGTTTATAGTCATTTAGAAGAAAACTCAGTTATGGCAGTAGAACAAAAGGGCAATAAAAGAAAGTCATATGGAACAAATGATCATTTGTTGTTAAATAAAGGTATAGTGGAGAACTGTAAGAAACGGAAGAATCTAAGTATGGCATGGATTGACTATAAAAAAGCATTTGATAGTATCCCACATTCATGGATAAAAGAGTGCTTAAAAATGTATAAGGTACATCCTACGCTGATTGATTACATCACAGTAACCATGAAAAGGTGGTAGACCACTTTGCAGTTAAACCATGATAAAGGACAGATTATTATCCCAGGGATAAAAATCCAAAGGGGGATATTCCAGGGTGACTCCCTGTCACCGTTGCTATTTTGCCTTGCCATTAATTCATTAAGCTGTTTACTTAACAGCTTAGGACATGGCTATAATTTGGCTTCTAGAAAACGACAAAGTATAATGACTTCTCATCTTCTCTTTGTCGATGATTTAAAATTGTATAGTTCATCAGATGAGGAATTGAAAGCACAGCTACAGGTTGTCAAAACTTTTTTAGATGATATTGGAATATCATTTGGTCTTGATAAATGTGCAAAAGCAACCTTTAAAAAAGGAAAATTGCAGCACCAGGAAAACATCAGTTTGGTGCAAGACTGTGATATAAAAGAACTTGAGCAAGGGGGGGTGTATAAATACTTGGGAATTGATGAAGTATCAGCAATAAAACATAAATAAATGCAAATAAAGCTTAGTAAGGAGTACTTTAGAAGTCTTAAATTAATCCTGAAAACAGCACTGACACCTAGGATCAAGATCCAAGCTATAAATCAGTTTGCTCTTCCTGTCCTAACTTATAGTTTTGGAGTGATTGACTGGCCCCAAAAAGTGTTGGATAGATTGGATATTAAAACGAGAAGGATGCTTCATGCTCAACAAATGATTTAAAAAAATCAGTGTATACCAAGATTATATATTCCCTGTTCTGAAGGAGGGATGGGCCTCCTTGAAATTGATTGCATGTATAGATCTGCAATCCTGGGACTCCACACATATCTACTGACCTCACAAGATCCAAATGTGGTGAAAGTTTTGAAACATGAGGAGAATAAATCTAAGATGACATCTCTGCTTAATTTAGCAGAAGGATATCGATATCAAGCAGGAATGGAAATCAAACCAGAAGTGGATAAAAATTAGGCAGCAACTGAATGTGCTAAAAACCAAAAGAAAGAATATAAGTTGAAGGATCAGATGAGAAGGCAAGAAATATGGAAAAAAACATAAATATAGTTGCAAGTATAGAAAACTTCTGGAAGAGCCTCATGTTGATCAAGAACAAACGCAGAAATGGTTAAGGAGAGGTGAATTTACATCAAGAAATGAAAGGTTAATATTGGCAGCCCAAGATAGTGAGCTACGTACACGTTGGTTTACTAAGTCTACTGAACATGTGGGAGAAACAGATATATGTAGGGTTTGTGGAACCAAATTGGAAAAAGTCACACACCTTATTGCTGGTTGCAACTGTCTTATGGCAGAGGGACTGTATACTGAAAGGCATAATAATGTGGCGAGATTGTTACACTGGAGATTGTGCAAACATTATGGTATCTACGTGGCTGAAAAGCACTGGAAACATGAGCCACAGAGAATCATAGAAAATGATGAAGTTTACATCACATGGGATCACCCAATACCAACAGTCCAAATGATAGATGCTAGAAAACTGGATATAGTGGTCCAAGAAAAGAAGACAAAAGTAGCATTGATCATTGAAATCGCCACACCTAGTGACTACAGTGTCTTGCGTACAGAGAGACACAAAGTCATAAATTACCTCGAGCTGCAGGCAGAAACGAGAGCCATGTGAAGAAAAGTTACCCAGACAGTTCCAATAGTAGTAGAAGCAACTGGTCTTATAAAAAATAATTTACAATCGTATTTAGATATGTTGCCAATTCATGTAACCGTACAAATTGCAGGAGGAGTTATTACTGGTATTACTGGGCACATTGCGGGTGCTGCGAAGAGCACTTTTGGCTAACATCAAAGAGTGAAACAATACTAATTTCATGAACTTTAACTGTACTTTGACTTAAGAATGGAGTCCATTCCCATCATGGTATTAGAAACCCAAAAGACTTGGAGAAATTAAAAAAGAAAAGTAACATGTAAGATGTTAACGTGTCAGTTGTTGGCCAGCTATTGCTATTCGATGTGGTGAGATTCAAACAAGTTAGCTTTCAGCAGTTGTATTCTTCGATGCTCTGGTCGTGATGAACTGGTATTCGATGTGATGGCCTTTCGATTTTTTAATACAGATCCCAAATGAAAAAACTTAAGATCTGATGTAGTTAATCTTCTTTCCATTCATCACTGATGGGTCCGGTTCTGAGCGCTCGGAACTGAGTCGGCCTATTACCAAGCTCATGCCGGCCAAAAACTCTTGAGCTAAGCTTCTACCCCAATGCCATTCTCCCTGTTACCCCAGATCTCATTTGCTGCGTAGCCGTAAAGCCGCGTTTCAGCCAAGCTCTCAGCTAAGTGGAAATTTTTTGATATTCTGTGTGAAAAACTTGTTTCTTAATTTTTGTGAGTTATAGTTCTTCTGCTGTCGAATTACAGTAGTTCTACATACTTTTCTCTCTATCTCTACCCATCGGTAACCTTTTTTAAGTGCCATTGTTGGTATGGCCCTTTCTCTTTACCTTGTGGTATTCCTTGAATACCATTGCTGGTATTCCTTCCTTCCTTTTATTTCTAGGCTAGTTGGGGTGTTTGGTATTGGTTTTGTGATATGTTCTGCGTGTACTTCAATCTCCTTTTCTGGCTTAGAAAATCGACTTGCTTTTCTCTGAAGTTTTGAATTGTTGTGTTTCTTTTTTCAAGATGTTTGATAAGAAGGGTACATCGGGTTTCAAGCACTGTACCTTGTGTAATGGTAAACTACCTAATAGTGACTCTCATAATGATTGTGTCTATTGCTTGGGGATGCCCTATCTTTTGGTGCAGCCTCCCTGTGGGATTTGCCAAAGTTTCAGCCCATGCACTCTGAATGTGTGCAAGAATAAACTAATTCTGAAGGGACTGTTTAAATCTCCCTTTTCAGAGGTCCTTCCTGTAATGGAGGTCTCAACCTCACCTACGAAAGAGAAGAAAAGGCCCCATTTGGTTCCCTCTTCACCCTCAGGTGATCCAGGTAAGGCTGTGAAATCAAAAATTCAAAAGTTGTCCTTGGAGCATAGATTTCCCTCGTTGGCACCATCCTTGTCTGCTCCAAATACTTTGACTGTTGCTTTATTGGTGCTAGCTTCGTTGCTGACTCCAAAACTGCTTCTGGCACTGACGATAGATCTCACTTCGCCTGCTACGACTTCCGCAACTGTGGCCAACTCGGCACAGTGCACGCCTTCGCTGCCTACCTCTGCAATGTTTATTGAACCTCACACTTCGGCTCCGAGTGCAACTTTGGCACTGAGCTCTATTACTACAAGACTGGATTTGACCCCTCTACTTCCTGTCTCTAAACTCGAGACACTGGTGCTGGCAGTTCACACACCAAGGACCCGATACTCCCTATCTATAGACCCGTTCCTAGGTCAAGGGTATAGCCCCTTCTTAGATTGACCTGACTCTTCATCCGGAGTATCCACTAGATCCACCAGGTGCCTTTCAGAATTTGATTTGGTGCATCTTGTGGATCAGTTGTTGACAGCCAAGGGGATACCCACACCTTCCAAGACCCATCTTCCGGCAGGACTTGGGTTGATCTCTCCACGGATTCCATACTATTCTCCTCCTTCGGCCATTCCAGTTCTGAAGCCTTCTGCTCCGACGTCGTCCTTGGAACCCACCTTCTCAGCACCTGTAGTGGACCCCACTGAGGCTCCAGGTCTGTCCCTTTGGTCCACGATTCCTGCAAAACAGGTCCTTCCTCAATCATGTGATTGGGCGGCGGGCTCGTCGGTGCAGGGCAAAGCTCTGTGTGGTCCTTCGGTCCTGTCCTCAGTGCTGGTAGCCTCGTCTGCACCGATCCTGCTTGAGGTTCCATCCTCAGGAGCGGGTTCGACGGAGCAGGGTGTGACCCCAGTTCCGAGGTTGTCCTTCTCGGTTCTGGGCTCCCATCCCTCTTCGGGCAGACCTGCTTTCCATGTGATGGAGAGGGCACTTGCTTCTGAAAGCATCCCATCGACGTCGGAACCCCAGTCCTCTCCCCATGAGCTACAGCTGCCATGGGCCACCTCCCAAGGACACCTGGCGGGGAAGCTGCAGGAAATCCCTGTTCAGGGTACCCACTGTTCTGAGTCCTCAGAAGCCCCCACTGAAGAGCTCGTGCAAGAGGAAGCACATTGACTCGCCTGAGGACTCCCTTACTGAAGACATGAATTACAATGATGGCAAAGGGTCCCCACGGTCACCCCCGATGATGTCTCCTTCGGAGACATCCTTGAAATGTTAAAGCAGAGGGGTGGCTGGAAGCCCTCCAACCCTTCCTCAGAGGAGTCCGTGTTCCTGCAGGCTTTCTGTGCCCAGCCATTTACCTCTTGGGTAGTCCAGCTCATCATGCAATGTGCATGGAAAAACCCTGACTCTATTGAGGTGATCCCTTGGAGACCTGACAAAATTCTTTCCCCTCCTGAGGAGAACCCACATTGGTCCAGAGGTCTACCAGTCAACGCTATGGTGGTAGTTGCGGCCACGAAAAAGGACCTGGCTGAAGAGAGTCCTGCTGTCCACCTGCCCAACAGGGAGTCCCGGGCTGTGGACAGATTGGGAAAGTGAGTCTTTGCATCAGCGACCTTTGTCATATGGTCCCTGAACTATTTGGCACATTTTGTCAGGCTCCAAAAAGACTTGATCTCTGAACTCTCTGGAACACTCGCAGGACAGGTGTCTGATGAGGTACGGGACAAAGTTGCCTCACAGCTTGCATCCCTGGAATTGATCTCCAACTCTTCCATGAGGTTGCTCTCACATGCAACCAAACGCGTGGCTAGAGCTGCGAGTTCAAGTATAGTTATGAGGCGGCATGCGTGGATGGGCATTTGTGACCTCTGGACCTTTCATGTCTTATTTTTTAAATGCTCCCATTGAAGTATCCTCCCTATTTGGCTCCAAAGTGAAGGACACGCTAGCCAGGTGAGAGCAGAATGACAAGACCCTGTCTGCTTTAGGCCTACGTTTTTCCAACCCTCAACGTTCCTTTTCCAGAAACCAGAGGAGTGGGAAGATGTGGCACAAAGAATCTCAGGGTCCTTTCTGTGCCGCATGTGGTGATGATACCCCAGAGGCAGAGGAGGTAACAATTCCGGAAGATGCCACTATAGAGGCAGAGGGGGTCCACATAACCATGGCTCCAGAGACTCTTTCTCGTGGCAGTCTTGCCAGCGCTCCTGAAGAGCTTCCCGATTGCTTGCCTCTGGAAGCAGTCGGGGGTCGTTTCTCTCTGCACCAAGTTGCCTGGCACTCTATTACCACCGATCATTGGGTGCAGAGTATAGTTACCAGAGGTTACACCATTCCCCTTATTTCTTGTCAGAAACTTCCTACAAAACTTCCCAACAATCCAGTCAAAGGGAAGAGGCAGCTTCAGAAATAGAAAAGCTGCACCTAAAAAGGTCATCCAGCCAGTTTCACCAGACCAATGCGGTTCCGGATTTTACTCAAGATTCTTTTTGGTGCCAAAAAAAGACAGGGGAATGGAGACCTATTTTGGATCTCAGCAGCTTGAACAAGTCTGTCACCCAAACCAAATTCCAGATGGTCATGGTTCAGTCCATTTTCCCTTTTCTGAGGGAGGGCAATTGGATGTGCTCAATAGATCTCAGGGACATGTATTACCAGATCAAAATGGACAAGCGCTCCAGGAGTCTGCTTCACTTCCGGCTAGGAGCCAATCATTACCAGTCTCGTGCCCTGCCATTCAGTCTCTCTACATCTCTCAGAGTATTCACAAAGTGCATGGCAGTAGTTACAGCTCACTTGAGACTGCAAGAATTCCGTGTGTTTCCATATTTGGATGATTGACTCCTTACCGCCCCCACGAAGCGTCTTCTGATAACAGCCCTACAGTACACACTTTCTCAAGCAGAAGTTTTGGGGATAACTGTGCTCTGGGACAAGTCAAACCTTGCTTCTACCCAGCAGATAGAATTCACCGGAGCAGTCTTCAACACCCGATCCTGTCTGGTGTCACTACCAGCTCACAGACTCGAGAGATTGAGGCTTCAGATCCAGGTGATACTTTGTCAAAACAAAGTCTCAGCGAGAGAAGTTCTTCAAGCCCTAGGATCCATGGCAGCTTCAGTTCCTATAGTGCCTCTTGCCAAGTTGCACATGCAAATTCTCCAATGACTTTTTATTTCTCAGTGGTTCCTGAATCTTTACCCTTTACATTTCCAGATCCGGATAACCAACTCCTGCAAGCAGGGTCTTTTTGGTGGATGAGGTCAGACACAAAACTTTGGAGCCATCCTTTCCAGTCCCCCTCAGCCCAAGGCCATTATGACCACGGATGCTTCCCTGACCGGGTTGGGGGGGGGCCATTTCCAGAGAAAGACCGTCCAAGGCACATGGTCCACATCGGAGGCCAACCTGCATATCAACGTTCTAGAACCTAGAGGAGTATTGTTAGCGTTGCAGGCATTCCATCCGGTTCTTCCTTCTGGAACTATTGCAATTCAGTCAGACAATATGTCAGTAGTCTGGCATATCAACAAGCAAGGAGGAACCAAGTTCTACCCCTTGTGTCGAGAGGCCATGAGGATTTGGCTGTGGGTGATAGATTCCAACTGCTTTCTGATAAGAATGCATATTCCGGGGAGGTCCAACGTGATTGTGAAGAAGTTGAGCAGATGTATTCTTCTGCCCCATGAGTGGTCCCGCAATCCCGATGTGGGGGCAGAAATTTTCAACTGCTGGGGCCAGCCGTGCTGCGACTTTTTTGCCCCTCCATCGAACAACAAGTGCAGCAGCTATTTTGCCCTATTCCCTCCAAAGGGGGAGTCCCCGAGGGATGCTCTGATTCATGATTGGCCCACGGGACTTCTTTATGCTTATCCTCCCATTCCTCTGATTCCACAGTTCTTAAAGAAAACTCATCTGTTGAAATGCAAAGTGATCCTCATAGCCCCCTTCTGGCCTCGACAAGTTTCATTTCCTTCCTTCGGCCTTATCTGGTATACCCACTGTGGATTCTAGACCCTCTTCCAGACCTGATTATACACCCCCAAGGGTTGAGCCACCCAAATATGTCCAGTCTCAAGCTTGGTTTCTCCACTTCCATTAGTTACCAGGCAGGCTAATCTAACCTCACGTGTTTGCGACATTATCCTGGCCTCTCATAAACCATCCACCAGAAGACTATGTTAAGACAAATGGAAAAGGTTTTCTCTTTGGTCAAAGGATATGAAGTTAGATCCGTATCCAGCTCCGATTACAGCGGTTTTGCAATACTTGTCTAAGTTTTTTGTGGATGGAGCTGCAGCCTCTACTCTATGAGTACATTTGGCAGCAATTTTGAATTACTATAATGGGCTGGATGGTATGCTTCTCATCTCACTATGTTTATTTAAGACCTTTCTCAAAGGAGTTTCCCACATCAGACCCCCAGTCAGACAACCTATAGAGCCTTGGAACCTCATGTTAGTTCTGCAGTCTTTGACTCAACCCCCCTTTGAACCCGCAGTGAAGTGTGACCTAAAAGTCTTGTCTTGGAAATCTTTGTTCTGGGTAGCCATTACATCAGCCAGACAGGTTTCGGAGCTACAAGCGTTGTGCACCAAAAGCCCCTATTTGGTCTTCCACAAGAACAGAGTATCACTCTGGACGAACCCATCCTTCCTCCCCAAGATTGTTTCTGACTTCTCCATCAATCAGTCCATTGACCTACCAGTGTTCTTCCCTAATTTTTCTAAAAAAGGAGAGTACTGCTTACATTCCTTGGATGTACACAGACAACTGAGATTCTATTTAGATAGGTCCAAGATTATGTGCAAGTCTGACCAACTCTTCATTTCCTTTTCTGGACCTAGAATGGGAAATTCTGCATCCAAGTTTACTCTATCAAAATGGCTGAGGGACTGCATACGTTTCTCTTACTTGTCCTCAAATGAACCTATGCCACGGATTAAACCCCATTCCACTAGATCAATGGTGACATCTGTAGCTTTCCATTCCAGGGCTTCTATGGATGACATTTGCGCAGCAGCCACTTGGGCTAAACCCCACACCTTCATCAATCATTACAAATTGGATGTGGTCTCCAGAAGGAAAGCTGCCTTTGGCTCAGTGGTGCTCAGGAATGTTCTTCCATAAGGGCCGCCCATAGGTCTCAAGGTAGCTTGGGATTCTGTCCCATTAGTGATGAATGGAAAGAAGAGTAACAACATCAGATAAAGAAGTTATGTCTTACCATAATGTTCCATTTGTGTTGTTGATCTGCTTTCATTCATCACTTCCCACCCTCCTTCACCCACCAAAGGCTTCTGGGGTATACTTTCGGTCCAAGTGGTGTCTTAGGGCATTTGCGCAGAATGGACCTCTGCTTTTCTGGTCTATCACGGGCAAACTCGATCTGAGGTAACAGGGAGAAGGGCATTGTGGGTAGAAGCTTAGCTCGAGAGTTTTTGGCTGGTGAGAGCTTGGTAATAGGCTGACTTGGTTCCGAGGGCTTGGAAACGGACCCATCAGTGATGAATGAAAGAAGATCGACAACACAGATGGAACATTATGGTAAGACATAACTTCTTTTTATTTGAAGCAGATTTTCCTCACCAGAAGAAACTGCAGATGAAACATTTCTCATACTTCTACAATGTGTCAGAACTCAAGCTTTAACATATTAACCTGACAATTCAAAATTCTGAAATCCAGAGTTGCAGAAGTATATACTTTTTTCCCCAATACCTATAAGCATTTTCCCATCCTTATCAAAAAGATTAGATTTGGAACTAAGTGCTTAGCAGCAATGGGTTCAAATAAGGCTATAGCTGTGGGTCAGGTTTGGGAATAGTATAAAAACTTAAAAAACACTGAGGGATATGCATCCTATCTGCCTTTTTAGGGGCAGCTGGCTGACTAACAGGAAAATTGCAGACAGTAACACACACATCCTCTAAAGGTGAAAGAACAGGAGGAATGTGTGTAGGTTTTGGAAAATCCTTCTGAAAAACATGAGTATTTTCTGAGAGACTTAGAGACCTCAGTATTCTACCACTGAAAACAATGGCACATTCTAGCAATAGTCTCCGAGAAAAAGAACCCCCACAGGGAGAATAAGAAACTGAGCTGTCCTCCGAGTCTAAATTTGAAATCTGAGCAAAGTAAAACTTAGTCCATCCCTGCACCTTCCTGTTCAGATTCAGAATTTTGAATCTCTTCAGAAAAAGAGGAATCCATCTTTCTTTTACCAGAAGCTACTTTACAAGAAGGATTAACATCCTGAATTAAATCCTGAGACAAACCCAGTAAATGACTCCAGGCTAAATATAATTAATGAAAAGTAGGTATATGCTTGGTTTTCTGTTTCTTTTTGACAGGGAAAATGGGGCAAGCTGTATTAGTAATGGCAGTAGCTACTTCCCCAGGAAAGGGCACAGCATTCTGGCACAACATAGAAACCTTCCTGTTCCCTCTCCCAGGACTGAAAAGAGTGGCTTTGCTTTGCCCACTGAGGGGACTGTAACAACCTCAGAGGACATAGCTAATCCCTGGTCCAGTCCATAGTGGCTATAGGTGCTGCACCAGAGGAATCGAGGGTGAAAGATGAGTGGTCCGATGTACAACAGATGGCCACAGTAGAGTTACCCACCTGTGGCTGAGAAAAATTGGTAGCCTTTTGTGTTGGGAAAGGCTGTTGCTTAAATTTTTCTTTTTGTATCTGGAAGAAGGCTTGACCGTGGGAGCAGCAGTCTGTTCCATGGTCAAACTGAAAATGGTGCCCGCTTCTGGGGAAGACGAGCAGCAAATTCCAGTAAAATTAGCAGTCCACAGAAGTTATTTATTTTAGTTATTCATTTATTTATTTATTTATTTTTGACAGGAAAAGCACAGTAAAAAGCACTTTCAAATATTATGCCAGCCCCACCAAGTAAAATTAAACACAATTTCTCCATAGAAAATATGATATCATTTCATTTCACTCTTGCAGTATTCTTAACCTGAGGGATCCCTTGACAAGGGTGGCCCAACATCCGGCCAGTATACCAAAGCCTTTAGGTTGTTAACAATATGCCTTACATCACACGTATGCTTCCCATGCAAGGCGTAGGACATAAAGGTGATGTCCAGATGTATCATCCTCAGAACTTCCTTGCAGCCAGTCCAAACACCCTCTATGATCGTCGGTCTGATTGCATGAGTCATTGCTGGTTAACGTAGCTGTTTCAGATAAGTGCCCTACTGGGGTTTTTTGCTTATCCATTTTTTTTATTTTATTTTTTTTTAGCATTTGTGTTGTTTTGGGGTTTCATGTCATCCAGAAAGGGTAAATGCCAGTGTGGGAGACAGGTTCCCCATAAATACCGTCACGAGGAGTGCTTGTTTTGTTTAGCTGCTTCTTATGACCATACATCCAGTACTGTTTGTCAGGCTTTTATTCCAAAGACCTTACTTAGTTGTCTTTCATCCCTAGCCATCTATCTTGAAAACCAGCATTTAGCAAAAGATGCAATGGAAGGTACTTCCCAGTCTGAGAGTCAGCTGTCTTCAAAGAAGAAGGCCAAAAAGGTCAGGTCAGATTCTTTGGCTGTGCCTTCTCCACCAGACATCTCTCTCTTGAGGCTGGTGAAAGCCTGGAGGATCGTCCGGTTCCTGGGCTGGATTCCTCGGCTGTGACCGGTTTGAAGGCCGGCATGGATCCAGCTTCTGGCACATCCTTGGAGGCCTTGCAGACTTCCACTTTGGATGTTCAGGGGGAACTGTGGCTGATTATCACCAAGTTGTCTAGAGGGGTTCCTCAGATACTGGTGAGGGAGGAAGTCCCGACTACGATTATTGAGTGCAGGCCAACGTCGGAGCCTTCTACATTTTTTAAGACAGATGTCCCTTTAACAAAGAAGCAAAAGACAAAACATATCTCTGCTGTTTCTAAGGACCCTCAACGTGAATGGCAGAATTTTACATAAGGTTTGTTCAATGCTTTTATGGCCTTGAAGCCTCCTCAGGGGGTCTCTGTCCCACTCTCCCTTGGTCATCGTTCTTCTTCAAAAGAACTAGGGAACAGGTTTCCTCTGAGGAGGAAGAGGATTCTGATGAGGAATCCCTGGCTTGTTCTTCCCAGATTCCTTCCCCTTTGGATTATGGCTCTGAGGAAAAGGAGTCTGCTAGTCATGAATCTCCTTTTGAAGAGATTTCCTTTGAGTTTACCATTTTCATGATAATGAAATTCTTTAAATGAGATTGTTCCCAAGTGCAGAGAAGATATTATGAGCTCCTTCTCAAATGGTGTCTCCTAGACCCTCTGCTCTTCCTCCTGTTTTGGCTGCTTTATTGGATGCCTTTTCTTCTGTGTCTTGGGCCCCGACTCTCAGCCCTCTGCTCCTGAAAATCCAATTGGTTTTATAAAGTGCCTGATGACTGCAAATTCCTTTATAAGTGTCCATCTGCTGACCCTTCGGTGGTCTCTGTGGCATCCAGCAAGCCTTCTAAATTACTGCCTTCTACCAAGCTTCTTCCTTCTGATAAGGATGGGAGGACTATGGAATGGCTGGCTAAAAGGGTTTATACTTTAGCCACCTTAGCCATTCGTGCTGTTAATTATCAGACTCTTATGACCAGACCAGATATGTTTTGGCTGTCCTTTCTCAGGCTTGCCAGGTTATTTATGACCTTCCTGATTCTGAGAGAAAGACTTCTGCCTTATTCCTGTTAGGGACTTCTTCCCAGGTATCTCACCATTCCATTA
Source organism: Protopterus annectens (assembly GCF_019279795.1). Lineage (NCBI taxonomy): Eukaryota > Metazoa > Chordata > Ceratodontiformes > Protopteridae > Protopterus > Protopterus annectens. The sequence continues at coordinate 735,302,227 of NC_056731.1, read as the reverse complement.
AAGGTAGTTATGATGCAGTAGATGCTTCTTCTAGGTCTGGTGCTTTTGGCTGTGTGTTGAGGAGATATTCCTAGCTACAACTTCAACCTCTGCCTGATGATATCAAGGCTAAGTTGATGGATGCTCCTGTGGACAACAAATTTTTGTTTGGTGATGCTGCAGCTGATTTTTTCAATTCCTGCAGGAAAAAGGCAAGGAGTTACAGGACCTGAAACATATTTTTGTTTCTCCTGTGCCAAAGTTCCAGAAAAACTATCCCAACAAATTGGCTTTTGTTATAAGGCAGTCTTGTCCTCTTAAAGGCAAGCAGAGTGGTGGTAAGGCTCCCCCCACTAAGTCTACACAGACCCCTCCTGCTCAGAAGCCTTCCTTTCCTGATAAAACCAGGTGCTGTCTGACTACCCAATTCTTCCCAGTCACATTCCACTTTCTCACCATCTTTCTCTGCCTCTTCCTGTCTGGTTAAACATAACTTAGGATTCCTGGGTTCTTTCCATCTTTCACCAAGGGTATTTCATGGTTTGGAAATCTCTTCCCCATTTCATGGGCATTCCTTAGCCACCTCAAGACCAGTTGGGCTTTTTCCAGAGGTGCTTCAGGGTCTTTTGACTCAGGGAACTATTCAAGAGGTTCCGACTGCTCAAAGGGGGAAGGGGTTTTATTCCAGAATGTTTTTGGTCCCTAAGAAAGAGGGCATTTGGAGACCCATTCTGGATCTTTCTCAACAGAATACATTCCTTGAAGTTTCCTTCCTTTCGAATGTTATTCCTTCAAACTTTGTTCCGTCTACTGCTTCCTTTGGCTTTTCTTTTTTCTCTGGATCTGAAGGATGCTTACCTTCATATACCTATTCATCCCCTTTTTGGGAAGTTTTTATGTTTCTCTGTTGCTTCCTGGCATTATCAGTTCTCTGTTTGGCCCTTTGGCCTGTCTACTGCCCCAAGGGTATTCACCAAATGCGTAGCTCCTGTGATTGCTTTTTGTAGGCTCAAGGACATTCAGGTCTTTCCTTATTTAGATGACGTGCTTATTCAAACCTCCTATCCAGAGATTCTTTTACAGCACCTTCAATGTGTCATCGATCTGTTGCAGAAGCTGAGGTTCACTGTAAATTTTCAAATGTCCTTCCTGTCCCCGTCTTGAGAATCATGTTTTTCTGGGATGCAGGATCCAGATTATTCCTATGCTAGCATCCCTGCCTTCTCCCAAGGCTTTGACTCTGATTTCCTTTTTTCAGTCCCTTCTTTTTCTGGCCTTGATTTTAGCCTGGGAATTTCTGAGGGCTCTGGGATTCTTGGCATCCACCATTCTATGGTATAGCATAGTGGTATAGCACCACTATGCTTCCCTTTGCCAAATTGCACATGAGCAGGTCCATAACACAATGTCATAAGTGAATGTTTCACAGGGATGTGTTTCTGGACATTATCCACCAGTGGGGTATTCCTCAAGTAGATCTCTTTGCATCCCCTCTGAACAGGCAACTTCCTCAATTCTGTTCCAGGATTCGATGGCCTGTGGCTAGGAAGGTGGAGGCCCTATTTTTTCATAGAAGAAGATGTTTCTTTGTCTTCCCTCTACTTCCTCTCATTCCAAAAGTCCATCATGTTAAGAATACTACAGCAGTGAAGAGGATGACATCTGCTGTTATGGTAAGATTTCACACAACTGTAATTTTTCAGTTAGTTAACATTACTTTTAAACAGACAGAAAAAAATAAGTGCTCTGGTAAACTACATTACAGTCTCGAGACAGTCCGTTAAAACACAAAACAATACTTCTAACTTTTAAATAACTTTCCTGAAGAGAGAAGTAGTAAAATATCAATAAATTTAAGAAAATGAAGTTTTTTCCCCAAAGGGAATGTATCTGCCCAGCAAAGAAAAGCCATTCGGAATAGCATACTCTTCAGCATTAGGCAAGCTCTGAATGGCTTTACACCCAAACTTGTCTTTTATTCAGCACAGCTCGAGTTGCTTGACAATTTGGGTGTGTGAAAGGTGCCCTTAAGTTTTGGAAGCTGGCCAGCCATTATATCCTTGGCAGGATATAACCCATGTAGGTAAAGCTACTGCTGCAGTGATCAATATGAAGAACATCTTGTTTTATTTAACCAGTCTTGCACAGAAGGCTATATAGTAAGTGAATTATAAAAGAAATACTTGCTATAGTAAATCAAACAGTTGCATTTTCTATCCGCACTTTTTTCCCAACATCTTTATAAAATTTCCACATATGACAAAGGCAATCTTACATTTATATAAATGAAAAACATACAAAATGATATCACTTTAGTTGCAAACAGTTTACATCACAGACACCATTGAAACAACTGTAGCTGTAAACATTATAAATCACTTATAAACCTTCTAGTTATTGTCAGTTAATCATTATATAGCTCATTCAAATCCTGCCTCTTAAACCTCATTCCTGCTCTGCATATACTGTTCCCACAGTTCCCATTTTTTTCTGTGTAGTTTGCCCTTCCCTTTTCTAAAGACCCCAGTTCCAGTTGTTTTATCTCTGTTACTATATTCACTACTTCTAGTAAAGTTGGTCTAGACTTTTGATTTCTATTTTCTAGTATTTGCTTTTTTGGCAGTCACCATAATTAGACTCAGCAAGGCTGTACTATGTCTAGGCAGTTCCGATTCTGTAGCATAGCTCAAAAATATCATCTGTCTAGTCAGTCCAATCCGCCCACCCAGCATCTCCAAAAGAGTAGCCCCCAAGGAAATCCCAAATGTCTGCCAGCTCATAACACCTCCAAAAATATGTTCCCAGATACCTCTTTCTTGCCTGTCACATCTCCAGCATTTGCTATCCACCTGAGGAAAAATTCTTTGGAGTCTATTTGGAGTAGAAAAATACCTATATAAACATTTCCAGGCAAAGATCCTAAATCTTCTAGACTTTGTTGCATATTTGGGAGATACACATATATCCCCCATTGTCTCTCTGTTAATTGCTTGTTCAATATCTCTTCCCAATCCTTTCTAAGATCCTCTAATTGATTCTTGTAATTATCATGCAGTATTTTATATGCTTTCATATAAGAGCCCCCTATTTCTTTCCCTTTGCCTATACTCTGATGTCAGTCCTTGATAGGGAAGATGATCTCTAACCTGCAGTCCAAATAAATGTTTGGCCTCTTCCCATTCTGTTACCTTTCCCTTTCTAGTTATTTGCTCCCAATACCTTGGCTCCTTTGCCAATTTTGCCAATTTTCTCCAATAAATTCCAGCCCCCTCTTGCCTATTATTTGTATCCCTGACCACAGTCAACCCTATCAGCAAAATCTCTTTTCTCCATTCTTGTGCTGGTTTAGTTCTTAGAATACTCCATGCTATTTTGTGACTATAATACTCTGCATGATTTTGGTTGTTCTCCTTAAGAGTCTGCATCCAAAATCCCAATCTCTCCTTATTTCTTGAGCTACCTCCCTGCGTCAGCATCATCCCTTTCCACCATGAATTATAGTTTTGTGCCTGTGCTATGTATAAGAGCCTTAACTGTGTTGCTCTAAAATACCCCCTCAAATTAGGTAATCCTAGTCCACCTTGTTCTATTGGTAGAATCATCTTATCCCACTTGACCCCTTGCTGTCTTCCTTCTCAGATAAAATTCTTCAATTATTTTTTTAACTACTATCCACAATTTCTCCTCCGGTTGATAAAAGTATGCCTGACTTGTGTATAAGAAGATTTTAAACTGACTTAAAATGTTCCACAACACTGTAATGTCCCTTTCTGGTTTTGTCATGTATAAAGTAATATTATCTGCAAATAGAGTCAGCTTTTCCTGACTACCATACCAATTATATCCTTGAATTTCTGAGTCCCTTATTTTCTTTGCCAATGGTTCTAAATACAATGCAAATAATAAAGGGGAAAGCAGCATTTTCTAAATCCACTTTTGTGGAGCACAAGAGTTTAGATGTTGCTCAAAATAACATTATTTCTCAAACAGAAATAAAAGTAAAAGGACTTTATTTTAGTATCATACTGTTACATTAAAAGTTAGTATTAGATTTAAATACTTGATGAATTCATAATGCTGTGGGAGGTATATTTATCAATTAAACATGCCTGGGATTGGTTACTACTTAGATAGGTACTTGTTTAAAATATTTTCAAAGTTGGTTAATTTTTTACTGGCTACATCCCATTAATGTATGCAAACCGTATGAAAAAAATCAGGGTAGGTATATAAGGTATTACAGCAAACATTTTCATTAAGCATTAAGCAGTTTGTATTAATTCTTAAATTATTTCATAGAAACATACATATCAATCAGACTGCACTGCCTTGCCTATCCTTGAGTGAAGGAGCCTTATAGTTAATTAGTCGTTCAACTTTTGGCTTGTTATTTGTTGGGTGCAGGATAGAAGGATGGCAGTTGGTCAGGGTCAGCTGTTATTAATACATACCAATCAGATTGCATTGCCTTGTTTATCCTTGTAGTTACAAGTCGTTCAACTTTCTGTTGTCAACTGTTCTTGATCTGCAAAATTTCCCTGATTTTCCTTTTTATTTATTTTTATTTTTTGGTTTGTTCCTCAAATCATTGAGGATTGCAGTCAGCAAATAATTATTCTACCAACTGTTATATATATAAGAGCAGTATTTAATCTTGAGAGGTGTGTAGGTATGTGTATGTATGGTTAAATTCCTTTCATCAAAAAGGGTTGTGTTCGGAAATGCCATTACAACTGATTGGAGGTTACTGGCTTTTCCTGTGCGAGTTTGTGGAACACTGATGATTGGGAGATATTCCCTTGTTTCCACTGTAGTCCGATCTTGGAGTTGGTATATATATTTAGCAGGGAGTGTGAGGGGATGCAAGGGGGGCTTTCCCCATTGCAAAAGTATATAAATATATATATATATATATATATATATATATATATATATATATACTTCTGTTTTGGGGCTGTTTTTGTTTTGGCTTTGAGTGGAAGGAGACCTTTTGTTGTGAATATTTGCAGCTGGGTTCCAGTTAATCTTGAAGGAGCCTGCTTGCTACAAATGCTTTAGACTGCTGTTACTATTAAGTAAACCAAAACCAGCGCACCAAACAACTTCAGCCACTAGTCAAATGAGAAGCAGGGCTGCAAGTGTGATGTGTTGTGTGTGAAATTTGGCATAAGTGGAAGAGCTCTGGGAGACTGAATACCTTAATAATGTAGAAGGCCTTGTTGCAGTTGCTAAATAATAAAGATTGAGTGTGGTATTTTTGAATGTGGACATGTGTGGGAATAGGTTATTGTTTGCGTGCCAGAGCAATATGGGTGATTGCATTAAAGCAATATGGATAATTTATGGGGGGGGGGGTACTAGACCTTAGAGTACAAATTGAAAAAAATCTGGCTACACACCTACTGAACATAGTGTAGTCATAATGTCTAAAGCAAGAGAATTAACACTTGTGTCTGATATAAATGCAAACTTAGTAAGACAGATGGAATTCATGCCAACACACAACCTAGAGATGTCAAGCAATAGAAACCTAATAGTACTGTACAGATAAACCATTTTGTATGCCAGGCAGAAACAAGTGACGTTTTTCACCATCTAGTGTTTTAGTGAAAATGCAAAGTCTGTTGCTTGAGATCCTTATGACAACACTGGAAGATGGTGTGATCAGAACAAATGGAATGTACAGAGTCTTCGTACTGCCAACAGACAAGACCTGTCATTGGATTAACATAATGTTAGCATAACAGAAGCTAATGTACTGAAGCTACTGATATTGAAGACAGACCAAAACTGTAATGCTTTGAATGACCTGATACCCCGAAAAACACAAGTCCATGCAACAGTGGACTGTACAGCATAAGGCAGACACAGTGCTATGCTTGTTCCACATTTGGATATATTGCAAAGTATTGCCACAAGAGGGATAAAAAGACATAACTCCCAGAATCTACCTGGTCAGTGATACTCATCCCCAAATGTATGAGCTAGTGAGGGGGACTTATGGTGTAATACCTTTTAGTGACTGCTGTGGGATTTTCAGAGCCACAGTATTGGAGCAGTGTAGGAGGAGAAACCTACATAATTGCCCAGAGTGGAGGAGGCAACACCCACTTCTTATGGTCACTGTTTGAGAGAGAGGACATAGTCTTGGAGACCAGAGCCTGACTTGAAGAAAGCTGGAGGCTAGGAGCTTATAAAGAGCACTTTTCATGCTGAAAGAGAAGACCAATAGAAAGTCATGTAGTTAGACAAGCCAGTGGTTAGTAAAAGAACTTTGGCTTTGTTTGGGATTGTACTGGATGTAAAAATGTTGAAGTAAGCTATTTTACTTTTTATTTTAAAACTGCAGTCTCAGGTTAATTCTGTGGAAGGTGATAAAATGTACTAAAGATTGAGAGCTTTCACTCAGAGAAGAATGGACTAGAAAGGCTTAAGGCATTGAATTTAAAATGATGAATGAAGCTAGCTGTGTGTTCTCATAATAATTTTTCAACATATTGCAATAGTTTACCTTGGCTTTAGAGGTAGTGGGGAAATGGTCCTCCTCTTTTCTGTTTTTGTGACAGGGTAAAGAACAAGATAGGACCCACAGGATGTCATTATCCCTATAGGTGTTAAGAGCTGTTATATACTGATAGAAGAAACAGAGGAAACACTGGCTCTGAGAGTGTTGCTATAACTGTGTACACTAGGTCAAAAAGAATTCTGAAGATTATACAGTAAAACATATGCATCAAAGCTGAGTCCTCTGCCTAGAGGAGAGTCTTTGAGAGAAAAAGTGGTGTTTGGTGTTTGGTGTTTGGTGTGTGTGTGTGTGTGTGTGTGTGTGTGTGTGTGTGTGTGTGTGTGTGTGTGTGTGTGTGTGTGTGTGTGTGTGTGTGTGTGTGTGTGTGTGTGTGTCTGTCTGTCTGTCTGTCTGTCTGTCTGTCTGTCAGGGAAATGGGACTGGCCAGTCTGTTGCAAGTTTCATAATAAATAAAATCTGAGATATTATGTGGCACAGCTTTTAAGATTTAAAGATTTTGTAGTTTCTTCTACCATGTTGCTGCAGTCTCCTAGATTTATATTATTCTTCACAATAAATAGGCATAGAATTCTGAGTCACTAACAGAAATATTCAGTCGCTTATTTAAAGCTATAGAGGAAGGAGCTTTGTTGACATGGTACCTTCCTAAATGGGTCTGGGTAATATATTTTCTTCCAGTATCATGAGTTTAGAGGTAATGAATTGCCTGAAAAGCATTAGAGCTCACTAAACGTAGTCCTTGTATAGATAATGACCATTCATACCTTGCCAGTACCGTCCCTCAGGCCACACATCCTTTCTTCAAGAGGGCCATAACAGTCAATCCCAGAGTAACTTTGCACATACTCATCTGGTGATCTATTTCACATGTTAAGGAAAATAGTGAGTCACACTGCTTATTACATAGGTTTGCAAGGTGCTGGGTTCTAAACCTGACACCCCACCCCCCACCTTGACTTACTTATGTGTTGGTGAAATTATTTAGGTTCCTGGTTCTAGTATTAGTTATATAGATATTAAAGTTGCTGAGAATCAGGAGATCCAAAACAATTTAGTCTCTTAAGTAAGACAGAGATCTCCCCCCAAAAGTCTATAAGACACTGAATAGAAGTATGGAGCTTCCAGCCTGTCTTGGTAGTTCAGGGACTTTAGCACATTAATTAATATTTACTTTTTTTTACTCTTTGGTAACTGGGTAAGTGGGTTGGTCCAAGGACCCTTTTCTGACACTATCCATGTGCAAAGGCAAAACTGCCGAGTCTAAATTGACATAGAAGCACATTCAAACAAAATCAGATAAGAACAGAAGCCGCAGAATAGTAAAATCATTATACACTGATCCATCCACTGTCTTAAATGTAAACAAGTAGAACTATTAAATTTTCACACTACTTAAAGGTTAAAATATGACTTTTATGCTGCTTAAAGATTATTATGCAAGACTTTCATTTATCAATATATAATAATTGTAGTATTTCAGAGATAATCACAGCATCAGGAATTTGGAATTTAAAGATTTTATAAAAGGATGAGACAGTTGGATTTACAGTATCTGTGGGATAGATGCAGTAATTCACTGTGCTTGCTGAAGGATGCAGGGTTCACTGTAGTATTTACCCCCCCCCTTATGCAGTGCATAATTTCACTGTTACATGTATAATCATTTCATATATCTCCTCTACACACCTTCAAAAAGATTAAGATGGTTGTAGGTTTGAGAGTGCTTTGAATAACCCCATATGTTCAATATTAGATCACTGTGGCAATATCCTACCCCTACCAACTGGTTAGCTTTCTCAGAGGTAAAGGGCACCGTCCACATGCTTTAAATGTCAGGAGTTCCAACAGAGCACCAAAAGTTTCAGAGTTTTCTTGCCACCAAAGTACACTTCTTCATTGGACTTTGTGGAACTTTCAGTCATTTAGTGATCCTTCAAGGCTTGGCATACAAGTTCCCTGTTGGGACTAAACTTACTTTCTTTTATAAGTTGTTCTTATCATCTTGTCTGTCAAGGTACACTTGCCAACCGTTTCAGCATGTCTACCCATGGAACCCCATCATTCAATGCAGTCCCATGTGAAAGAGTTTTTGAAAGGGAAGTTGAATACCAAGCCTTGTAGAAAACAGGTGGCTGCTAACTTTGTTTTGGAAAAATTGACTGTTTCCCCATTTGAACAAGCACATCTGGTTGATTTCTGGTTCTTAACATGGAAAACACTTTTGCTGATTGCTCTGACTTCTGCAAGTGTATCTGAGTTGCAAGCTGTTACAGTGGGTCAGCCTTATCTAATTTTTCACAAAGATAGTTTCCTTAAGAACTAAGTCATCATTCATACATAAAGTGAAGTCCGTGTTGATTTTGAGACAAGGAAGCGATCTCCCTGTCATCATTCTGGACCCTAAAAATGTGGGAGAAAGGATCCTCCATACTCTGGATATCTGGCGACAACTCAGATATTATTTAGACAGAACTAAAGCTTTCAGGAACTCTGAGCAGTTATTCATTTCTTATGAAGTTAAGAAGAAAGGGTAACCTGTGTCAGAGAAGACTATATCTAAGTGATTGTCTCATGTTATTACCCTTTGCTTTACCCACTGCAACAAGGCAGTTCCAAGTAGGGTTGGTGCTTACTCTACCAAGGCCTTGGCTTCACCTCTGGCATTTTGGAAACATTTGAAGTCTAGAACTATTGTAGAAGCTGCAGCTTGGTCCTCTGTACATAACTTTACAAATTGCTACAAACAAGATTCCTTCTCCAGGTCTAGGACAGGGTTTACTAATAACCATTCTTCAGGAGCTCCTGGACGCTCATCCTTCTTCCTCCAAGTTTAAGCTATGGCATTCTGCCCATATAGGTAAGGCTTTTGCAGTAGTGATCTTAATGTTGAACATAGTACAGTTATGCAAGTAAACTTACCATAACATTACCGCAGTGATCATACTGACATCTTTTGCTATGGTAAGTTTACACATAACTGTACTTTCTTCGTCTTACCCTTTGGACAATTTGCTGCTCCAAGAGTATTTAAAAAGTGCCTGCCTCCAGTAATTGTTCATTGCAAATTTAAAGGCATTCACATTTTCTATATTTCCAGTTGATTCCATTAATTGCTTATTTCAGACTTAAAGGCATTCACATTTTTCATGTTTAGATGATTGACTTGTATATACAGACTATTTTTCCATTTGCCAGGCATCCTTAGCAGAGGTTTAACATCTTCTATTCAGTCTGGGTTTTCAAGTTACCTTAAAGAAAACTTTCATACCTTCACACAAAATATTTTGCTGTGCGATGTCTGTTATATTCATCCATCAGAAGAGCCTTTCTTCTGTCAGACAGAGTAGAGTTGTGCAACAGTTTTTCTGAGTTTTTACAATTAAAAACAGATATCTGTAAGGAAATTTCTCAGAATTCTAGGATACTTGGCCTCTATGATCTTTATGATTCCCTTGAACAGACTTCACATGAGAAAAAGTTCAAGTGGTACCTCAGGTCAGTCTAGACTCAGCATCTGCACCTTTCATCTTTCAGATCCCTATGTTGGGAATTTATAAGGCAGGGGGTACTATGGTGGGTAGACCAGTTCTCTCAGAATGCAGGTCTCCCAGTCTCCCTTCTGCCTCTTCAGTCATGGTGTGGGAGATGGTTTCTAAACGTGTGAAAGTGCAAGGTCTGTAAAACATACACAACAGACAGAAGGGCATAAATGTCAAAGAGATGATGGCAGTAATAAATGCACTAAAAGCTGTAAACTATTTCTGGTTTGCATGGCTTCAAGTTATCACAGACAACAGCAAGGTGTTGTGGTCCATAAAGGAGAATAATAATTCCCAGTTCGTACCCTTTTGTAAACTTGTGAGGATAGCATGTGAGACAGAAACTCAACTTAGAGTCTTCAGGCTTCATATATTCTCTCAGAAAAAAAAAACAACTTTGTAACAGACAAGCTAAGCAGGACCGGGATAGACCCTCACAAATACAAACTTCATCCTTTGGTCTTCCAAGAATTGATAAAACTGTGGGAAACAGTTTATGCAGATCTATTTGCCTCCACTCAGAACAAACAACTGAAGAAATTCTGCTCCAGAATTCCTTGCAGTTAGGCTTCGGAGACAAATGCCTTTCCATTCTCAAGGATGAGAATATTACTTTGCTTTTCCACCGTTTCTGCTGATATCCAGGGTTTTTCCAAACATCCAGAAGGAGGATACCCCAAAGATTGTGATGGTGATTCCCTTTTGGTCAAGGCAAAAATGGTTATTCCTGCTTGTAAAACTGACCAGAAACATTTAGTTCATGCTTCCCCACAGACTGGATTTACTCACACAAGACTGGTTCTTTGATATAGTCAACCTGAAAACTCTTCAGATCATTACCTGGATGATAGAATTTTGATATATTTTATGCAGTTTTGTTGTGGATGTGCAGCAGGTATTGAAGGAGGCTAAAAACCTGCTGCTAGGAAATCATATATATGTATATGGAAGGGATTTTCTAATTGCTGCCATTGCAAGAACCAATACCCTTTTAAGGTCCACCTACCTCTGTTTCTTAATTATTTGTGTGACTTATGTCCTGTGACCTTTCACACCTCTGTCATGGTTCACTTTTTGGCCATTTTGACTTGTTTGCCTTGGATCCCTGCCCCCAATTTCTTCCTGTCCTCAAGTCAAGCAATTTTTGAAACGAGCTGTCTGGAATTTTGTTGCCTTTGCTTTTTGGACTCAGGAAGATTAATAGACTGACTCAAAGTAAACTCTGATACCACTTTATGCATAAAAGAGGGAGTGGCTCTAAAGAAATCCTGTCCTTATGAAAAATGAAGTAGGGTTGATTCAGCATAAGAGCTTGTAACTCAGATATTCTTCAAGAGAACTCTAAGCAATGGGTGAAATACTCTTCCCTGTTAAGGATGTCAAATCATCCTGATGAGCAGGTTCAAATGGAAAAAACAAGTATGTTTTTCAAGCAGAAAATTAAGATCCTAAATAGGACCCACCTGTTTTCTGCATGGACAAATTTGCGAACCTCCATCCTTTAGGAAAGCTGGTAAACTGTTTGTCTCCTGTGAGTGTAAGAGAAAAGGACAGCCACTGTCAAAGCAGTTTCTACATGGTTGTCTCATGCTGTTTCTTTTTGCTATTGTCATTGTATCAGGCCATTTCTAGACAGAGTTAGGGCCTATTTCACCAGGACTCTGGCTTCTTTGGTGGCATTCTGAAAAATGATGGACTCTAGAAGCATTCTAGAGGCAGCAACTTGGTCCTCTGTACATGTTTTTACAAAGCGGATTCCTTTTTCCAGGTCCAAAGCAGGCTTTGCAATGTGCATTCTCCAGGGGCCTTTGGATTCTTAATTTATTTCCCCTTCTTTTTTCTTTTCTCATTCTAAGCTATGATAATATACCCAAAATATCTTAGGCTACTGCAACAGTGATCTAATTTTGAACACATAGCACAGTTGCCCTTGTGGGTATAGCACCTCAGGCCACTCATCCCCACATTGCAAGGCCAATATGTAGTATTCATGTTAGTCTGATTTAAGGGTCCATAGGGCCCGTGTGACATCACATATCCTGGTATTAGAGAAACAGCTTACAGTCCCATTGTTCTTGTCCAGTTTGATGAATGTGGAGTCGTAATGCTTAACTATAGAGCCACGTACAACTAAAACATTTCCTTGTGAAGAAGCAGATTTACTGAACCTTATGGGTTTCAGTCTGCCTTCTTGGTGACTCTTGGGTGAACTGTTTGGCTTTACAGTCTGTACATGTGGAGAAGGGGTTTGGTGTTGCTTTGTATGCTGAAGGCAGGGATCTATTAGAGTATGTTCTAGGAGGCTTTGGCAACTTTTTCTTTACAACCTCATTATAGTTCAGGGCCTAATGGTGTGTTTTGACGTTTGCGATATTGTGGAGAATAATGCTTATGGACAGTGGGTTAATGCAAGAGATTTGCTTCTGTATGTCTTAAATATTTATATCTCTCACAAGTTGTATTATCAACTGGTAGAAGTAGTGAGCAGTTGGTAAGCATAACATAGTTGCTACACTGCCTTAGAACACATCATTTGATCAGATTGGCCACAGATGCAGTGAGAGCAGACTGTGGAGTCATGTTGTCAGAGGGTGGAGGGCTAGAACACATCAGAGTAATCAAGGGTTGGGAAGAGACTGTTATAACAAACCCTGAAGATTTATGTAGGAAGTATTTAGGGTGATCCTCTAAAGTTAGTTTAGATGGTAGCTAATTTAGCAGTGCTTAATGAAAAGAAAGAATTAGGACATCTATGATGAATCTTGGTGATTCGCTCATCAGCTGCTACTTGGGTATTAGTATTGGTCTCACATGGCTGCATGCATTTGGGAATCAGTGATCCTTCTCTTACTAGAAGTAAAGAAAGACAGGAGCATTAAATCCCTAGCTAGTTCCTAAGCAACAATTCTCAGGCTTTTCAGTGACTGGTAATCTCTAGGAAGGCTAGGAAATAATGTCCTCTCACCAGGAGAAAAACAGAAGGCCTAAACCCAAGCCAGTTACTTCGAAGAAATTTCTAGTCTCTCCACCGACCAGTTATCTTGTCTCTGATGTTACAGATTTTAAAAGAAAGATTGAGCAAGGGATTAATACTTTCAGTATTGCAGGATGCAGTAAGTGAATGGGGTGTTTTGAAACAAAAGATAACTTCAGGCTTTAACAGTCTAAGGGAAGCATAGCTGGAGTTAGGCATCCGCTGAAGCCATGGCTGCATGGAGCCCCCAGTTATCTTCCTGTGTATGAGGGCCCCCACATGAAACAGCCTCTCCATCTCTTCCACTCATTTTTTGGCATCTTCTGGACATTCTCAAGGCTGTATAGCATCGTCGCGCGATTCGTTTTTTTTTTTTTTCATTCTTCTGAAAAACTTGCCAGGTCTGCTTCAGTGAAGCAAGGGACCTGATTAGCTGCAGCAGTCAAGGAAGCAAGTTCTAGTTTCCTGATTGGCTTTGCTGTAATTGGTGATCTGTGGGGTTAGTTCTGTGGATTATCGGCGTGAGGCATACCTCTCAACTACCCAGATTTTTGCTTCATATTTTTGGCTTATTCTTCATAAAAGTTGTGATTTTCTTACAAATCAGTGAGTATTGAAGTCACTAAGTAATGGCAGACATTTAAGTTTCAGAAAATGTATGCTAAAGCAAAGACTGCTATTCTAGCTAGCAGGTTTGTAAGTTTATGAGCAATATTTAAAAAGTGTCCCTATTTTTAAGGCTTTGAACCCCCATTATTTTTGGCTTTGCCCAAATTTTTCATTCTAAAAGGTTGAGAGGCATGGAGTGAGGAAGGATGGAGGATGCACGTTTTCCTATAATGATTGTGGGAACAGCAAAGGAGCTGTATTTTTAATTGCCCTTGTAAGGGCAATTTCCAAAAAAATCTGAAAAACTGCTCTTATAAGGGCAATTTAAGAGTGCTGAACTGGTCTGGTCAGTGTGTAGGAGAAACAAGCAGTGGATTAGTAGCAGCCTTCTATCAGCTGCAGAAAAGGTAAGTTGCTGGGTTTATTTTTAACTTTATTTTTTGCGGGCGGGCAGGTGGGTGAAGAAACCTAGGGAGAGGATTGTATTACTTTTTTGTGTAGAGTTCTTGTGCTAAGATGATTTCGGGGGGAGGGGGGTGCTGTGGTTGTAACAGTTTTATTTTACCTTTGTCCAGAATTTTTCTGCTAAGAGATTGAGGAAGGGAGGCTTGTCTGTAATTAATGTCCAAATTTGATGTAGTTTTTTTTTTAAACTAGTCTTGCATAAGAATATTTATTAATGCATTTTTGTTTTGTGTACAGTTGTGCTGAAATATTGGTAGTGGGGGGGGGGGTAGTGGCTGTGAGAATGCTGCAGAATGTACAGATATTTTAATGTATACCAATGCAAATCCTGTTCTGCTAGTACTGTTTTGTGTATACCGTCAGTGTATACAATTGTGCCTGATGCTACACATTTTTTCGATGATAATTTCTTGTTCTGACCAGGATTATTGTGCTGAGAGGCTGGGAGGAGAGTTAGGGGCTGTGAGAATATTGCAGAATGTACAGCAGTTGTTTTAATGTATACTAATGTAAACCCTGTTATACTAGTATTGTGTGTAACGACAATGTTTACAATGATCCCTGATGGTACGCCTTTGTTCTGTGATAATTTTTTGCTTTGTCCGGAGTTATTATATGGATAGGTTGGTGGTGGTGGGGATGGGTTACAGGCTGTGAGAATGTTGCACAATGTTCAGATGTTTGCCTGGTATTTGTCTCTTTACATTAAAACATGTGGGGTTATGCAATGCATTTTACTGCAAAATCTGTTATTCCAGCATCTTTGTTTGCTCATAAGCTCATTGCTTTTTAATGTTATGACTTTGTATTTTTATTTTGCTTTCACTTCATCCAGATGTATTGTGCTGAGACACTGGGGGGGTAGAGGCTGTGAGAATTCTGCAGAATGTACTGATGTCTTAATGCTTGCTAATGCAAACCCTATTCTACTATCGAAGTTGATCATAGCAAAGTTTTAAACCATGTTGCGCCTTTGTTCTGCAGTTTTTTTTAGTTTTGTCTGGAATTGTTAAGCTGTGAGGTTAGGAGAGGGGTAGAGGCTGTGAGAATGTTGCACAATGTTTATATGTTTGACCTCTATTTTAGGTCTGTTACTCATCAAAAATGTGGATTCATGCAATGCATGCTTTATCAGTTCATAAGCACAGTGTTTTAAATCCCTAATGTTACATTTTTGTCTTGTTTTTTTTTTTTATTTTGTTTTTGCCTCCTCTAGAATTGTGCTGAGACTTTGGGGGGGAGACTATATGAGCTCTGCAGAATGTACTGATTATTTTAATGAATGCTAATGCAAACCATGTTATTCTAATGTTTTTCTAAGTTTATCATAGCATTGTTTGTAACTATCCTTGATCTTACACCTATGTTCTGTGGTTATTTTTGGCTTTGGAATTATGCTGAGTGGTTAGGAGGTAGGTAGGGGCTGTGAGAATGTTGCACAATGTCCAGATGTTTGTTAGTTTTAGTCTGTTCATCAAAAATGTGGGGTCACACAATGCATGCTACTGCAAAATCTTATTCTAGCATTATTAGTTCATAAGCCCAGTATTTTAAACTCTTAATGTTCAGTCTTACCGTAGTGCTGTCTTCATCATTGTGTGGATGTCTATGTCCTGTGTATGAAAGTCTGTGTAGCTGTCTGTCTTTGTGTCTCTGTCCAGTGTGATGGAGTCTGTGTGGGTTTCTCTCTTCACTCTTGCTGTAGTGCTGTCTGTGTCCTGTATGTGGGAGTCAGTGTGGGTGTCTTTGTGTACCTCTGTGGGACTGGCTAACTTGATGCAGGACAGAAGCTTGTCATAATGTAACAACATTGCTACTAAATGATAGTCAATGTTAGTCAATGTGTGTGTGTGTGTGTGTGTGTGTGTGTGTGTGTGTGTGTGTGTTTGTGTGTGTGTGTGTGTGTGTGTACATCTGTGAGTGGCTACCTTGCTGTGGTACAGGGGCTTGTCATAATGTAACATCAGTACTAAATTTTATTTATTTATTTATTTTATTCATTTAAAATTTTTTGACCGGGGAAGTCCAACTAGGACAGAGCCTATTTTCATCGGAGGCCTTGGGAAGAAATGCTGCAGAAGCATGTCTTTGGAATGTGGGAGGAAACCGAAGTACCCAGAGGAAACCCACACGAGCGCAAGGAAGACATTCAGACTCTGCACAGAAGGCACACCAGCTGAGAATTGAACCAGAGAACCTCTTGCTGCAGGGAACATCATTAACCACTGGACCACTGTGCTGCCCCAGTCAGTGTGTGCATGTACCATTGTGAGTGGCTACCTTGCTGTGGTACAGGGGCTTGTCATAATGTAACATTGGTACTAAATGCCAGTCAGTGTGTACCTTGGCATTTCAAGTCTTTTTAATGGTCTGAATGTAGTAACACTCTACAGTGATCGTTAAATGGTGCTGCATGAGCTAGATAGGGGAGGGGGCGTGATGGCAATGTGATCACACTTTTTATATTCCCCTGGGTAGGGCTCCCAACTTGAAACTTGCTGTGGGCCCCCAAAATGCTAGCACTGGCCCTGAAGGGGAGGACTTTTTCAGATTGATCTTTTAATGCCCAGTAATATGAGCAGATGAGATGAGACTGACGAGCTTCCAAAGTCAAATTTACAGTAAGGGTGAGCAACTCAAATGCCATCAAAGATAAAAGTACAATACGGACTGGGCAGATGGGTGGGAAAATCCATTGCATTTTACACCAGCCTTAGTCTCAAGCATTTGCACCCCAGTGATTAATTCATTTACTGTTCATCTTGCCCTAAATAAGAAATATACTTCTCAGCTCCTCCCACATATTAGCTAGGTTTAATTCCTTTGCAGTCAACAAACCTCACCCTTGCCAAGAACTTTTAAAACACTAAGAAAGAAAACTTTTAGGGAAAACAAAAACTGAAAAAAAAACTGTACTGGAATAATAGCAAAAGTTAAGAATTAACATAAGGATCTAAACCTTAAATGAAGAAATCCACAGCAGTCACACACCAGTAGTAGTCTCAGTGCACTTAGCAGCTCTCAGTGATTAAATCTTTTCCTGATCTGCTTGCCCTAAACTTCTCCTACAAATCTGGTAGATTTAAATCCTTTGCAGTCAGTGAATGGAAGAGGAGTTTTTCTTATTAACCCTAGCCAAGAAGTTTTAAAATTCCAAGAAAAAATTTAAAATAAAACAAGCTGTAATAGAATGAGAGCCGAAATCAAGAAATAATATAAGTATCCAAACCATAAATGAGGAAATTCAGTGCAGTAACACACTTGCAGCATTGTCGGACCAGTTGCAGCTCCCAATGTCAGGAATGTTATCTACACAAGATATTATTTTGGAAGCTGCTGCTTGGTTTCCTGTTTATACCTTCACAGAAAACTGCAAGTTGGATGCACAGTCCAGGTCAGGGATATGTTTTGCCATGGGGATCTACCCAGATGTTGTGATTTACTGTTAGATCGACCCTTCCCGGTAAGGATAGTACAGCTATGTATAAAAGTTACTAATAGTTGATCTTTGAGCAGTGGCAACAATAACAATAATGCTGTCACCCTAGTCATTCTGTCCATCCGATCCGAAATATGCCTCCTCAAGGGATTACTAGTACTCCAGTCATTAGTCCTTTCAGAACTTTTATCCTATCATGCCCCAGTTTGTAAGGTTACCTCACAGATCATTTGCTGCCATTGGAAACAGAAGTAGATTTCTACTCAGCTTCAGCTAAGTGATCCTCCTCAAAATCTGTTCAATATTTGTAATACTTTTTGTCAGTATTTATTATTGCTGTCACCTTCATAGGTTTGCCCTAGGCTTTGCTAATTTCCACTTACAGTATCTCTTTTATCTTGTCTTGCTTTGTTCCCTTTCATGTCAGCCTTCTCACCTTCATAAAAAAAAAAATATATATATATATATATATATATATATTATAGATAGAATTTATTTAGTTGACATTTGTTGACCGGGTTAGTCCATCTGAGCTTGTGCCCTTTTTCAACGGAGGCCCAGGGAGAAAATCTCCAAAAAACAAGTTTTAAATAGTAATAAGATATATAAATTCACAAATACAGACTTAAATGATAAAATGCACAGTATAATTTTGTGAAAAAGTAAGTTTCATAAGAAATATAAAGTCAAATTTGTCAGGAGTGGTACGAATAATTAAATACATAACTCTGTAAGCAGGGAAGAAGAAGAAGAAGAGAGAAAAGTAAAGAAGTAGTTAGTAAGCATAGGGAGAGATGAGGAAGAGGAGATATGTCTAGGATCAAGCGTTAACTATTATGCTGCAAGATCACATAGGGAGAGGGAAATAAAAGGTATCAAAAATAATAAGGGGGGGAACTGAGAGGGGTAAAGGTGCAAAGTAGGTAGTAGAATAGTACCAAGCAAAGAAATGACGTAGGAAGAAAGTAATAGGGAGAGAAAGGGGGTGGAAAGTGAAGGGGGAGTGAGAACTAAAGGAAAAGTATTAAGTGGGGTGATTGCAGTTACATTTCCAGGCAGAAATTACGTGATTTTTGAGGGGAGTCTTGAAAACGTTTTTATGGGTTATAATTCTAAGGGACATAGGAAGTTTATTCCATGCTAGTGCAGGAAGGTAGCTATAGAGGTTTTGTCCAAATTATTTTTTGAGTTTGTAGACTTGTAGAAGTCCAAGGTCAGAGCTCCTAAGAGAACGTAATGAGTTATAGAGAGGGATGATAGAGGATATGCTAGGGCAGGAGGATGGTTTATTTAAGACAGAGTGGATGATAAATAGTTGAGTAAGAGGTGGTTGGGACATTCTAGCCAATCAAGAGTTTTAAGAGCAAGAGAGTGGTGAGATTTAGATGGCATGTTAGCTGCAAATCTAACAACTTTATTGTATGTGGTTTCCAGTTTACATAGCAAAGTTGACTGTAGGTTAGTAAGAATTTGAGAGCAGTAGAAGAGGTTAGGTAGGAGAAAAGCTTGGGAAAGTGAAATTCTGGAGTTAGGAGTAAGGAACCATCGGTGTCTGTGGAGTAGGCCAAGCTTTTGATGGGTTTTCTTTATGGAATGGTATACATGGAGGTCAGTTTTAAGTTGGTCATCAATAATTACCCCTAGGAGCTTTGTGTGAGAGTCAGGTGAAATAGTAGTGTTATTGAGGGAAGAGATGCCGAAAGAGGATTTGAGATAATTAAGAGGTTTAGGGAGAAACAGGTGAAAATTTGTCTTTTTGAGGTTCAGTATCAGTTCGTTGCTAGAAAGCCAAGATTCAGCAAGATTGAATGAGGTTTGAGTGAGTGAGTACAGGTCTGAAGAGTTATCTGCAATGGAGATGATAGTTGAATCATCAGCATACTGTATAAGGGAAGACTGAGGACAAGATGTATGTAGCTGGTTAGTAAAGATGTTGAAGAGGACCAAGAATAGAGCCTTGTAGGACACCCGTTTGTATGGGGAGAAAAGATGATAGTCTATTGAGCAATCTAACCGCTTGCTGTCTGTTAGAGCGGTAGCTAGCAAACCAAGAGCTAGTAGATGGGGAGAGATTAAGTTCAGCCAGTATATAGAGAAGGATAGGGTGGGAGACAGTATCAAAAGCTTTAGAGAGATCTAGAAAAAGTCAGGACGCTAGCTTGTTATCTCTGGTTATGGAGATGGAGTTAGTAAAGGAGATGAGAGCTGTTGTAGTACTGTGATGGGGGCGAAAGCCATGCTGGGTAGGGGTAATAAGGTTTTTATGACAGAGATAAGACATATTTTGGAGAGGGGAGAGAGTATTGCAATGGAGCGATAGAAAGTTCAACTGAGTTAATAGGTATAGTGTGAAATTTCTTCCAAAGAGCTGGGACAGTAGAGTCAGAGATTGAGTAATTAATGAGGATGGAAACTGTAGATGCTATGGAGCTGGCAGCATCCTTTAGGAAGACAGAGGCCAGGTTGTCAGCAGAAGGGGAACAAACTTTAATTTTGAGTAGGAGTTTATTTTAATATAGGAGGTAGGAATAGAATTAAATGAGAAAGGGCAGCATTGTGGCAGGGGATTAGTGGGAAGAGAGTGATTTGTTGGAATAGAGGATGGCATGAGCTTACTTATGGTGTCAGTGAAGTAAGTGTTGAAAGTGTTTGCCGCTTCTAGGGGAGTGTTACTGGGGCAAGGTTTAGGTGTAGAAGGGTTTCCAGGGTGGAGAATGATTGACATAATTCCAAAATGTTTTAGGGTTTCTAGATTGTGTGGACAGAGAGTCATGGTAGAAGTTTTTTTGTCAATGCAGGTTTTTCTTGGCCAGATTACAAAGTTCCCTATATCTGTTGTAATAGGTGAGAGATTTTGTTTTTGTCCAGTGTTTCCAGGCAGAGTCTCTGTTGTGAATAATAACAGAGAGAGGAGAGGAGAGAGGAGAGACTTGTAAAACGTTATGAAACATGAGCACTAGCTTCCACCCCAGGACAGTCATGATATATGTTTAGTATGTTTGGGTGTGAGAAGTTTGAACAAGGACTGCCAGATATGCCATTCCTTCGGGCCCAGAGTTCTATCTGACAGCAAAAAAAAAATGATCATTAAGAGCTTACTGTCCCAGATACAGAGTCAGACAAAACCAGGAAGCCCTCCAAGAAGTAATCCCATTGACCCAAGAATTCCAGGTCAAGAAAAATCCAATCCAATCATGCTAAACCTTCTTCAGCTTCAAAGGTCTCCATAGTTGAGTTAGTTGCAGCATTGATGCTGATGCACTCTCCTCCATCAGATCCTTAGCTCTCAGAGCCAATACGTATACCAGACAAATCCTCCAAGGGTTTACTAAGTAGGACATCTTCAGAGAGGGAGTTATCCAGGATTCCATCCGGCTGCCAACTGTTTCTTCACTCACTCCCTCAGATCTTTTAAAAGTGCATCCCTGATAGATTTGAACCATATGATCAGGGCTTTTCTGAAGACGCAGATCAAGATAGGAGTCCTCCCATCCCCTTCATCTTTGAAGGTAGATAGGGCTGACATGACATGTTCCTTGCTAGCTCCTTAACCAGTGAGGGGTCCAGCATCCTAGTCTTTCAGACAGTCCTGATCCTGAGACCCGTTCCTTCTGTGCCATCAGTGGTTCCAAGCTTGGCATTCAAGGAGGCATTGGACTTTAATGATTTTGGAGCTAGGATTTTTTCGGAGCTGATGAGCTGATCCTTCATCTTTGACATATTCCTTGGAGCTGTCTCATATGGCTCCATTGTCATAGTCAGAGACTTCTTCCTTCAAATCTAGGGTAGCAGAACACTCTGCTAAGCAATCTACCTTCTCCGTTTTGGGGATTCAGTCTGTGGCACTGCCCATCTGTCCTATAGGAAGGAATGGGTCTGATTACAGAAGTAATGTCTTTAAATCAGGTAGAGGGTAGAACAGAGTTTTGAGTTATGGGGAGGATTTCATCTCCCTTTAGAGTTGTCACTCTGGTTTCTTCAGGGTCATTTCCACCTCTTGACTCCCACTCCTTTGTGTCTTAGCCTTTACCATGCATTCATGGGATAGAGCTGACAGTCAAGTCTCAAAGCTGCTGCTCCACAGTGAGACAAGTCCTCTGAGGGGTTTGTTTACACACCACCTGATGTTTGAAGAAAGAGGATTTGTAAAAGCTGGCACATTGACTCTCCATCTGAGACTGTCACTTCCACTAATGACTCTGAGGATCAAGAGGGATAGTCAGTAGTTGTTTTTTAATAATTTTATTAAAATATTACTTAAGACATAGGCACACATACATTAATAGAAAAGAAAACAAACTGTATTAACATTTATTCCATTTATACATATTCAATATTGCAAGTTTTCTTTCTTTGTAACAACTCTTTTTCAGCCCAACATTACATAAATCTCACAATTCCTGCTTCTCTTAAACCTCACTTTTCCCCCTGAATATTATTATGCATGTACTGTCCCCACAAATTCCATTTATTTCTATATAAATTGTTCTTTCCTTTTTCTAAAGATCCCCCTTCCACTTCTTTTATCTATTTTACAGTATTCAGTACTTCAAATGGTGCTTTTCTGATAGTCAACGGAATTAAATTTAAGGCCTTCATATGTTTGCGCAACTCAGATCCTGTGTTCCAGCTCAAAACAATCAAGTTCCTATATTCCAGCCATTTGCTCCTCCAATATTTCCGACAGAGTACTCTGTGGGAATTTTTGTTTTAAATCTGCCAACTTATTACATTCTCAACAACCTGTTCCCACTTACTTCTTTCTTCCCCATCACACCTCCAACATCTACTTTCTACCCGAGGAAGAAGTGTTTAGAGTCTGGAGTATAAAAATACTTAAACACTTCCAAGCAAAAATCCTAAACCTCCTTGACTTTGCTGCATACTTGGTAGCCATACCTCCGATTGGTCCCTTCTAAGTCATACTTTTCCAGATGTCCTTCATGGATGCATCTGCAGTCATAACAACTGGGTTGTCCTGTCGTCAGGCAGCCCTTCAGTCGGCCGGATTCCAAAGTCCGGTCCGCTTCGCTGATGTCGACTTCACCCGACGTCATCTCTGTTGGTCTGGTATAAAGGCATCAGCCGACGCCATTTTCCTCAGTCTTTCTTGCAGCGTGGCCAAGCAGAAGCTGTTCGCAAGTGCCGGTCGGTCGGATCCAGAGATTACTTCTACCGAATACTCATCAAGACTTCTAAAGCTAAGTACCCGTTGGGGAACCTTTCTTGCCTCAGCCGATGTCAGAAAAGTTAATAATTGTTTAACCTGTGGGAAACAAATACCTCATAAAGATTTCCACTCTCATTGCCTGCCTGATTTAGGCCCAGCCCACGACGTAGCAGCCTCTTCGGCCTGTGCTTCTTTCAACCGACGAACGCTAGGCGCCGGTCGGAGTTTGCAGAACAGTTTTTCGGTTCTGATTTTGCGTACATTATGCCGCCGGATCCTCCGACTTCCCAATCTGCCAACAAACCCAAAGATAAAGCCCGACACTCGCGGTCCGCGGTTTTGGCCGAAACCATGGTTAAGCAAGCCGCGAGTGTCTCGGTTTCCGGCGCAACCGAGAAAACTGCTCAAAGTACAGCTGAATCTATCTCTACAACTGAGGCCCCTGCTACCACCCTTGAATCGGCCTCAGAAATTTTATCCACTACGGTGGTTGCCACTGAGTTATCAGACACCATTCCCTTGGATGTCTCTACCCCAGCACGTGGTGCAGCTAGGCCTCCAGCAGCCATGTCCATTAAGGCCTTCGCCAGGGCTAAAGCAGCCAAGACTACTAAAACAGTGCCTGTTAAACCCCCCACTACCAGGCCCTCTTCTAGTTCTCAAATGCTTACTTTGGCAGAAGATTTAATTTCATTAATCAGAGGATCTCAATCTCACCCAGACAGGGCCTCTCAACCCCCAGAGAAGAGACCTAGGGCAGAGCCCCCTGAGCCAGTCTCCTCTGATGATTCTGCTGATGAATCAGACATAACTGACCAGCCAGAGGCTCCTTTCTCCAATTTTGAAGATTCTGATGCTGAAGATTCCATTCCAGCTGCTTCCCCACCAGAATGATCAAATGATGGCAAGGCCTAGCAGTCAAAAGGATTGGCAGCCTTGCCTCACGACCTAGTGACTGCCCAAAAGGAAAACCAGGTTTAAGAGGCAGGATCTGCCTTTAAACCGAACTGTGTGTGGATCAAGGGTCTGCAGATCCCCAGCCCCTTTATGAGTTCCATGATGATTCTTTCCATGGCCTTACAGATCAGGCTGGTCAAACTTATCAGGCGTAGACCTGGGCAGTAGAATTTCCCATTTGTGGAGTGGGACCACTGACCCTTCCTCAGTGTTCAGATACATATCCTGTAGTGAGGCTAAGATTGAATAGAGTTCTTAGCGGCTTTAGTTCATCTTGAGTTCACGAACAACCTACCATCGGGTCCCATAGATGCTGTGTTTTCCTTGTTGAGTGCTGATTTCACCTGTGTGTCTGTGATGACTGGTAGGCTACATTCAGCAGGGATAGTTACTTCATCTTTAGGGTGAGGGAGGGAGAAATTTGCACTGAACCTATCTGCCAGAATGTTGGCAATGTCAGTAGGGTCAGTGAATTGTTCATTGTGTACTAGCTCAGAGCATATCTGAGAATTTCCTCCCAAGGTTCTGACATAATTGAAGAAGGCTTTGTGATTGTCTTTGGTATCCTTGGCAATCTTTCTCAAAGTTTGCTTTAGAATTTTTATGAGAGGTAAGTTTTACTTGTGCTGATCAGAAGCCTTTCCCTTGTGGGATTTGGTTTTCCTGCAGTAGCTTCCTTCTTTCGTTGTACAGTTGTTTATAGCGGGTCCACCAAACTGGCATACCAATGGTGGAGAGGGTCTTGGTTTTAGTTGGGATTGCTTGATCCATGCATTCTTGGAGATGTCCCTAGAAGGCTTTTGTGAAGGATTCAGCATTTTGGGATGTGGTTTCCATTAACCCAGTAGGCTTAAAGGATATCATTTCTGACTTAAGGAGAAAGTCAGCTTTTGAAAAGTTTTCACTGTAGTCTTTGTTCTGGGTGGGTGGGATATGTACATCCAACGTGATCAGTTTATGATCAGATCTTACTAGTGAGGTTTATATCCAATCAAAGCATTTGGACCCCATGTTTGTGATAATCAGGTCAAGATATTATCTCCATCATGGAGAGGACCAGTGCTCCATAGCATTTGAGTTTATGAATTCCAGGAATCTTTGGGCTAGGTTAGGGCTAGAATAGTGGGCCCAGTCTATGTTGGGTAATTGAAGTCACCCAATATGATGGTGATAGGTGTGAGAATGAAATCCTCCAGAGTTATCAGGAATGCTTGATGGGATTGCAGGGATTGGGAGGGTGTTCAAATAGCGCTCCAGTTGAGAGTTACCTTTTTTAAAACTTGTATGGTTACAAATGCTCATGATTTCAAACCATCGAAAGGGTAGGTGTCCTTATAAAAACATTTACCAGTCATTGTGGATCCCTAACTCCAAATCAAAAACAGAGGCTCTAACAATAGGATAGCAAAATGCTCGGAGCTAACCGGGCAGAGCAAAAACATCTATGTTCTCCATACTGCAAAGTGCAAGAAGGCCTGCATTTGAGATTTAGACTTCGCCTTAAAGCACTTTACCTTTAAATTTTCCCAAAATTAATTGCGGGAGGTTGATTTCTTTGAGCTTGGCAAGGAGGGCCTTGGATTGGAAAGATCCTTGGCCATACCTGAAGCCCATTGACAGGTCAAGCCATACCTCAGATTTCTTGCAGGATCGCAGCATATCATTCCAGGCATTGACATTGGATCCCTAGATGACACCAGTATTCACCAATTGTTAAACTGATCATTTTGTCTTTGACTGAGGCATCATTCTTGACTAGGATGATGCTCCTCAGGGTCAATAAATACCAGCTGGCTACAGATTCGAAGAGCTCAATTCTCTTGTCAAGCCAGGGGATACACAGTCATTCAAAGTCCACGGCTGGAAAATGACTGAATCATACTTGTTTGCTTGGAGTGACCAGTGATGTAATGTGCGGATCCTAACTACAGAAAGGCAGCTCCCTTACTCTGGCCTTATTAGCCTGGAACAAGATACAGAGTCTGACTATAGAGTCACCTATTACAAAGGGTCTCTGGCAAAAGTCTTGTCCTTAGGGCTGTGATTGTGTGACACACCTGTTGTTTAGGTATGTGTTTAGGGTGTTTTGTGGGGTGTATTCTGGTGTCCCCTGGATTCCTCTTAAAACAGGAAGTTCTTGGAGGGCCTGCAGTAGTCTTTGGTTTTATGTTTGGTTTGATTGGGTGGTTAAACAGGACTGGTTTTCCCTTAGGATGGGGCCACTCTTCCTGACTGGTCTTGCCAGTCCTGATTGAGAGAGTTCAGCCTTCAGTCTGGCATAACCTAGCAATCTGGAAAGTATATATTGTAGAAGGAGTTAGGTTTCTCAAAGAGCCCAAAGTTGTGAATTGTCAAGATTCCCAGATTAACCAGCTGAACAAAGAGGATGCTAGTGGTCTACCCACATACAGAATATTATAAGGAGTGTGCCTTTAAGGGAAGTGGGTATTCACAGGTAGTGGATGCCTGTGGTGCTTACTTTAGGTAAGAGTGCTTGGTTTTATTATGAGTGCTTGCTAAGGATAGAAGTTCAAAACAAGTGCTAATATATACAGCTAGATAGACTGAGTAGAGCTTCTAAGGAAAAATTGAAGAGCAGACTTGGCAGCCATAAAGTTAAAACCTGTATAGAATAGTTTACACCTGTATAACGGAAGTGGCTCTCCTTCAGCGAAAGCAAAGCATGCATACACCCTCGGGATTTTATACAGGAACTTGAAAAGAGCTAGAAATGGTCCAAGGCAACCAATGAATTACAGCTCAAGTGCTGAGATCACTTCCCCAGGGACAGATAGGCTGCTCAAGGCCCCCACTCCCCTGGTAGCTCAGAAACTCTTCATCCAATAAGGCAATGGCCAACACAGGAACTCACACAGCCCAGAATACAGCAAAGCCTGTATACTGGTCTTAACTAGCGAGCAAAGGCAAAACAAGGAGTATTTTTTTTGTTTTTGTTTTTAGAAAGAAGGAATGCAGTTGGCAAATGGTAAAATCATTTAACACAGGCAGCACATTTAGTGTGCAAACGTCAGAAGATATCATTTCTCAACAGAGACTATCAGCACTGGCATCACGATTCCATCTGCATGCGACTACAGATAAATTTATCATACCTGATGACTGCTACAGGGACAACAAAAGCTGTCAACAGATTTACAAAGGGTCATTTACTTGCTACAAGCACTGGGATACACAGTCAATTTACAAAAGTCAAGGCTGATACCATCCCAAACAAGGACCTTCTTGGCTGAATTGGACACAGTAAAACAAATGGCATTCCTAACTACAGAAAACAAAAGAACTCCTCTTTACTTCTTGGCACTAACAAAACTGAACAAGATAACAGCAAGAAAAGTACTCCAGGCCTTGGGCTTCATGGCATCATGCATAATCTTGGTCCCATTTGCCAGACTACATATGAGAAAACTACAGTGGTACCTAAAGAATTTATGGTCCCAACACAGACACAGCCTGGAAACAGAAATCCCACTAATTCCATGCTTAAAACAGGAGTTCCTATGGTGGGCTCAGGCATGCCAGTCAAACCCAGGCCTACCCTTTCGCAGATGTCAAGCAAGCGGACCATCACAACAGACGCTTCAGACCTAGGATGGGGGGCCCACATGCTGGACAAATGCCAAGGACTCTGGACACAGGATCAACTTCACCTGCACATCAACCTAAAAGAAATGCTGGCAGTAAAACTGGCAATCCAAAAGTTCAAACCATTTCTCAAAGAGGGCCAGTTGATGATAAGGACAGACAACACCACAGTCATGTGGTACATCAACAAACAGGGAGGCACTCATTCATACCCCCTATGCAGAATGACTTTGGAGCTGTGGACCCTGGCACTCAGCTACAACATCCAGTTACAGGCAATATTTGTACCGGGAAAAGAAAATACTCTAGCAGACATACTAAGCAGAACCACTGGATGCCCACGAATGGAAGCTGCACCGGACATCTTCAAGACCATCTCAAAGAAAATGAGGAATGCCTCAAGATAGATCTCGCGCCATACTCTCAATCACCAGCTCAAAAATTCTGCTCAAAGGACATTCCACTAGCATGGAAAGTGGATTCGGCTCGGCGCCAGCTGGAAGAGCCTGGCGCAGCATATGCATTCCCACCTCTTCCCTTGATACACAAATTACTACTAAGAAATCAGGAAAGAGGCATGAGATAATCCTGATAGCTCAAACTGACTTTGAAGACAACACTGGTACCACTACTGCGGAGCATGTCTGGAACAATATGTGGCCAATTCCCAGTGCTTTGATGGTAACTCGACAACTGGCATCACCATCAAAACCTAAAGCGTTACAGCGGCTGGCAGAACATCCGCATAGCAACAACTAACACCGGAGAACTTTCCCAAGGGGTTAAAGACCTTGTTCTTGGCTTAACGCAGACCTTCAACAAGAAGGAACTGTCTGCTGGAAAATGGAAAAGGTTTGTCATTTGGAGTACTAAAGAGAAGAAAGATGTGTCAAACATAGATATGCCTAACATTCTGGAGTACCTGGACGAACACAACTTCATTCCAGCGAGCCTGTCCTGCACTCACTCCATCAGATACATGCATCCAGCTATTTCAGCAGAATACAGTTTGATCCCACTGTTTTAGCACCTTTGCTCGAGCAGTTTCTCAGGAATCCAAAAATGTGAAAACCTCAGGAAGCCACCATTACCAGTTTGGACTTAAACTTTGGTATTAGAAAGATTGACACTATCACCACACGAGCCAACAGCAATAGCAGACCTACAACACCTGTCATGGAGAAAACTGCTTTCCTACTGGCAATTACTTCAGCAAGGAGGGTTTCAGAACTACAGGCCTTAATGGCGGTGCAACCCTTCCTAATCTTCCACCAAGATAGAGTGTCCATGAGGACTAATCCTACTTTTATGCCTAAGGTGGTATCCAGAGTGTCTTTAAACCAGGCAATCCACCTACCTACCTTCTTTCCCAACCCACAAAACAGAGGGGAAAGAATACTACATACCTTGGATGTACATAGACAGCTACGCTACTACTTGGACAAAACAAAAAATAGCAGAAAGACTGACCAACTTTTTGTAGCTTATGCAACAGGAAGGGAAGAAAAAGCTATTTCCAAACAGACAATCTCCAAATGGATAGGAAATTGCATACGATTCTGTTACTCCTTCCATGGAAAACCAATTCCACAGAACATAAGACCTCATTCTACAAGGGCAACAGCCACTACCACAGCCTTCTTACGAGGAGTGGCAACCAAAGACATTATTGAGGCGGCTACTTGGACCTCCGTGCATACATTTGCCAAGCATTACAATTTGCCTCTATATTCCAGATCCCGAGCAGGGTTTGCCACTGCTGTACTGCAAGGGATCCTAAACACACCATAATTTACCTTTATCCTCCTCCCCTAGTTGGCTATGGTATTCTACCCAGTTGTTATGACTGCAGATGCATCCATGAAGGACATAGTACAGTTTTGTACCTACCATAAATGTAGATGTCCGAACTGGATAGCATCTGCAGTCAGGATTACCCTCCCTCCTTCCCCTCTGTGGTACTCCTAGGGTGTTTACCCTCCTAATAGCTAGCTGGTGGGGGGGAGTCTTTTATGGTGTATTTGTTTGTATATATGTACATACATGCTTATTTTTGTGTTTACCTCTATCTTTTTGGAAACATTGGCATCTCTCCAAAATTTTAGCCTTCAAGAGGGCTACTGGCATCCAGGGCAAGAAACACTGAGGAAAATGGCGTCGGCTGATGCCTTTATACCCGAAGACCAACAGAGATGACGTCGGGTGAAGTGCGACATCAGCCGAAGCCGGACCCGGACTTTGGAATCCGGCCGACTGAAGGGCTGCCTGACGACAGGACAACCCAGTTGTTATGACTGCAGATGCTATCCAATTCGGACATCTACATTTATGGTAGGTACAAAACTGTACTTTTGTCTTCCCTGTTTTTTCTAACATCCTCGAACTGATTCTTGTAGTTGTTATGCATATTTTATATGCCTCACTACTAATTCCATTTTTAATAGCAACTTCTGTTCTAAATTCAGCTAAAACCTCTACCATACCAGGTCTTTCACTTAAGATTCCCCGTTCTTTTCCACATGCTCATACTATGAAATCAGTTCTCTGTAGGCAGGACCCCTCTGCAGGACCACGTGGAGCTCTGCTTGGGTATATAGCCAAAAGCCCTGAGGTGGATTTTTATACAGGGAACTTGAAAAGAGCTAGAAATGGTCCAAGGCAACCAATGAATTACAGCTCAAGTGCTGAGATCACTTGCCCCAGGGACAGATAGGCTGCTCAAGGCTCCCCACTCCCACTGGTGAGCTCAGAAACTTCCTTCTATCCAAGTAAGGCAATGGCCAACACAGGAACTACACACAGCCCAGAATACAGCAAAGCCTTGACTCCCACTCCTTTGTGTCTTAGCCTTTACCATGCATTCATGGGATAGAGCTGACAGTCAAGTCTCAAAGCTGCTGCTCCACAGTGAGACAAGTCCTCTGAGGGGTTTGTTTACACACCACCTGATGTTTGAAGAAAGAGGATTTGTAAAAGCTGGCACATTGACTCTCCATCTGAGACTGTCACTTCCACTAATGACTCTGAGGATCAAGAGGGATAGTCAGTAGTCTTTTTTTAATAATTTTATTAAAATATTACTTAAGACATAGGCACACATACATTAATAGAAAAGAAAACAAACTGTATTAACATTTATTCCATTTATACATATTCAATATTGCAAGTTTTCTTTCTTTGTAACAACTCTTTTTCAGCCCAACATTACATAAATCTCACAATTCCTGCTTCTCTTAAACCTCACTTTTCCCCCTGAATATTATTCTGCATGTACTGTCCCCACAAATTCCATTTATTTCTATATAAATTGTTCTTTCCTTTTTCTAAAGATCCCCCTTCCACTTCTTTTATCTGTTTTACAGTATTCAGTACTTCAAATGGTGCTTTTCTGATAGTCAACGGAATTAAATTTAAGGCCTTCATATGTTTGCGCAACTCAGATCCTGTGTTCCAGCTCAAAACAATCAAGTTCCTATATTCCAGCCATTTGCTCCTCCAATATTTCCGACAGAGTACTCTGTGGGAATTTTTGTTTTAAATCTGCCAACTTATTGTACTCTCAAAAACCTGTTCCCACTTACTTCTTTCTTCCCCATCACACCTCCAACATCTACTTTCTACCCGAGGAAGAAGTGTTTAGAGTCTGGAGTATAAAAATACTTAAACACTTCCAAGCAAAAATCCTAAACCTCCTTGACTTTGCTGCATACTTGGTAGCCATACCTCCGATTGGTCCCTTCTAAGTCATACTTTTCCAGTTTGTCTTCCCTGTTTTTTCAAACATCCTCAAACTGATTCTTGTAGTTGTTATGCATATTTTATATGCCTCACTACTAATTCCATTTTTAATAGCAACTTCTGTTCTAAATTCAGCTAAAACCTCTACCATACCAGGTCTTTCACTTAAGATTCCCCGTTCTTTTCCACATGCTCATACTCTGAAATCAATTCTTGATAGTAAAGACAGTTTCTTGCCTGCAGTCCAGACGTCTTCTTGGCCTCACCCCACACTATTACCTTTCCCTCTGTAGTTGTTTGCTCCCAATATCTTGGTTCCTTTGCCATTTTTCTGCAGTAAATTCTAGCCCCCCTCTTGCCTGTTTTCTGTATCCCTGCTTGCTGTCATCCCCACTGGAAAAATGTCCTTTCCCCATTCATGTGTTGGCTTAGTTCATAGAATACTTTCTGAAACTTTATGAATATAGTATTCTGTATGGTGGTTATTGTTCTCTTTAAGGAGTTGTATCCAAAATCAAACTCTCCTTATTTTGTGAACTTCCCCTGCTTCATCATCATAATCCCTTTCCAGTTTGAATTACCCTCTGCTTATATATACGAGCTTTAACAGTGTTGTTCTAAAATATCCCTTCAACTCAGGTAATCCTATACTAATGTGTTATATTGGGAAGATTAGCTTGTCTCACTTAGTGTTTGCCTTCTTTCCCTCCCAGACAAATTCCTTCAATTCTTTATTGTCCACAATTTTTCCTCTAGTTGATGAATATATGCTTGACCTGTGATAAAGAGACTAAATCATTTTCACTGTCTGTATTTTTCTAACCATATCCATAAACAGGAGCTTCCAGTTTGTCAGTTTTTGTATTATCCTTTTTCAGTCTCTTCTCACATATCCTTAGCTGCCATAGCAGAAACCTTTTAATACAGACTCCTGAATACTTCATCTTATCATGTCCCCATAAACATGGGCATTGCTGAACCAAGTCATGTGTGGGTAGTTAATTTCTGGCTATAGCTTATGTTGTATCTTCATTAATTTTAAATCCTGAAAATACTTGAAATTGTCTCAAAATGTTCCACAACACCAAGATGCCCTTTTCCAGACTTATCAAGTGTGCAGTCATATCATCTGCAAATAAAGCCATCTTTTCTTGATTACCATTCCAATTTTATCCTTAAATTTCCCTTATTTTCTTTGCTGGTGGCTCTAAATATAAAGAAAATAACAAAGGTAAAGGGGACACCCCTGCCTGGTTCCTTTGTTCAACAGCACCTTGTAAGAAAGGAGCTTTCCCACTTTAATTCTTGCCTCAGAAACGTCATATAGCCTCCTAATTAATCATATTTTTCTATCAGAGTATGCAATTGCTTCCATTAACCTACTCATAAATCTCAGCTTACTCTGCCGAATGCTTTATCGGCATCAAGACCCACCAACAACAATGATACTTTCTTACATTTTGTTTCCCTGTGGATTATCTTTGTTTTGTTAATGTTGTTGAATCTTTGCTTCCTCTCCACAAAACCACATTGATCCGTATCTATCAAGTTTGGCAACGCTTTTTCCATTCACTTAACTAGTATAGATATAAGCATTTTATAATCATGGTTTAAAATTGAAATGGATTTATATGAGGCCGACCGGATCTGATAGGTCTTTTCCTTCTGTGGGTAATACAGCCACACCAATATGCTGATGCCTCTTCTTTTAAAATACTACTAAGCAAGATCTTTCAGATCTTTATCACTTTCTTCCTTCCTGACTTCCAAACTTCTACAGGAATAC
The DNA here is from genome assembly GCF_019279795.1 of Protopterus annectens. NCBI lineage: Eukaryota > Metazoa > Chordata > Ceratodontiformes > Protopteridae > Protopterus > Protopterus annectens. The sequence continues at coordinate 735,269,442 of NC_056731.1, read as the reverse complement.
CATCTGTTCCTGGAGACTTCCCTGCAGATTGAATATGCATCACCTTTTTTATTTCATCTTCTTTAGCTTAACTATTTGTTATTGACCCTCATCTTTCTCTAATTAAGTCTTCCATAAATATTTACATTTCTATTCTTTCATGGTTTCCACATTCCTGTGCTTTATACAAATTTTCATAAAATTTCCAAAATGTCTCTGAAACCACAGTAGGATCTGTGATCATTTTTCCTTTCGTGGGCTACCTAAGTTTGGCAAGAACCCATTGTATTTTCTGTTGCTTAAGTTGCTATGCTAAACGTTTTTGTGCTCTGGAGTTATAAAAAAAATGTTGTTTAACAGCAGTTTTTCTAAACTCATGTATATTTTCCAAATACTCGCTTATTTTTTCTTCAGTACTCTGCAGTTGCCTCTCTTCTTGTTCTGCGAGATTCCCCTTATTCTGAAAAACTGTAACCTTTGTCAGCCCCTCTAAATAACTCCTATTACATAGGTTCATAGGTAGGTACTAGGCTATTGGCCCAAGGGCCTACGTAAGCCTAGCCAACAAGGTTCCGTGGCTTACGCCACCCAAGAAAGTTATTTTCCTGTGCCACTGTCGAGCAGAGACACAGAAGTGATCCCTGGGGTGTATTTCCTATTTCCCATCCACTCATCAAGATTTTTCTTGAAGAGTGCTAATGAAGAACTTTGCTTGACATAGATGGGTAGCCTGTTCCAGAGTATGGGAAGTCTCTGGGATAGGAATCTATCCCTCCAGCATGTCCTGTTTATTGTGGTGACAAGGTTTAGGTCCCTAGAGCGTGTAGCTCGGAGGGATTGGGATTTCTTTAGGTGTAGCATGTCCAACAGCTCTGGGTTTGACACAGCTTTATATGTTAGGCAGAGATCACCTCGGAGTAGGCGATATGCTACGGAGTAAAGCTGGAGTTTTTTGAGACTGTCAGTGTAGGGCATTTGTTTGAGTGCAGTAATCCTCTTTGTGAGGTACTTCTGTGGCCTTTCCAGCTTCTGCAGATGACTTGTGAGGTACATTCCAAAAGGGGCGTTGTACTCTATAATGGGTCTAATGAGTGTCGAGTAGAGGGGAACGATGACCTCTTTTTTCCTGGATGAGAACCCTTTTATGATGAGGTGTGCCATGTAGAAGGACTTCCTGACTACTGTGACGATGTGACTATCAAAGGAGAGACTACTGTCCACCTGGGTCCCAAGGTCTCTTATCACGCATTCAGTGTTAAGTAGATTGCTGCCTATGTGGTAGTTCATGGGTACAGAGTTTTTACCAAAGGGGATGACACTGCACTTTTTGGCATTGAGCTTGAGGCCATGGCTCTGACACCAGGCATCAGTCTCAGAGAGGCCCTTCTGTCGGATGTTCACATCATGTGGGGACTTGACTATGGCTCCTAGTTTGCAGTCATCTGCGAACTTTGTTAGCCAGAGGCCTTCTGTGCTAGCCTGTACTTCAGAGAAGTAGATTCCAAACAGGAGCGGTCCCAGGATGGAACCCTGCGGTACTCCACTTGTCACTGGTTTGAGGTCAGATTTGGAGTCTGCAACTTTTACAGTGTGGGTTCTGTCAGTGAGCCAGTTGGCAACCCATCTTGTGACGTAGGGATTTATGCCTAGTTTATTGAGTTTAGCTATAATTCCAGAATGGGGGATGGTGTCAAAAGCCTTGGCGAGGTCAAGATAGGCTGTGTGAACCACCTTACCCTCATCTACGGCTTTGGTGACTGCCTCAAAGAAGTCAATCAGATTCAGGAGGCATGATCTGCCTTTCACAAACCCGAACTGGGTGGGATCCAGAGTTTGGAGGTTACCAATGTCTTTGTTTATGAGTTCCATGATGATACGTTCCATGGCCTTGCAGACCAGGCTCGTCGGGCTAATAGGTCTATAGTTCCCGGGGTCAGTGGTGGCTCCCCCTTTGTGGAGTGGGATAACTGTTGCTGTGCACCATTCAGTGGGCACAAAGCCTGATGCAAAGCTATTATTGAACATGGTGCTTAAGTGAGGAGCCAGTTCATTCTGAAGTTCGTGTAAAACGCAGCCTGGGATGTTGTCCGGTTCCATGGATGCTGTGTTTTTGGCTTTAGAGAGTGCAGCTTTCACCTACGTAGTTGTGATTACAGGGACTCTGCGTTCTTCCTGTATAGATATGGGCTGTTTAGGGGGTGGGGGGGGAGGGTAAAGTTAGCACTGAACCTATCTGCCAGGATGTTGGCAATATCAGTTGGTTCTGTAATTTTTGTGCCTTTGTGCTGTAACTCAGAGCAGAGCTGGGTGTTGCCATTGAGATTGTTGACATAGCTATAGAATGCTTTGTGGTTGTCCTTGGAATTAGTGGCTATTTTATTTTCATAGCTAGCTTTAGAGGATCTTATAAGGGATCTCAGCATCTTACTGAGGCTGACCAGGGAGCTCCTCCACTCATGGAATTTTACTCTCTTTTGCAACAGTTTCTTCCTTCTGTTGTAGAGTTTGTTGATGGCAGGGGACCACCAGATTGGCTTCCTTTCTTTGGAGGATAGCGTCTTGGTTCTGTTTGGGATAGCACGATCCATGCACTCATGTAAGTGCTTATAGAGTGCATTTGTGTAGGATTCAGCAGTTGTAACTGTATTGTCCATCTGCATGTGTGTCATGAAGTTCACTACTTCTGTCTTAAGAAGCATGAAGTTGGCTTTGGAGGAATGTTTTACTGTGGTTTCCTTAATGGGGGGGTGGGAGGTGGATATCAAGGGTGATTAACTTATGGTCGGATCGGACCAACGAGGAGTTGACTTCAGGTGTGGAACACCGGTCACTCATGGTCATGGTCTTATTTTTTGCCCTGGTGGTGGGGTGTAGATCTAGTTCATATTGGAATTTATGTATTCAGATTCCGAAGTTAAGCGCTTGGTAGTATGAGTAGTTAGAGAGTAAATGTGGGGTGGGGTTGAAGTAGCGATTATTTATTAGAGTGTTTGGTTGAACCCTAATATTTTCCAGTACATCAGAAAGAGGTGGAGGAATGGGGGGGCATGGGGGGATCTGTAGCAGGCTACAATTTGGATTGCAGTTTTACCAAGAGTTAGTTGAACTTGGATAACCTCGGATGCATTATGCTGAGCAACTAGCCTGGAGGTGTGGATATCCTTAATGGATATGGACACACCCCCACCTTTGGTGTTTCGGTCCAGGTTACATGGCCGAAAAGTGCGGTTTGAGTTATAGCCTGGTAGTGCAGGGGTGCTCTCTGGAGCCTTGAACCAGGTCTCAGTCACTGCACAGATATCGATGTTCTCCATTTTAAGGAGTGCCTCGAGTGAGTGCATTTTGAAATTTAGACTTCTAGCATTGAGTAGCATTACCCTCAATTTTTGCTTTCTTGTTCCTGTTATGGTGGTGAATTTGTTACTTGAACCCTGCCTAAAAAAGGCACTATAGGGGCAGCAAGAGCCTTAGCCAGTATCCTGAATTCCAGGTGACAGGTGCAGGCCATCTGTGGCAAAGCATCATGGTCTGTTGACCATGTCATCCCAAGCAGACAGATACTGGATCCCCTTAGAATGACACCAGAAGCTTAGCCATTTGTTGAAGTCAATCATTTTGTCCTTGTACTGCGGTATCATTCTGGGCGATGGCAGAATGCTACTCAGGGCTAGGGTCATACCTGCCTGGGCTACAAGATCGGAGAGCTCTTCCATGTCTCTTTTCATGTAGTCCAGGGAGGTATGTCTCAGGTCATTCACACCAACATGGACAATGACAGAGTCATATTTGTACTTGTTGTGGAGTGACCTGAGTGTGTGGGTTATGTGGCGGATCCTGGCACCCGACAGGCAGCTGAAAGTAACCCTCTCCTTGTTTAGCCTGGTGAGTGGGACATCAGTGTGCCTGACTATAGAGTCACCTATGACTAGTGTGTTGGGTATGTTGTTTTGCCTTATTGGCTGTATTTGAGTGGCACACTGAGTCTGTGGGCTATGTGTCATTTGGGTTGTGTTGTGGGATGGAGGTTGCATGTGTTTCTGCTTTGGAGGTCTCTGTTGCTTAGGTAGATTATTATTGAGAGCCCCCGCGAATGTTTTTGAGTTTCTATGTGTGGATTTTGGTGGTGTAGACGTAGTGAGACTATGTGATGAGTGCTGTGTGGTGCAAATGTTTACCTTCTCCTCATGACGGTCAGGTTCAGTCTTGGTTGGAGAGAGCTTTACCTCCAGTTTGGCTAGATAAGTGCATTTCTCACAGGTTGTAGTGTTGGGTGGTAGGAGGAGAGGGTTGTCTGTGTACATGAGGCAATTTCTACATTGCCTCAAGATGCCCAGATTCATCAGATACACAGGGGAGAACACTGGGAGCTGACCCTTGGACATGCCTGAATAAAAACTATTTTTCTCTAGATAAGTGAGTACAAGAGCTGTTTTTCTCAACGCCAGTGAGAAAAGTAAGTACAAAAACTGTTTTCCTCTAGGTAATGAGGAATATTGAGTGCTATAGTAATTAGTAGCTTATTTAGTGCTTACAAGTTCTGAACAAATGCTGAGCATGAATAAGCAAATTTAAGTGCTAAAACTAAGAATCTGTATCTGCACTAGACGAGTTACAGGACAGAAACAAGTGCAAATGCAGGCTTTCCAATCAGAAAGTTGAGAGAGATGGAAGATTGCCCAAATGGCCAATAACTACAAATTCTGGGCCAGAACCACTCCTTATGCGGTAGACAGGTTACCTAATGCTTACCACTCCCAAGCTAGAAGGCTTCCCTCCAACACAGAAAGGCTTGGGGGGCTCAGAAGCTTACAAACAGTCCTGGATACAGTGTTTTTTTTTTGTTTTGTTTTTTTACGGAAAAGTAGCAAAAACAGTAGTAAAAACAATTCACATGCAGTGCAAGCTAGCACACTTGAGTATGTAGCAATATTAGACTACACACAGTTTGAAAAATGCAATTAAAGTAAAAAGGACTAAAAGCAAGTGCAGAAAGGGTTTATTAGGTAGAATGTGGTAAAGAGATGGGACTGGGGGAGTGTCCTAGATCAAATCTACAGTGGGGTGGGCACTGCAAAAGCCACCAAATTTAACTGCAAACCAAAAACAGGGAGGGTGGGTGGGAAAGACAGTTTCAGCAGAGATCTGAGTAACCACTGATATAGTACAACCATTAAGCCAAAAAAATATACTCAGGTCTGTATATTTGCAGATCAGTCTCTCAGAACAGTGAGACAACAGATATCTAAGCAACAATTAAACTCTATAATAAAGAAAAATATACTCAGCTCTGTATATTTGCAGATAGTCTTGTAAGGCTGTCTCTCAGAACACAGGTTCCAATTTAAATGCAGGCTTTTATTAACAGGTCAAATTAAGGGAACCTTGAGTTAGGTAACACACAAGCTATAAAAAACAGTTATATCAGCTGAATACAAGGCAGAAAATGGGAGTGGGAAGACAGTTTCAGCAGAGATCTGAGCAACCACTAATATAGTACAACTATTAAGCCAAAAAATATACTCAGCGCTGTATATTTGCAGATCAGTCTCTCAGAACAGTGAGACAACAGATATCTAAGCAACAATTAAACTCTATAATAAAGAAAAATATACTCAGCTCTGTATATTTGCAGATAGTCTTGTAAGGCTGTCTCTCAGAACACAGGTTCCAATTTAAATGCAGGCTGTTATTAACAGGTCAAATTAAGGGAACCTTGAGTTAGGTAACACACAAGCTATAAAAACAGTTATATCAGCTGAAGACAAGGCAGAAAATGGGGGTGGGAAGACAGTTTCAGCAGAGATCTGAGCAACCACTAATATAGTACAACTATTAAGCCAAAAAAATATACTCAGCTCTGTATATTTGCAGATCAGTCTCTCAGAACAGTGAGACAACAGATATCTAAGCAACAATTAAACTCTATAATAAAGAAAAATATACTCAGCTCTGTATATTTGCAGATAGTCTTGTAAAGCTGTCTCTCAGAACACAGGTTCCAATTTAAATCCTAACCATATATGTTTCTTTTTTATTTGTAACCTATTTTTAAACTCAATTTTCATTTTATCCCACTCACTAGCTATTCCGTATGAAGAAATATTCCTTAAAAACTCTTGAATACTTTTCACTACCCATTCATTAAGTTCTGCTCTTTGGCAAAAAGCCAGTGTCTCATTTTTACTTATTACCCTGCATTTTTATCTTAGTTTATTATAGGTGCATTATATAAAATAATTATTTGATATGTGTGTAAGTTTTCAATTAAATGCACATGTTCCTGCGAAATAAGTCTGTCTAGTCTAGCCAAGTTATTGCACCTTGAAGAATTATATAGAAATTCTGAGTTCCTACTACTGAATTCACATCTCACACACCAAATATTTTCATAGTTTTTTTTTAGAAATCTTCCCACTCTTGTTACATTTTCCCCTCCATATCCCCCTGATACATTCTCACTGTTGCAAATCAATTTCTAGTCACCACCTATAAGCAGTATTCCCTTCTGAAAGCTGATTATTTCTCCCAAACCATTTTTAAGCTCCTTAATAGTGGCTTTGGATGGAACATATGACATCATAATCATCCGGCCTTACTACCACAAATCTACCATTATTTTCTTTTTTCCCTCTTCTGTCAGTATTGGAGCCCCTCTAGCATTATTATTATTCCCCTTTTCCATTGTTCCTAATATTCTACTGATTGTCCATTCCGAAATCCTTTTGTCAAATTCACACGCTAATTTCATTCCAAGTGTGTGTTCTGTAGCAGCACTATTTGCACTTTGTATTTCTTAATGTAATTCATTACTCTTTCCTTTTTGTGTGTACCTGTAAGGCCATTTACATTCCAAGACGTTATGGCCAGAGTAGCCATTATGATAAAAAACTGTTATTCCCACTTGTTATACAAGACAGGTTTTTTGAATGTGTTTTGCCAACTTTTGTTTTACATACACTCACTAATGTTTGTCAGGCTTATCTTGTATAAAGTTGTTTCTTCTCTTCTCATCTCTGTTTGAACATAAGGCACATTTCTCAAGATTTTTTGCTTTAATACTGCTGCAATAGCCTTTATGCTGTATAGGTTGTTTCCTGCCCAGGACACAACAGCCATCCAGCTTTAAACAGCTATGGCTTTCTCCCACATCTTCACTCTGTTTATTGGGTAGAGCTGTGGGGGGAAATCAGTAGTCAGAGTGAAGATTTCTTCAGTACTTTCTTGCTGCTTTGAGAAGCAGCAGCTCAAAGACTTAATGGGATCAAACGTCTGCTACTAGGCTTGTTTCTGGCAGATAAGTTCCCAGTAGGAAACCATTACACACAGATTTATTGTCCATTTGAAAAAAAACATATAAATATTTATGTGTGTGTGTGTGTGTGTGTGTGTGTGTGTGTGTGTGTGTGTGTGTGTGTGTGTGTGTGTGTGTGTGCATATATATATATATATATATATATATATAGATAGATATATATAGATATATATATATATATATATATATATGTGTGTGTGTGTGTATGTATATATTACTTTGGGCTTTGAGCTGTATTTCCTCTTTAATAAAACTTAGTATTCTTTATGAATATAGGAAGTTTCATATAAGGGGTCACTATTTGTAGCTCTGCACTAATGTGGAAGCTATTTTTGTGTGAATATATACTACTGATTGTGAAACTTTAATATTTTCCTGAGAAAGCTTAGTGTTGGGAAGTGGTATTTCAGCACATGTCTACACTTTGTAAAAATGTACCTGACATTTTTTATGTCAGTGTGTTTTGTTCTTATCAGGGTTCTGACAGGAATTCAGTGTGCTGCTTGTGCATTACTTTGGTATGGGATTGTGTACATAGTGTAAATGTGAAGAGTGCTGCTTGGAAACACTTTTTGACAATTTACCAACCAAACAGCTCATTCCAGTTAACACTTAACTACCTTTGAGACCTCCTCCTCCTCTGTTTAAGCACATATACTTACCCTATTCATGCCCCTTTTGTACCTAGAAAGAAAAAAGAACATCTTACTAAAGAGACCTTGCTGACCCCGCAGGCACTTTCAGTGCCTCAGATGACACTAGGTGAATCTGTATCAGCCATTTATCATTTTTTAGGCCACTCACATACCTCTCTGGCTTCCTGTAGTGTAGCCCTTTCAGCCACCATGAATCAGACATCAGCCACATTCTTTTCAGCTGTTTCAGTGTCCAATCCAGGCATGGGAGAACTGTCTTCTCTGAGTTAGGGACACGCTTCAGGAGTTGCTTCTTAGTGAAAGATATTGCTAGACTGGGCAGAAGTGCCTTCTCTGAGTGCAAAGGAAAAACAAAAGGTTATAACACTGCTCATCTGAAGACATGGTATCTTTTGGAAAAGATGATTTCCTTACCTTTGCCAGACAATTATTACATGTTGTTAATCTTGATGCTCAGAAATCCTTACCTGAAAGTAGTCAGCAAAGAAATTTCAGAGAAGGATTTGTCAAAGAATTCTGACATAGACAGAAACATGGCTTCTATTCCTGCACGTGTACAAGCTAATTTCTCTGATTCAGGGGAAACTTGGTCCTCACTACTCCCCTTGGATGAATTTCCCCTTTTCTCAGACAGTAGCCAGGATGAAGCATTCTTGTGGAAACAAGTGAATGTTTTTTCATTTTAGGTTGGATCCAGTAGCTGTGTCTACATCTTTGCTAGCTAAGAATACTGTACTAGTTTCTAGCAATCCTTCACCTGTGGACAGAGAAGGAAAGGTATTGGGCAGATTTGGTAAGAGAATATTTTTTCTTCCACTTTGGTATTCAGAATTCTTAACTATCACGCACACGTGGAAGTTTATTCTGTTTTGTGCAGTTTTTTTTTTTTTGCAAATTCCTCTTTATTGAGTCATTATAAAGATCCATACAGAAACAGTATCACAACAATATTCCACAGAACATAGAACGATGGGTGATTTTAAAAAAAAAACATTTTGCTCATCAATACAAACCAACAATAAACATAAGAGAAAGGTAAATATATGTATAACAAATTCCAGGTTATGAAAACACCTGAGTTGTTATGATATAATTATCCCATCAGATAAATGAGGACCTCATTCCATAAATTGACTATTCTAGCTAAGGAGCTGTATATGCTAGTGTCTGATATGATCTTTGCAGAGCTTTGACATCTGCTATTGGGGAAACGGGAGACATCCCACATAGTCACTTTGTGTAGCATGTCAGAAAACCCCGCTATCCACTGATGATAAGAAGTTGTGGATTTTTCCAATGTAATGTAATGTATAATCTTGAGATTAAGATTACCTGGGTTGCCCATAATTTTTTGGTTTTAAGTAAAGTGTTAAGAGTAAGTATATGAAAGCAGACCCTAACCTTCCCCAACCGCCATCCTCACCATTGTAACACACGATGATGTGACTTTCTGCCAAATAAACTTCACCCTGGTACATTGTACAAGCTTGTGTAAAATGTTTTGGGTTGCATGTCCACAATATCCATAGGCCAGAGCATGCCATAGGCCTAGCTCATGGCCATGTTTGTTCATCCAATACCCCCTTATTTATATAATACTTTTAAATGATGCTTGTAAACTGTTGGATATAGGTAGAGTATATCCAGTAAATTAATATGATGTTCAATACCTGCAGGAATGGACTGCTGACCTAACTCTAATAGTGTATTTGATAACAATTCCTTATATTTCACATTATTGATAGTGATGAGGTGTTCGTGTGTGTGTGTGTGTGTGTGTGTGTGTGTGTGTGTGTGTGTGTGTGTTTGTGTGTGTGTGTGTGTGTGTGTGTGTGTGAGTGTGAGTTTACAACACCCTATGTCAGGATTTGTATCTTTCCTTGAAATGAGTGTGGGGAGGCTGGGTATGTCCAGTCAGATGGCATATAGTAAGTGGAATGAAAAGGTGACATGCTGAAGTTGGAAGTACCTCCATCTATCCTTATTCCTTAACCTATATTTAGTTTTTAAATAGTCAGAGGAGGCCAGTGTGAGTGTTCTTTGTACCTTGTTTTAGCAACTGTTTCACTGTCTAGAGGCCCTTATTGATCCATTTGGGCCACCAGAGGATATCTCCACCAATCAGCAGTGCTGGGTCCCCTCATATTGGGTCAAGTAAGCCCACTTTAAAATTGTCTTTGGAGCTGTTGCAGTGCTAGGTAAGAACCCTCGATATAATAACAGGCTTTCAGATATATGTGGAGCCTAGCTAGGAAGCCAGAAACACTTTGTTGGGAGGGACTTTTTAGAAGCACAGCTTCTTGCCAAGCCCATAGGGTTGGGTTGTTACAGTCTAGATCAAATAATTTTTGTAAAGCATACATGGACGCATATTTCCTAAGATCATGTAACCCATCTCCCTCCTCCGACTGTTTGACATAGAGAACAAAATCCTTAGCCTTCCTTCTTTTCCTATACCAGATGAAAGTCAGCGTGAGATTAAAAATCTTCTGCAACCATGAGTTGCATGGGGAAACTGGCAGATGCCGAAAAATATAGTACAGCTTGGGGCAGAACATCATTTTGAGAGGATTAACCGTACTTATGAGCTGCAGTCCTAGATTCCACCAAGAATGTATTGAGAGAAAAAGGTCCTCCCACATCTGTTTAAGGTTGTAGTTCACTGCATTAGATACAGGGAATGTTAAGTAAATACCCAAGTATATAGCTGACCATTTGTAGCATCTGAAGAAGAGAGGTTGGCCAGGCCCCACTGCCATTCTAGCTGGAGTGTTTGCTGGAAGCACTTCTGGCTTGTCTGCATTCACCTTCAGGCCTGAAACTTGGGCATAGTTGGAGAACTCAGCCTGTATATGGGGTTGGTCACATACTTGGGTCTCAGTGAGGAGTAGGCAGTCATCTGCAAACATCAGAAATCTGACTTCCTCTCCCAGCACTTTCCATCCATGATAAATTGGGATAGTTAAGACTCATAGAATGAGTGCTTCCACTGCAGGTAGAAATAATGAGGATGAGAGAGGGCAGCCTTGTATTGTTCCCCTTTCCAAATAAGAAGGTGGTGATAAACAGTCACCCGCCAATATTCTAGCCCATGGATGGTTATACATGGCCTTTACCCCTAAAATACAAGTATCAGTTAGCCCCACATGGTAGCCCAAAGATAGTTTCAGCTGACTGAATCAAATGTCTTTTCACATTCTGCCAGCATGGCATAAATAGGGTCAGCTTTTATAGACTGTTCCTGTAGCATGGTTATTAAGGCCCTCAGGTAGTGCTGGCTTTCCATTTTACAAATCCAGTCTGAGACAAACTAACCAAATGAGTGATTAATGGTTGAAGGTAAAAGGTGAATATCTTTGCATAGATTTTTCAACTAAATTGAGCAGTGAGATTGGCTGGTAGTTTGATACAATAGTCTAATCCTTACCACTTTTAGGGAGGATCACAATCCTTGATTCCTGCATTGTTGGTGGAAGCTGGCCAGATTTCTGTGTGTTATTAAAAAGAGATACAAGGGGTGACTGCAGTTGACTTCTAAAACTTTTGTATACCATCATTGCTAGCCCATCCAGTCCTGATGCCTTACTCCTGGCCATGGAAGTAATGGATGTTGCTTCCTCACTTTCCAGGATATCTTTTTGGAGTATAAGACTGCCTTGAGTAGAGACTCTCTTCAGGGGGGTTGCTTTTAACCAAGCCTTCAACTGTGCCTCTCTGCTGACCAGGCTTTGAATAGAGTTCCATTAATAGCTTACAAACCTCTCAACTGTTGTTTGCGGATGGGTAAGAACCTGACTCCAGTTCCTAATGCTATGTATTTGTCTCTCTGCCAACGTTCTGTCAGGTTTGTTATCTAATGACCACACTTGGAGAGGTGCCTTTCCATAACGTTAACCCTGCCCTCTTCATCATGATCCTGGATAATTCTGTTTCTGCCATCTTATAAGCATGTTCCTACTTACCATATCTAAATTTATTTGTTTTACACTGTTCCCAGCTGTCTGTGACTAAACTGCAGCTTTGTGTTTTGCATCCCTGTGTACCATCATGGATGGCATAGCTGAGTTACAAATGGCTCTTGGCACACCCTTACAAGATTCCCACCATGACGAAAGTGGCATACTATAAATAGGATTAAGGCTTGTATATCTTTGGAATTCCTGCCTGAAATATTGCATTTGTTTCCTATCTTGAAGTATTAAAATATCTACTCTCCATACTCTTATCACAATGATAGCCATGTCATCCAAACTGAAGCAAATGCCCATTGCTAGGTGGTCAGATAATGCGCATGGAAGAGTTTTGACATCTTTGATCCCTGGTGTTAAGCTAGATGCTACCAGCCAGCAGTCAAACCTACACCCTGCTTGGCTGTCCAGGGCAAAGAAGGTATATTCTGGGGCTCCATCTGTTAAAATGTCGGTCACATTGCACAGAACCAAATTCCTGATTTCCCTATTCAGAAAGTTTTGTAATTTCTTATGCTTTTCTGATTTAGGGCTTGTCCAGTCTGCTGTGGGGTTTAAGGTAACATTGCTGTTTCTTCCCAAATTCCTGATTTCCCTATTCAGAAGACTTTGTGATTTCTTATGCTGTTCTCATTTAGGGCTTGTCCAGTCTGCTATGGGGGTTTAAGGTAATGTTGTTTCTTCCCATCAGGGTTAGTTCTCCCTCTTGAGTTAAGGTTTTCAGCTTGCCAAGCATATCAGAAAAGAAATTCTGGGGATACACATTACACAAAACAAGATAAGTGGTTTTGGCTCTAACTTTTAAGATAACTTGGCTGCTCCAGTGGCATAGAGGAATAAAACCGTGAATACGACCTAGATGACCAAGGTTCATTTAGCATCTCAGACAACTGATGAAGCAGCAGGAAGAGATAGGTGTACCTATCCTTGGGGGAGGGTGGTGCATGGGATTCTCTAGATGATGATTCCTTGTGGAGAATGGGGACATTGCCAGAGGAGGCATATTCAGAGCGGGCAGTGGGGCTGATCTGCTGTGGAGGTGGGGATACGCTGTAGATCCCCACATTACACTCCCCTTCAGGGCAATACCACATTGCCAAGGGGGGGGGGATACAGGGTAGACCAGTAAGTCACCTCTTAGACAGAAGTACAGATGTGCCAAGCCCCATTGTCTGCAGTCTATGACTGTCCCTAGCAGAACACCAAAATGAGTCTTAGGGGACTTGAAGGAGCTGGTAGATTTGGCTCGGATGGAGTACAAGAGCTGGGCCAGTAACCACGAACGAAGGTGGGGAGGGGGGAAGAAATTGCAAAAATAAATAAATAAAAAACTTTTAACATAAGCCATCTCCCCCTTTATTTGCTAAGGTACCCAGTTCTTCCCACCCCAGTTTCTCACTCATGTAGACTGCCACTCCACACTTGGATTTACATGGCAAGCTAACTGCCTTCAGTTTCCCCAATAAATGATAGCAAACATATTTTATGTTTCTTAGCAACCTTCAGCTCCTGCGAAAACAGTACATCTGGTTTATGTTTATGTCTTTAGGAAAGTTTTAAAGGAATTCCTTTTAGTTTTTGTAGATAATACCCTCACATTCACAGTTAAGGCAAACAACATTTATAACGGTAAAAAAGAACAGATTAACTATCTAGCCTATCCTTAATGTTCAGGATGACTGACTTCATAGATGTTAATCAGACAGAAATATTCTGAAACCCATCCAACACTGTGCCCTCTCAGGTGATACACACCTCACCTCTGTGCTACTTTCATGATGACTGATGTCAGAACTGGGGTGACCTGAAATAGGGTAAAAAGTCATAACAGTACCTTAAGCTCAAGATGGTTTCTTAGGTGGATTTGGCTTCCTTTACTTTGCTCCTGACAATTCCAGTTTCTTTGTCATCTGTATTAGCCCTCAAAAGCTACAATGCATTCTGATCTTTATTAGTTTCTGAAACCAACCTATTCTCCATTCAGTCTGGTAATTCTTCCCCCAGTCCAAATCCATTGTGGTTGTTGGGCAAGTGTCTAGCCATCTTTGGGGTCTTGATTGTCCTGTCTTTCCTTTTGGAATAGCTGTATATTAACTGAGGATTTCCTTTGCCCAATGGGACTGCCCATTTCGGCCTTTTTGCCTAGCCCTGCATCTGGTGGCTTATCTATTGAGCCAGTACTCTGGTCTGTGGCTCAAGAGACTATGGTGTACTTTCCTGGGTGTGTTTGCACTTTCGCGCCATACTATGTGGTATCCCTCATTGCTGAACTAGACCTCATGGAGCTCAAAATCTCAGTCAGGAGCAATTTATCCTGCAGGATCTGCAAGACTGCCTCAGGGCTCTCAAAACTGTAATGCCCTGATAGTTATCTGTTTTGTAGGGTGGCTGGATATCAAAAAAAAAATTGTATGGCAGTGTTGTAACTCAAAGCTCTTACAGTTGTGAATGACCTCCTCTTTGCTGCAGTCTGTTGGGTGAAAGCCTGAAACAGACCATTTTACATGAATTTTGTCCCTTCTTTCATTTTTGTTAAGGGCACCACTTTGTCTGCATAGCTCAGAAACTTAAATATTATCTGTCTTGGTGGTTTATTTGCATTGGGAGGTGGTTTTAGGGCTCTGTGAGGCCTTTTTCTTATAAGGGTTTGCTGTATACCAGACACTTTTGTCAAGTTTATTTGGAGCTAGTGCACCAAATCCCCAGTATTCATCATTTCCTTTGGGCCCACAACACTTAAATTGTTCCAGCATTACCTGTTTCCTAGATTGCATACTTTTTGTACTAAGCTGTCCAATACAAACTTTTAATCCATTACGTCCACGTGATGTATCTGCTGTTTGCAGCTTAAGTCTGCTGTAATTGCAGATTCTAAAAAACATACTTTTGCCCCAAGCCCTTGAAGTTTCTCTTCATTGCTAGTTGCTAGTGCCCTTAGATCTTTGCTGTCTATTAATATCTGTGGCATGAGCTTAGTGAGAGTGTTCATCTTTTGAGTCAGCTAAAAATGATCGTCTATCACTGCAGGAGAGTCAGTCAGACGCATTACCATAGGTTGTCTGCTTTTTAAGTGTCTGTTTTGCCACATAATTGATATTGGGAGTCCCCAGCCCTAAATATTGCCAGCAAGTCTCAAGCTTTGTTTACTAAAAAAAAGCAAACTATCCAGGACACGGAGCTCGCATATTTTGTTGCCACCATGATCTCTGATGCCCCCCACCACCATCCCCACCCATTTTGCTCAGACAGTTTGAAGGAATTGTCTATGATGCTTTGTTCAAAAGGTGGTTCCTATTTGAATCCCATTGTGTTTAATCTTTCTCAAGTATTGAAACGTGTCATGAAGAGTATATGTATATGATTGTGCAGCTACAGTGTCTGGGGCCCCTGCAACTGCTGTCGTGTTGAGGAGTTATACCTGGGTATGTAAGCAGAAGTTTGCTGATGAGGTAAAGTCTGAAATTTTAAATTCAGCTGTAGCTAGGAGGTTTTGTTTAACCAGTCTGCTACTCGGGTTCTCAAATATTTTTGATGAATGTGGGAAATTAATCCAGCGAGTCTCAAAGATTTTTAACCCCCCCCAACACACATTCCTCATCAATCTTCCAAATCCTTTTTTCTTTTTAAAAAGCAGAACAGACTGGCCCTGCCTTCTCAAGACAAACATGGAACAAAAAAAAAGAGATGGCAGGAGGGGAATAACAAGAAACAATGATCTTTTCCAGAAAAGGGACAGTCTAATTTATCAGATTGACTATGCCAGCACTCTTTTCCCCCATCCCCAGCCCTCCTACTCTTATCCCTCAAAATCTGTTCCAGAAACAGTCTATCTTTCCCCTTTGGCAATAGATTATTTCAGACTTTTGGGTGTTAAAAGTGATTCAGGAGGGTTAAAGTCAGCACTGGATACATGTGCCTCCTTTCTGGGGAGTACCTTCCTGTTCTCAGAACCAAGCAGAGCTTTTTTCTTCAGGTTTTTCAGCATTTATTCACCTTAGAAATCATAGAACCAGTGCTTTTACATCAAAGGGACAAAGTCTTATATTCCAGAATGTTTTGTACCAAACAAAGAGCCTTCTTTGAAGACCAGTTCTAGATCTTTCCTTTCTAAATCTGTATGTGAAAGTACCAAATTTAAGATGTTGACCCTGTAGAGTCTGTTCTCTCTCATTCCTCAACAGAGTTTTATGATAACATTAAATCTAAAAAATACATAATCACATTCCCATAGCCGTAGGACTCAGGAAACATCTCAGATTCTCTGTGTTTAGGTCACATTATTGGTTATCTGCATTACCCTTTGAATTATTTACAGCTCGTAGTATATTTACAAAGTGTCTAACCCCATTCTTAGATCATTTTTGACTGAATAGCATTCACATATTTCCTTATTTAGAAAACTTAGTCCTCTTTGCAGTGTCTTTTTCCAGATGTGAAGAGCCCTTAGAATGGGTTTTATCTTTTCTGACAAATCTTTGGTTCCAAAATCCTTCTTGACTCTGTCACACAAGATTTTCTTTCTTGGTTGTCTTCTAGACACCTGTCATCAATTTTTTTGGGATTTTTATCTGGATAATTTCTTGAGATTCTCCAGTTAGTCTCAGATTTCTGCAAGAGAATTTCTCAGGGTTCTAGTGTTCATGTCTTCTATGATTTTTATGATTTCTCTCGCAAGATTATATGTGAGATGAATTCAGTGGTTTCTAAAAATATATATGTACTGTGCCCAACATTTGCATCTGCTAGAACCTCAGGTTTCAGTTTTGGGCTTTGTCAAAAAAGAACTGCATTGGTGAAGACATCAAATAGAAACAAATCTAGGTCACCCTTTCCCTCTTCACACCCCAAGCCAATGTGTAATCACAAACGCATCAGAATTTGAGCAGGGGCAATTTCCATAGGAGTAAAGGGGCAAGTCCTGTAGAATTTTTCAGACTGTCCAAAGAATATAAATATTAAAGAAATGTTGCTGTGATTCATACCTAGCTGGAAAAGTTAACTGTTCTCTTCATCACCAGTGGTCTGCAGGACCTCTACAGATAATTACAGACAACACCACTGATGTTATGTTGTCCTATCTCATCTTCATTC
Organism: Protopterus annectens; assembly: GCF_019279795.1. NCBI lineage: Eukaryota > Metazoa > Chordata > Ceratodontiformes > Protopteridae > Protopterus > Protopterus annectens. The sequence goes on along the minus strand of NC_056731.1, from coordinate 735,252,436 downwards.
TTACTGGATGGGTTTGGAGACGATCCTCGGCTCTGACTCGGCTGAATACACTAGCTCGAAGTCTCTAACTTAATTTTTGGCAGAATAGATATCCCGTCATGCAGTGGTGTAATTCCCCAGATCATGTTTGTTGCCAATCACAACAATGTGTCTAAATTAATAATGTGACATTAGGTACAGAAATAGCAAGGAAATTCAAAGGAGCTCCTTTATTAAAGAAAAAAGAAATAAGTAATGAGTAAGAATGAAGGGTGAGCTGGACAACAAACATGGAATGTTATGGTGAGTACATAACTTCTTTTAAGTAGTACATAAACAATCGGGGGCAGAAGATCTTATCCTCAGTGCAGGCTGTCTGGCTGGCTATGATGGCTTGAGAGTTAGCACTACAGCATTGCGGAACTCTCCAAGCACCTTACATAGTGTCAGAGCAAAATGTAGTGGCATACAATCCAAGTGCAAGTGCAGGATAGACTCTCATGAATGTAAATCAAATGAGGGATATTCCAGGAATTGATCCATTTGTGGGCAACACTGAAATAGATCTATTTGCCTCCTTTCAAAGCAGACAACTGAACAAATTCTGCTCCAGAGCTCCTTGCGAGCAAGCCTGGAAAATGTAAGTTTTCATTCCCATGGTCAGGAATGTTCATTCAACACTTTTCACCCTTTCCACTGATGTCCAGGGTTATTCTGAAGATTCTGAATGACTCTCCAAAAATCACTATTATGACTCCCTTTTGGCCAGGCAGTATTGGTTCTCCTTTCTTATGGATTTGGCCAAGGCTAGTTACCACAAGCTTCCTCACAGACTGGACCTTCTTACATAAAACAAGGGAAGTTTGATGCACCTGAATCTCATACAACTTCAAGTAGCTGCTCGAATGCTTTGATTCTAATATCTTTTAGGCCCCTCTTTTATGAGGGCATGCAACAGATACTAAGGTAGGCAAGAAAACCTGCTAGGAAATTCTTTATTGGTATGTGGAAAATATTTTCTAGTTGGTGCCTAATCAGTAAACAGGGTCCCATCAGGGATTATGGACCACTGGTGCTGAAATATTTGTGTGGGTTACTATCCTCTGGGTTCTGTTATTCCTCTATCAAGGTAAATCTTGCTGCCATTTCAGCATGTCTTCCCATGGATCCTACTTTTTTCTCTATTTTAGTGAAAATTTTTGAAGGGAGTTTTACACCTGAGACCTTCTCATAAATAGGTTGTTCCTTCTTGGGATTTTAGCTTTGTGCTGGTAAAGTTAACTGTCTCTCCATTTGAACCTGTTCATGAGACAAATGCAAGGATCATTACATAAAAAACTGTACTTGTCATTGCTCTGGTATCTACAAGAAGAGTATCTTGAGTTGCAAGCTCTCATAGTGGCTAAGTTCTGTTTTTTTTCATAGGGATTGGGTCTAATTATGAAAAAATCTCTCATTCCTGCCCAAAGTTGTTTCAGAGTTTACTTTGAATCAAACAAGCAATTTGCTGGTCTTTTATCCAGATCCTAAGACCCAGAGAGAAAGGATTCTACATATTATGGATATGCATAGGCAGCTCAAGTACTATCTTGACAGAACTAAGTCCTATAGAAAAGCAAATCAGCTATTAATTTCTACTAATGGGACAAAGAAAGGACAACCCATGTCAAAACAAGCTATTTCAGGATGGTGGTCAGCTATTGCCATTTGTTATACCCACCATGGTATATCAGCTCCAGGCAGTATCAGGTCACATTCTATTAGAGCCTTTTCTTCTTCAGTGGCATATTGGAAAGGGGTTGACTAAAAATATTCTATAGGCAGCTGTATGGTCCTCTGTGCATACTTTTTCAAAGCATTACAAATTGTATTCCTTATTGATATCCAGGGCAGGCTTTGCTAAGACCATTCTCCCAAGGCTCCCAGATACATATCCTTCTTCTTTCTTGGTTAGATAAGCTTTGGCAAATAATCCAAATAGCCTAAAGGCTACTGCAGCAGTGAGAATAATAAACATGGTAGAAAGGTGGCATCTTCTTAAAGGGACTGGGGAGAAAGTACAGTTGTGCAAATTGCACTTACCCATAACAGTAGATGTTCGAATTCCTCACTGCTACAGTAGCTGCACCCATCCTCCATCTCCTTCCTTGTGTATATAGTTACTGCTTTGGCTATAAACTTTTTTTGATAGTATTATATCATTTTTGAGTTTCACAATGAGTATACTCCTTCTCTCCTTATGAACAAGAAAGCCCTGAAAAATCTTAAATCTTACTGCTAATTTCCCTCAGCAGGGCTGCCCAATCAGCAGTCAGAGAGAAAAGTGTGGAAAGCAGCCAGAGCTTTTTGAAGCTGGCCAGTTGTGTCCTGGGCAGGACACAACTCATGTAGTTTAAAGGCTACTGTAGCAGTGAGGAATTCTAGCATCTACTGCTGTGGGTAAGTGTAATTTGCACAAATGTACTTTCTCCCCAGTCCCTACTAGAAGATGCCACCTTTGTTAAGATCCTTCAACATATGTGACAGAGGGGGAATCCTGTTCCATAGACACCCCCCCCCCCTTAGGATGAGGAGTTTCTCTCTGAGGCCAATGGTTGGCATTCTCTTCTTCTTCTTGGATGGTACCTCTGGCAGACAAACTTACTGATCTCTCAGCCAGAAGATTGTGGCAGGAGCCAGCAATTGTAAATTGGTCCCCTGGAAGCCAGATAAAATTCTCAGACTCCCCATGGACAGACATTTGGTCAGCAGTATGTTGGTCAATTCTTTCATTGTTGCAGCAGTAAAACAAAAAAAAAGAGCTGACCGATAATGCAGCCACTGTCCATCCACCCAACAACGAATATAGGAGTATGGACAGGTTGGATAAGCAGGTGTTTACTTTGGGCATCTTTGATCTTTGGACCCCGAGTTTTGCCACACATGAATTATTTTCAGAGGGATCTGACACAACAAGCATTGGCCCTCAACATCAGACTCTAAGAAGCAGTTGGAGACCTTCTTTAGCTCGGTCCACTCTCTTCATGTTGCACATGCACAGTGCTGATGGAGCAGCTAGGGCTGCAGGAACAGGCATTGCTATGACATGCCAGGCATGGTTATACCTATGTGATTTTTGCAGACAACTTTAAATCATGCTTTACAAATGCTCCTTATGGATTATCCTTATTCAGTCCTTCTGTGAATGAGAGGATGTGGAGGTGTGAATAGGATGGCAAGACCTTTCTGCCATCAAAGTAAAGTTTGAAACCCAGCAATGATCTTAGAGTAGGAACCAAAAGGGTTCAAAATCACTCAGGTTTCAAACATCAAAGAGCCAGACATTTGAATCAGCCTCTGCCAGGAGTGGCCAAGGCAGAGGCAGCCCCTTTAATGGACATAAATCCAGAGGTTGGAGAAGTCCACAAAACCAGGAATTCCTTGAGCCCTTATGTGACAGGCAGACCCCCACCATCCCTGAAGGGCTGCCTGAGAGCTCCCCTCTGGAGGAAGACAGGAGTCATTTATCTCTCTACAGTGTGGATGGCCATCATGCAGGACACTTTTGTCAAAAGGATAATATCCCGAGATTATGAAATTCCTGTTTTACACCCCTCCCTGGAGGTAAAACACACTTCTAGACAATACCAACTTGTAACCAGCAGTGAGAGAAGCAGATATTTTGCTTCTCATCAAAAAAGAGCCATTCAGGAGGTCCCACCAGATCAGACCAAACCGGACCAGTTATGGTCAGGATTTTATTCAAGGTTCTTTTTGATCCTAAAGAGAAACAAGGACCTCATGCCTAGTCTGGACAATGGCCACCTCAATTATTGCATCCAAAAAAACTGCTCAGTCAATCTCCACATCAGAATAGCTAAAGCATGTCAGAGATGCTTATGCTTCCAATTAGCAGCCAGCCACTTTCAGTCCAGATCACTATCCTTTGGTCTCGTAACAGCTCTCTGATGTTCATCAAATGCATGGCAGTTGTAATAGCTCACATACAGCTCTGGGGAGTCCCCTCTTTAGATGACTGGCTTCTCACTGCTCCAGTGATGGATTCGCTAGTCATATTCAGAGATTACTTGCTCTAGTTTTGTCTGTCCTTGGACATTTCCTTAAACTACCAGAAATCTATCCTCCAACCCACTTGGAAGATTCTGTTCATTGGATGCCTTATAGAAATGACTACTTCAGTGGTCTGTCTTCCATTTGAAAGAAGTCAAGTGTTGATCATAGCTATTCAAACCCTGCTTCAAGTCTTATCTACCACAGCATCTCTGATCCTCAAAGTTCTGAGATTAATGGTTGCATGCATTCTCATGATGCAGTATGCTCATCTTCCTTTAGAATTATTAATTGGCTTCTAAAAGTTCTGTGGTCTCAACTGCACCAACCTCTGCCCACAAAAATTATAATAACCAGTCTTTGCAAGCAACATCTGCATAGAGGCGCTTGGAGACACTTTATTTCACAGCAGCAGTTTTTGCCATGGACGCTTCCTCCTTTGGAGTGTGTGTGTGTGTGTGTGTGTGTGTGGGGGGGGGGGCATGGATTGTGGAATCAGAAGGAGCCCTGCCTTCACTTCAGTGTCTTACAGATGAGGACATTCCTCCTACAACTATAGGAACTTTAGGACTGCCTCCCTCCAGGAGTGATTTATGTCCAGATGGACAATATGACTGCTATTTGGTACATCAATAAGCAAAGGTGAATCAAGGCATATCCCCTGTGCCAGAAGCAAGGATGAATCAAGGCATATCCCCTCTGCCAGGAAGTGTTGAGGGTGTATCTCCTAGTCACAATGCACATCACCAAATCATTCATTTGTCTTGTGGACAAGCAAAGCAGGTCAGTCCTAATGCCTTATTAGTGTGTCAGTATGTCTTCAACCACTGCTGCCAACCTTGCTGTGATCTTTTCACCTTCTCACTCATTACCAAGTGCAGAAAATTCTTTGCCATGATTCCTCAGAGCAGCAGTACCCAAGAGAAACTCTGGTTCAGCAGTGGCCTCATGGTCTGCTGTATGCCTTCTCACTATACCCCTGATTCCCAGTTTCCTACAGAAGGCTGTCAGGTACATAGCATTAGTGATCCCTATTGCCTCTTTTCCCCTAGATTTTGTTTCCCCTTCTCAGCCTTAACACCAGGGCATCCCCCTGTATTCTGAATCCCAGACAGGATCTTCTTTCCCACCCATCTGTGAAGGCTCACATAGACCTAGACAGCCTGAAAGTCAACAGCTTGGTTTTTGCAGTTCCAGTGATAGCCAATAACCCAGCTGTTTCGTCTGATGTCATTTAAGATATTGTTTGCTTCTCAGAAGGATTATACCTTTAAGTTGTATCATGGGAAAGGGAAACAGTTCATCATTTGGGCATCCACCCAAAACATTGATTCCTTTTCTGCTCCCATTCCAGACATTCTTCACTTCTTGGCTACTGTATCCAGTTCAGGCTTCAGTTTTTCCACCATAAAGGTTCAGCTTACAGCCATTTCTAACTGTCATGTTGGTCAGCAAGCCCATTATTTATCTTCTCATAAACTTTGCAAGGCATCTCTAAAAGTTGTTTTCCTTCTCCAATCTTCAATAAGAGACACAGTTCCCCAGTGGGATCTCAGTTTTGTATTAGAAGCCTTGACAAAACCTCCCTTTGAACTGATCTCTATAAAACAGTTGATGTTATGTAGTCCTATCTCTCCGTAATTCTTGCTGGATGGGTTCAGAGCCGATATTCAGCTCCGACTCGACCGATACAAAAGCTCGAGAGCTTTTACTGGCTCGAGGCTAGCCCCTATCCCATGGTGCCTGTGGCAATTCCCCAGATCTCATTTGCCGCGAAAGCTTCGAGGTTGTGTCTTACTGCCTCGTTGGCTAAGTAAAACTTTATTTACTAAATTTAGTCTTTTTTCCTGACTTTTTCTATCCTTTACATACTTTTATAATATTTGTCTGTTGTGTGACTGTTTTTTGAGAGTTTCTGAGCCCCTTTTCTTCCCCAAGGACTGTACAGACCGTTTACGTTAGAGGGCCGTAGTGCCCGTTTAAGTTAGAGGGCCTTTCCTCCCTGTGTTTGTGTGTTAAAAAAAAAAAAAAAAATTGTCTGTAGTTCGTACTTAGTATTGCTGTTCTCGTTGTTTATCTAGCTAATCTATACCTTATAGTCGGAATATCTAAAGATAAGGATAGAGAACATAAGGATCATCTCCCTTCGGGGTTTAAGAAGTGTGATAGATGTTCACAGAAAATGTCTCTTACAGACAGTCACACCAGTTGCGTGTACTGTCTAGGTGAAGCCCATTTGCAGGAGCCCTGCACTTTTTGCCATGCGTTTAGTACCAGGGTCTTAAATGAGAGGAAGAGAAAACTTTTTGATAGGGGTCTTATGACTGGTTCCTTCCAGGAACAACTGGTACTCGGTCAGGCAGCTCCTAAATCTTCTAAGAGAAAATCTTCGGCCCCAGCTTCGGAGCTGACGAAAAAATCCAAAGCCTCGGAGCCAAGAAGTTCTGGCTCTGATTCAGCTTCATCCATATTGGTGCCGTTGGTCTCCTCGGTGCCGAGGCAACCTTCGGTACCGAACATTTTACCGGACATTGATGTTGTCATCCACCTTGAGATCTCCTGTTTTGGTGAGGAGGAGATCACCTTCTGTTTCCACCAGATCCTCCAGGACTCTTATCAGATGAGGACATCAAGCGGGTGGTGAAGAGGTTGCTTTCAGATCCAGCTCTGGCAAGAAAATTGGCCCCACCAGGCGCAGAGGCTTCGGAGCCAACCCCCTTACCTGCCACTGTTCCTCCTCCGACTGCTTCGCTCTCGGAGTCCATTACTTCAGGTTCTTCTGTCGTGGACCCGTTGGCTCCGGGGATTCAGCTCGCTTCCTTGGAGCCAATTACTCTATCCTCAATGGCTCAGTCTGGAGCCGAGGGATCTGGGAGCCGATGCTCTCGAGTTGACTCCGAGAGGGACAGTCACCCTGGTTTCTTGTCGGAACCGACCCTCCCTCTCGGAGCCTCAGCTTGACTCAGCTCGGCTCCCACTAAGGCTTTGGAGCTGTTCCCCCTTGCTAGGAGATAACCGTCTGTCCCCTCGGAGCGGAGGTCTTCTTTGGAGCGAGGGGGAAAGGCTTTCGAAGCTATAAAGAAGGCTTTTTCCTCTGCTAAAGCCATACCTTTAGAACTTGTGTCCCACCAGCAGCAGGCAGCAACCTCTTCCCCCCTGCCACTCGCACAGCATAGGGAACCAGAGGCCCAAGTAGCCCCCATTGGAGGTGCCCCCTCTTCGGAGATCTCCCCAGATTATCCCACTGGAGAGCTCCCTTGGAAGAGGCTGTGTAAGAGGAAGCATGTTGACTCACCTGAGTCTGTCACATCAGACAGTGATTTAGAGGAATCAGAAGGGTCCCCTAGATCCCCTCTGAGGATGTCTCCTTCTCTGACATCCTAGAAATCCTTAGAGGGGTGATTGGAAGACCTGTAACCCTACTGAGGATGAATCAGTGTATCTTGAGGCCTTTGGTTTCTGACCTTCCACCTCCTGGGTGACACCACCTTATGACCAACTCTTAGGGGTCATATCACGGAAAGCCTGGACCTCCCCAGACTCAGTGGAGCCCATCCCGAGGAGGCCAAATAAGTTTATGACAGCACCTGAGGACAAGACTTTTCTTAGTAAAGGAGTTCCCGTTGGTGCTATGGTGGTAGCAGCGGCCACCAAGAAGGAGTTATCCGAAACATCTTCTAATATCCATCCTCCTAACAAGGAGTCCAGGATGATGGATAGGTAGGGGAAGTGTACCTTTTCTTCAGCGGCATTTACACTAAGATCGCTGAATTACTTTACCCATTTTACTTGTCTTCAGGGAGCTCCTGAAAGAGTTAGAAGATGCCATCCAGGGTTCAGTAGCTCTGGGTTCCATGGATAAAGTTTCTGCGCAGCTGTCCACCCTTACATCCATAGCTAACTCCTCCATGAGGCTGATATCATATGCGGCAAATGGAGCGAGTAGGGCAGCTGCAGCAGGAATATCCCTCAGGGGACATTCATGGATGCATCTTTGTAATTTCACAGAGTCCTTCAAATCTTCCTTCATTAACATCCCCTTTGATGGTTCATCTCTTTTTGGACCCCAAGTGAAAGAGACTTTGACTAGGTGTGAGCAGGAAGGGAAAACCTTATCTGCCATCGGAGTCTGTTTCTCCCTCCCATCTAGACTCTATCCCAAGGGTAATACAGGAGGGAAAATGTGGTTCCATAAATCCCAAAAAGATTTCCCTCAGGCACAAGGTTAACCCTCCCCTAGAGGCAGAGGGAAGGATATAATGGAAGACACCTCCCTCGCAGCAGAGGAGATCCGCAACATCAGGGAGACAGAGAAACTTTCTCTGATTGGCCCTTCCATAGCCCCTGAGGGGTTGCCCGACTGTCCGTTTCTGGATGCAGTTGGGGGTCATCTATCGCTGTACCCAAGCGCCTGGCTAACCATCTCACAAGATCGTTGGGCACACACCATAATATCCAGAGGTTATCTGATCCCCTTTGTTTCTGAACCCTTAACAAACCAGTCTCTACCAGATGTACCACCCATCCAACTAGACCATGCAACATCAGATGTCATCTCGTTGCTGCAAAAAAGAGCTATCCAAGAGGTCCCCTCAGAGCAAGTAGGATCCAGAACTTACTCTTGATTCTTTTTAGTTCTGAAAAAGACAAGGGACTGGAGATAAATCCTTTATCTCAGCAGGCTCAACAAGTATGCAAAAAAATCGAAGTTCCGAATGGTCACTCTGCAGTCGATATTTCCCTTTATCAGGAAAGACAATTGGATGTGCTCAATCCATCTCCAGGACGCGTACTACCACATCAAAATGGACAGGCACTCCAGGAGACACATTTCTGGCTGGGAGCCAGTCATTTTCAGTTCAGAATGCTGCCCTTGAGTCTCACTACAGCCCCCAGAGTGTTCAAATGCATGGCAGTGGTTACGGCTCACCTGAGACGTCAAGGATTCCAGGTGTTTGCGTACCTAGACGACTGGCTCCTCACTGCTACCACCAAGCATCAACTCATCAGAACCAAGGAAGAGACTCTATCATTGTGCGCCAGTGTAGGCATCACTGTCAACCTAAAAAAAGTCAGCCTTATCTCCTTCGCAGCACATTGTATACTTAGGCTCAGAAACAGACATAACCACCATGTCAGCAAGACTAACACCACAAAGAGTAGAGTCTCTAAGCAGTCAAGTCAGATCCTTGTTAAACAAACAAAAAGTTCAGGCCAGAGTAGTCCTTCAAGTCCTAAGGACTATCCATCCTATTAGTTCCTCTTGCTCATCTACAAATGAGGATACTTCAGTAGCTGTTATTTGCCCAATGGTTGATGCAAGACCTTCATTGTCTCAACAGATTTTTATAACAAACACCTGCAAGAGGGATCTGACATGGTGGCTGCACACAGAACAACTTCTCCTAGGTTGTCTACTTGTTCCTCCCCAAGAGAAAGCAGTTTTGACCACGGACGCTTCCTGGATTGGGGGGGATGGCATTATCTGGGAATGACAGTCCAAGGTACTACCATGAGAACCACTTGCACATCAATGTTCTGGAGATGAGAGCGGTGCTGTATGCGTTGCAAGCACTTCACAGCTCCCTTCCTACTGGGACAATTGCGATTCAGTCAGACAAACATGTCTGTCGTGTGGTACATAAACAAGCAAGGGGGAACCAAATCTTACCCGCTTTGAAGAGAGGCCTTAAGAGTTTGGAAATGGGTGATGGATACTCAACACTTCCTTACAGCAATGCACATCCCAGTGAAATCCAACGTAATAGCAGACAAACTCAGCTGAGCAATTCTGATGCCTCATGAGTGGTCCCCGAATCCAAAAGTTGCGAAAGAGATTTTTCACAGATGGGGCCAGCCTTACTGCAACCTATTCGCCACTCACCTGAACACCAAATGTAGCGGCTACTTTGCCCTCATTCCCTATCTGGAGATGTCACCCAGGGATGCTCTATTCCACAATTGGCCCCGGGGACTTCTTTATGCCTTTCCACCTTTTCCTCTCATCCCGAAGGTAATACAGAAAGCAAAACAGTCGAGGAGTTCCCTGATCCTCATTGCTCCTTACTGGCCTCAACAATTTTGGTTTCCTTTCCTGTGGCCCTACCTTTTGGAGGAACCTTGGATTCTGGACCCATCTCCAGACCTCCTGATTCATCATTTGGGACGGTTCCACCCCACCATCCTCACCCTCAAATTGACAGCATGGCTGCTCCAGTTCCACGAATAGCCAGGTGTATTCCCCTATCCCCTTCTGTCAAACACATTCTAATTTCATCCCATAAACCTTCCACTCAGAAACTATACTCCAGCAAATGGAAAACGTTTTCAATTTGGGCTACAAACCAGGGCTTAGATCCATATATGGCTCCTATAGAATCTACTTTAGCCTTCTTAGCATCAATTTTTCATGAAGGAGCTGCAGCCACTGCAGTTAAAGTGCAGTTAGCTGCCATTTCCAATTTCCATTTTGGCTTCATGGGAAATCCAATCATGCAACACTCCTTGTGTAAAACCTTCTTAAAAGGAGTTCTTCTCAGGCCTTCAATCAAACAGCCATTAGATCCCTGGGACTTAAACTTAGTCCTCTCATCTTTGATTTCTGCACCCTTTGAGCCATCCTCTTCATCAGACCTAAAATTGTTGTCGTGGAAAACACTATTTTTAGTAGCCATATGCTAGGAGAGTCTCAGAACTGCAAGCTCTTACTATTCTACCTCCTTACATTATTTTTCACAAGGATAGAGTCTCACTCAGGACAAACCCTTCCTTTCTTCCCAAGGTATGCTCAGAGCACAATCTGAATACTACTATTGAGCTACCTGTGTTTTTTCCAAACCACTCTAATAAATCTGAGTATAGACTACACCATTTAGACGTTCACAGAATTCTCAGATTTTATTTACACAGAACTAAAGAATTCAGAAAATCAGATCAATTATTTGTTTCTTTTTCTGACAAGAAGAAAGGCTTGACTGTTTCCAAGGTTACTCTTTCAAAATGGCTTTCGGATTGCATTTCCTTTGCTTATCAATCAGCTGGCAAACAATTACCCATCAAAGTCAAAGGCCATTCTACTAGAGCTGTATCTACTTCATGTGCCTTTAGATCTAGGCTTACAATTGATACTATTTGCACAGCAGCTACTTGGGCAAGGCATACTTTTTGTCACTCATTACAAATTGGATTTGGCCTCCAGGGACAGGTCTTACTTTGGGTCCACTGTGCTGAACAGTCTCTTCGCTTGAGCCACCCAGGATACAGGTGCTAGGGACGCTGTCCCATCCAGCAAGAATTACAGCGAGATAGGACTACATAACATAACATAAAGAAGTTATGTACTTACCATAATGTTCCATGTTTGTAGTCCATCTCACCTTCATTCTTGTGTCCCTCCCTCCAACTCCCTTCCTGTTTCTGGGGGATCTGGTGGACTATACTGGTGCTATCTGACCTGGTTCTCTTTTGTTGTCCACCTGGCATGGATTATATTTAAAAAATTCTTTGTCTGTATATGTGCAGCTCTGATATTTCTTACCTGATAGGTACTTATTGCTTTCTTGCAAACTAGATCTGGGAAATTGCCGTGAGGCACCATGGGATAGGGGCTAGCCTCGAGCCAGTAAAAGCTCTCGAGCTTTAGTATCAGCTGAGTCGGAGCCAAATATCAGCTCCGAACCCATCCGGCAAGAATGTAGGTGAAATGGACTACAAACATGGAACATTATGGTAAGTACATAACTTCTTTTTTCTCTCATGGAAAACCATGTATCTGATGTTATTCATTTTCATTTATTCCTCAACATTTGGGTTCAGATCCAACTCAACCACTTTTTTACAGCTAGTGGCTACTGGAAACTCTTGAGCTCCTCCCTTACCTATAGTGATGTATTCCCTTAACATACCTCAGATGTCATTTGCTGCTTTCTCATATGGGCTTTGTTCATTTAAAAGTTTATTGTGAGATCTGCAAGGCGTTTAATCCCTGTGCTTTGGTAGACTGCAAAAATAAACTTATTCTGAAAGGTCTTCTCTGTATGACCTTCTTGGAATTACAGTGTGAGGCTCAGCCCTCCAAGCCTGACAAAAAGTAGCACAGAAAAAGGCCATTAGATCCATCTGGATCTGCCACTCCTTCCTCAGAACCGACCGTGGAGCCTGCTCAAAAATTTCAAAAAAGTTGGATCTGATAACTAAATCTTCAGAACCGTTGGCAACCAGTGTCCAATCTGCTTCATTGGATCCAAAAGCCTTGGATCCAAAACATTTACCTCAACCAAAGGAATGTGTCCTCTTTGGATCTGGTCCCATCCTGAATGCCATCCCTAGTTTTGGAGAGATGCCAGCATTCCAGGTCCCCTTCAGTATCCTTATCCTTTTCGTCTTCCAGGAGCCTGACAGAAGCTGATGTGGATAGGATGATGAAGTTTTTGTTGGTACAAATTCAAATGGGAGTTCTCCCAGCTCCTACCTCTAAAGACCTTTACTAGTATTGCACCACCCATCTCAATTCGTTCTCCAATCTAACCCATGGTTTCGGAGCTGTTGGATCTGAGTCTTCTGGGACCATCTGTGTCAGATCCAAAGATTGTCATATCTTCATCTCTGATACATTCTCTGAACATATCAACTTCAGGCGTGACAGAGCCAGACAACTCTTGGAGCCAAAGTACTATCGGGTCTGAGATGTTAAGAGTCAACTCTGAAGTTGTCGGAGCCATCTCTGCCCCATGAAGCCTCAGCATTTTGGACAGTTTAGTCCCAACTTCTGCCTTGGGTGGACTGACTTCGGGTCAGGGGGGGCTGATGGTCCAGAAGCATGTCTTCTTAGCTCCTTCAACCTCCTGCTTCCTGGCACGCTTTGCCTTTGAGTTGGTAGAGAGAATGTTCTCTGCTTATGCAGGATGGATGGTTCCACCCCCTTGGATTTTCCATGTGAATCCCATAGGTCTTTGTGCCTTGAGCCTCATCACTTTACTCCACAGGGACTGCCAATACAAAGCCTCCAGGTTACCCAGCAGGTTATACTTATTTCTTCTGATACTTCTCTGGAAGATTCCACCGAAGAAGTCACTAGTAAGAGAGAGTGCAAGAAGAGGCATTTAGGCTCTCCTCAAAAGTTGGTCACTGAAGATACTGACTTTGATGAGGGGGTAGGGTCCCCAAGATCACCACTTGATGACATCTCCTTTGGAGACACCCTGGAAGTCCTCAGGCAAAGGGGTGGTTGGTCTACCGATAACCTTCCCAAGAGGAATTGGTATTCTGGAAGCCTTTGGGTCTGGCTCATCTGGATTACTGTGCCCGCCAACGAGCTCATTGATTTGATCTCTAGGCAGGCATGGAAGGAAGCTGACTCTCTTGAGATGACTCCCTAGAGACCAGACAGGATCCTGTCACCACCAAAAGGAAAAGAGTTTTGGAACAAGGCAGTATCAGTAGATGCTATGGATATAGCGTCAGCCACAAAGAAGGAACTTGAGGAACAGAGTTCATCTGCCCAGCCCCCTAACAGGGAGTCCAGGACATTGGACAGATTTGGGAAGCATGTATATGCTTCAGTGACCTTTGCACTCAGGTTACTGAATCATTTGGCACATTTCACTTGATTGCAGAGGGATTTGATTGAAGAACTCTTCAAATCCCTCTCTGGGACCAGTACTTCTGAGGCACAGAGCTCTTTTGCCTCACAGTTGGCTACCGTAGAATCAGTCACAAATTCGTCCATGAGGCTTATTTCACATGCGGTGGAAGGTGCCTCAAGGGCAGCGACTTCAGATATTTCCATTAGGAGGCATGCTTTGATGCGCTTGTGTGATTTTGTGGATCCCTTCAATTCCTCCTTTGTCAAGGCATCCTGTGATGAAAGTTCTTTGTTTGGCTGTAAGGTAAAGGATAGACTCTCCAGGTGTGAGCAAGATGGTAAGACACTGTCTGCAGTGGGTGTACATTTTTCATCCCCTCAGAGATCCTTCTTCAGGAATCAGTGAGGAGGTTGAAAAATGTGGTTCAGAAAATCCCAGGGTCCTTTCCCAGATCCATAGGGAGATAATTCCCCCAGAGGCAGAAGGGGAAACTCTAATGGAATACACTGCCCGTGCAGCAGAGGAGGCCTGCAGAACCAGGAATCTAGAGATTCCTTCTCTGACACACCCTATCAGCACTCCTGAAATGAGGCCCAATTGCCCACCTCTAGAGGCAGTCAGGGGTTGTCTATCACTGCACCAGAGAGCCTGGATAGACATTACAAAAGATACATGGGTGCAGAGGATTATTTCCAGAGGTTATATAATTCCCTTTTCCCTACCCATCCTTCAACATTAAACAAAATTCCCAATGGTCCACCCAGTCAGAGGAAAGCAGCAGCTCTAAAAATAAAAAAGCTGCTAGAAAAGAGAGTCATCCAAGAGGTCCCCCCTCATACAGGGCAGAATACGGAACTTACTCAAGATTCTTTTTAGTGCCAAAGAAAATGGGGCTGGAGACAAATTTTGGATCTCAGTAATCGGAACAAATCAGTTCAGTATGCAAAGTTCCAGATGGTCACGGTTCAGTCCATTTTGCCTTTTTTGCCCAAGGACAACTAGATGTGCTCAGTAGATCTTCAGGATGCGTACTATCACTTAAAAATGAACAGACAATACGGGAGATGCTTAAGCTTCTGACTGGGAGCCAGCCATTACCAATTCAGAGTACTGCCCTTTGGCCTCACCCCAGCCCCCAGGGTGTTTACCAAATGTATGGCAGTAGTAGCTGCTCACTTGAGACTGCATTGATTCCGGGTGTTTCCATACAAGGACGGCTGGCTTATAAACTTTCTGACCAGGCATCTTCTGATAAAAGCTTGAGACTGTGTACTCTACATTTGCTGTCTTCTAAGGATTACAGTGAACCACAGCAAATAAAAATAGAACTATCTCAGACATTAGAGTTCACAGGGACCTTGTTCAACATGATATCAATGACAGCCGCCTTTCCCTTACCAAGGTTACAAACTATTTGATTTCAAGTCAAAAAGATAATTCAGAATTTTTCTTTTTTGGCTTGATTGATTCTACAGGTCTTAGTGTCAATGTCTGCTGCAATAGTTCTAGTTCACCAGGAAGATACCATATGAGAATTCTTCAATGGGTATTAGCGACTCAGTGGTCTATTCTTTATCAATGTATGTCCACCCAGATCAGGATAACTCAGGCATGCAAAAGGTACCTCTCATGGTGGATTCAGTCAGATCAGATATTACAAGGCCATCCCTTCATTCTCCCTCAGCCCAAAGCCATAGTAAACACAGATGCTTCCCAAATTGGGCGGGGGACTTCTTGGGAAGAACAGTCCAAGACAAATGATCCCCTGAACAGGCCAGCATTCATGTCAGTGTTCTGGAAATAAGAGCAGTACTGCTAGCATTGCAGGCCTTTCAAGACTCTCTCCTTTCCAAGTCTGTTGCGATACAAACAGATAATATGTCAGTGGTGTGGTACATCAGCAAACAAGGAGGGACCAGATCTCACCCCTTGTGTTGAGAAGCTCAGAGAGTGTGGCACTGGGTGATCTCATCCAGTCAGTTTCTAATAGCAATGCACATTCCAGGGAAATCTAACGTGATAGCTGACAAGCAGAGCAGGTCCATTTTTCTATCTCATGAGTGGTCTCTCATCATGAAAGTTGCAGAAAAGATATTCCACCAATAGACCAATCTTGTTATGAGCTCTTTGCCTCTCCCCTCAACAACAAGTGCAGCAGGTTCTTTGTCCTCATCCCCCACTGGGGTGGAGTCACCGAGAGATACTCTCCTTCACGATTGTCCCCTCCAGTCTTCTGTATGCATATCCCTCAACTTCATTGATCCCCAACTATCTCCAGAAAGCATCTCAATTGAAGAGCAAAGTCATCCTCATTGCCCCTTATTGGCCTTGTCAGATTTCTTTGGCCTCAACTCGTTTTACCCTCCATGGATTCTGGATCTCACCCGACACACTTGATTCACCCAGACATTTCAGGCCTAAAGCTGACCGTATGGTTTCCCCACTTTCATTAATAGCCAGACAACTTAGACTGTCTTCCCCTCTCCACCAGATACTTTTATCTTCCTATAAAGCTTCTACTAGGAAGATTTACAGAAGTAAATGGAAAAGATTTGTTTTTTGGGTGCAGCAAAAAGACATTGACACTTTTCAGCACCAATAAATAAAATTCTTGAGTTTCTTGCCACAATCTTTAATGAAGGGGCTAGTTCCTCACCTGTTAAAGCACAATTAGCTGCTGTTTCTAATTTTCATATAGAAGTTAATTCCACCTTAGCTTCCTCAAACCTTTGTAAGGCCTTTATAAGGGGTACCCTTCTTCTGAGACTACCTTTTAAAGATCCAACTCTACTGTGGGATTTAAATTTAGTATTGCAAGCTTTGAATCGATCTCCCTTTAAACCAGTAGCTAAATGTGAAATAAAGTTTTTAACCTGGAAAACTATATTTTTGGTAGCTATAACCTCTGCTCGAAGACTTTCTGAACTTTTAAGTCTTGTCTTCTAAGCCTCCTTTTTTTAATGTTCCATAGAGACAGCGTAACACTACAAACGGATCCTTCCTTTTTTCCCAAGGTTGTGTCAGAATCCAACATCAATAAGTCAATTAATGTTCCAGTTTTCTTTCCTGATTTCACAAATAAAGGTGAATACATTTTGGCATTTGTTGGATGTTCACAGACAGTTAAGTTTCTATTTGCATAAAACAAATGATTTCAGAAAAACAGATCAATTGTTTGCTTCTTTTGTGGACTCAAAATTAGGCAAGCCATTTGCAAAATTAACTTTAGGCAAATGGTTGACTGCATATCCTTTGTTTATAACAAATTAGACTTGTCTTTGCCAAAACCTTTGAAAGCCCATTCAACCAGGTCCATGACAACATCATCACTATTTTATCCACATCTTCCATGGACAATATCTGTATGGCTCCAACTTGGGCTAATCCTCATACATTTATTACTCATTACAAATTGGATCTGGCCTTGAGGGGAAGAGCAGCCTTTGACTCAACAGTGCTCAGGAATATCCTTCTTTAGAGTCCTCCCAAGGATTCAGGTAGCTGGAGACTCTGTCCCAGTTGTGGAGGAATGAATGAAAATTGACAGCATCAGATAAAGATGTTATGTACTCACTGTAATTTTCCATCTGTCTTGTCCATTTTCATTCTTCCTCAACTTCCCTCACTCCAACCCCCTACCATGTAGTTTATGACTTCTGGAAGAACAAGAAAAAGAAGGGAACCAGTGTTCTTCTGAGCTCTAGGTACTGGTTTCACATACTAGTGTTCTAATATTCCTGTGAAGCTTTAAGGCCAGCAAACAAGATCTGAGGTATGTTAGGGGAAATGGAGCATTATGGGTGAGGGAGGAGCTCGAGAGTTTCCAGTAGCCATGAGCTGTAAAAAGCGGCTCAGTCAGATCCGAGGATTGCATCCAAACCCAGTTGTTGAGGAAGAATGAAAATGGACAATGCAGATGGAATGTTATGGGGAGTAAATAACTTCTTTTTCTGGTTGGCATAACATCTACCAGATGAATTTCAGAACTGCAGACTCTATCTTCTTTGGTACCTTATTTAGTTTTCCATAAAGACAGAGTTTCCCTCCATACCAGTCCATCCCTTCTTCCAAACGGGACTTTTGAAGTGAACATGAACCAAACCATCCATTTGCCATTCTTCTTTCCAAGTTATGCCAACAAAGACAAATATATCCTGCATGCGTTGGATGTTCATAGACAACTAACTTTCTACCCTCACAGATCTAAGGCCTTCAGAAAAGATCCACAGCTCCAGACTGGGTTCAGGTGTGTTAAAGGTTACTGTTTCCAGGTGGCTGTCAGGTTGCATTTCATATGTTTATTCTACTTACCATCAGCCTTTAGCTTGCCAACTAAAGGCTAATTCCACTAGATCTGTGGCCACTTCTACAACCTCTTTTAGGAATGCTTTGAGTTATAAGATTTGGACAGCAGCTATGTGGACTACCTTTCATATCTTTGTTAAGCACTACAAATCAGGTGCCATTTCCAAAGCTAAAATTTCTTTCTGAGTTATTATCTTGAAGGGCCTCCTGTCGTGCTGTCACCCAAGTGTTCTTGTAGTGTGGTCTTCTGATCCAAATGTCTGATTGGATGGAATGAATGAATAGGATATGGTAGTTATATACTTACCATAATGCTGGACCTTTCATTCTCATTTGCCTGACACAACAACCCCTCCTGATGTCCCCCTTCCAAATTGTCATTTGATAAGACACAAAGACTGTTTGTATTCACTGTCATTTCTGCCTTTGTCTGTTCTTTCTGGTGCCATACTTGATCTGTGGAAATATTACAAGTTGGGGCATGATGGGGGCTTGAGGCTAGTGCACTGATTTTATCAGGTCAGATCCAAGAAGCTGTTTCAGGACCCAGTTGTATCAAATGCACATGAATGAATGGATCCAGTGTTATGGTAAGTACATAACTACTAATATTCATCATTTGATCACTGCTGCAGTAGACTAAGCTATATGGTTATATCCTGCCAAAGGTATAGCAGCTGGGCAACTTCCAAAGCTTCAGAGCACATTCTATACACTTATTCCTGCTATCCATCTCAGTTTGAGTAAAAGACACATTTGGGCACCAAGCCCTTCACTTGCTTTCCTGATGCCAAAGAGACTGCTGTTCTGCAGGCTTTCACGAATCAAAGATCCATTGCTGGCCAGATAAGTTCCCTTCATGGAAAACATTTCCACTTTACTTTTTATGATGAAAAAGGTGTTTTTCTGTAAAACATTATATTTTGTGCTAGGTTTAAGTGATTTTTGAGCAGTTTTACAGGATAGCTAGTTGTAAGAAGTTGTTAAAACTTATTTTAACTATTTTTTTTTCCTCTGGTGAATCTTGTGTTAAATTACTTTTGGGAGCTGCAATAAGTGTGTAAAGTGCTTTTTACCATGTGTTGTCAGTGGAAAAAGTTACTTTTTTACTACTTACCTGTTTTACTGACTATTGTTGCTTGGCTTCCCCAGGAATCAGTCACCTTTTTTTGGCTTAACTATGGAATAACCTACTTCTTCCAGCCACAAAAAAGAAGAAAAATGTTAAACAGCCTTTGCCATCATAGTAGGTTGCTAAATTGCTGCAGCTGCAGGTGGTCACTGTGCTTTGTCCAAAGCTTGTTCCTTGGACCATTCATCTTTTTCCTTGGGTCCCACTGGTGGTAGTCCCTAAAGCCACCATAGACCCATGGGTTAGACATATACTCTGTGACTTCTAGAGTGTCCTTGGCAGGCAAGGGAGAGACACTCATTGGTCCTGGGAGAATGGGCAGAGAATGTCTAGCAAAGAAGTTGTGCCAGTTCCTAGGGAGATTATTGCTGGCTAGTCCATGTCTATTTCTTCAAAAATTCCTGTCAAAAAGAAACAAAGATTTAGCATATGCCTTCAACTGTCATACTCATATGTTGAAGTTTTCTTATCACTTTTCCGAGTATGAGTACTATTTTGGCATCTGTTTCCTGTTGTGAGGGGAATTCAGCTTTGTGTGACTTGGTCTCTTGTGTCACAAGTGACTACCCATTGTTTAGAACGTGCATATGACTCTGCTAATGCCACCACTTGGGCTACTGCTACTGGTACTGTCATGCGGAGGCTTGCCTGACTCCATTCCCAGAACCTGCCAGCGGATGTGAAAAATGAAAATTTGAAATCCCCTTAGAAGTAGAAAGTTGAATTGGACTTTCTGCTGCAGACGTCATTAAAAATGTTTGATGAGAGAGGTAAGCTGATTCAAGAGATTTCTCAGATTTTTTAGTCTTCCTTCTCCAAAGTTCATTGAGCGATTTAGTGCTTCCTCTACAGCTGTCTTTAAAAAGCAAAATAAAAAGTCCCAGCAAACTGTTGTTAAGCAGATGTTTATAAAACTGTTATCAGGGAGGTTCCAAAAAGAGGGCAGCCCCCCCCCCCCCCAGAATAAGAGTCAATTTGATTAGTCAGGATGACTATATGAGGGTCCTCACCCCTACCACTCAGGTAGACTCTTAATCTTTCCAGAAATTCTGAACCTCATTTTTCTTTTTGCAACAGGTAGTTTCAGATGTGTGGATTCTGACTGTAATCCATTGTGCTTACAGATGGCAGTGGGAGTCTCAACCTCATTTCCAGGGAATTCATCATCATCATCTGCCAGAACAAAGTTTTTTTTCACTCCTGCCTTCTAGCATTTGCTGGCTTAGGGATGATACAAGCTATTCTTCCTCCTCAGATAGGAGAAAAGTTTTATTCAAGGATATTTCTGGTGCCAAAGAAAGAAGATTCTTGGAGACCATTTTGAGATCTTTCCTTTCTGAATGGGCTGTGATAGTGTCTGAGTTAATATGTTGTCACTTCACAGATTCTTACCCCTTATTCCCTATTTGAGTTTTCTGGTGATATTTAAAACATGGATATCATTACATTCCTGTAGATCCAGATTTAAGATGTTTCTTAAGGTTTTCTGTGTTTGGATCATATTTTCAGTTCTCTCCCTTACCTTTTGGACTGTCTACCCCAAGGGTGTTCTCAAAATGTGTAGCTACTATGATAACCTTCTGCGGACTACAAAGTATTCACATTTTTCCATATTTAGGCAACTTGATTATCTTTCCAGAGTCATTTTGAAAGTGTCTGGAATCTGTCACTTAGTTAAGGGATCTCCTACACAGACTGGGATTCCAAGAGAGCATTCAGAAGTCTTTTTTGACTCATTCTCTAAGGATTATTTTTCTGGGGTGTCAGCAAGGGAATTCCACAGAATTCAGGGTCTCATAACATCTGTGATACTCATACTACCTCTTCCAAGACTTCACACAAGAAAGATTCAGTAATGCCTGAAATATCCATGGTCCCACCATCAACATCCCTTGACTTTTCAGATTCCATTTTTGGGATTTGTGAAAAGGGAGATTGTATGTTGAGACACAAACTTTCTCA
Source organism: Protopterus annectens (assembly GCF_019279795.1). NCBI lineage: Eukaryota > Metazoa > Chordata > Ceratodontiformes > Protopteridae > Protopterus > Protopterus annectens. The sequence goes on along the minus strand of NC_056731.1, from coordinate 735,231,424 downwards.
TAATCCAGGGCTCCCATTCTTCCCTCCTGCTCTAGCACAATCAGTTACAATAGATGCTTCAGACTTTCCTTTAGGAGCAGTTGTCAGTGAGAAAAAAAAGTCTGGGTTCTTTGAACAAGAAAGACATACCAAAGCACATAAGTATAAAAGAGATGTTAGCTCTAATGTGTGTCTTCTTTCGGCTTTTTCCCGGTTAGGGGTCGCCACAGCGGAACTCTGGTCCGCTAATGATTGGCAGTTGTTTTTTATGGTGTCGAGTTGCCAGCATGACGCCCAACCTTCAATGAAGGCACGCCCATTCAACGCATGTCTTTCGAACGCCCACTAGACTGCGGGGAGGACATGCAGACTCCACACAGAAGGCACTCCCAACCCAAGCCGAGAATCAAACGGGAGAACCTCTTGCTGTGAGGCAACAACGCTACCGCTGCACCACTCTAATAAATGGTTTAAACTCTCCGTCATCTATGGTCTCCAGAACCTTTACAAGTGTTTACAGACAACACCATGGTTATGTGTTACATAAACAAGCAAGGGGGGAACCAGATCTTACCCTCTGTGCACAAAAGCCATTGTAGTGTGGGATATAGCTTTTCCAACGCAGTCTCATTCTGCATGCATTTTGCTTTCTGTCAGAGAATGTTGTATAGCAGACAAGCTAAGCAAGACCAGTGTAGACCCACATGAATGGAAATTGAGTCAGTGGGTCTTTTAAGATTTGATCAGCTGTGGGGAACATCGCAAATAGATATTTTTGCCTCTGCCTTAAACAATCAGTTGGCAACGTTCTGCTCTGGGACTCCATGCATGAAGGCCTGTAATACAGATGCCTTTTCTCTTCCTTGAACAGGAATGTTCCTGTATGATTTTCCATCCTTTCCATTAATATCCAGGGTAATTGTGAAGATTCAGAAGGATTCTCAAATATCATTGTGGTGACTTCTTTCTGTCCCAGCAAACAGTGGTTATCCCTTCTTCTGGAATTGGCCAGGAAGAATTACTACAAGCTTCCCCACAAACTAGATTTGCCCACACAAAACTAGGATATTTGATACATCCCAACTCCAAATGACTACAACTGGCTACCTGAATAATAGAATTGTAATACCTTTAGGCACCTTTTTTTCCTGAGGATGTGCAACAGACATTAATGGAGGCAAGAAAACCTGCTGCTAGAAAGTCATATATTAGCAAATGGAAAAGGTTTTCTAGTTGGAGCTAACAAAAGAACTAGTACCCATTAAGGGCTAGTGTTTCTCCAGTTTCATAGTTTTTGTGTAAGTTACAATCCTATGACCTGCATAACTCCTCCATCAAGGTGTATTTGTTGGCAGTCTCAGTATGTCTGCCCATGGATGCCCGGCTTTCATTTCAGTCTCATGGTAAAATGTTTTTGAAAGGGTTATTATGTACAAAGCCTCCTAGAAATCAGGTAGCTCCTACTTGGGATCTTAATTAGTATACTAGAAAAACTAAAACTTACTCTATCTGATCCAGCTCATCCAGCTGATTTGAGGTTCTTGAGATGGAAGACAGTCTTACTTATTGCTCTGACCTCTGCAAGAAAGGTATCTGAGTTGCAGGCTCTTATGGTGGGGTCAACTTTATCTCATTTTCCACAGAGATATGGCTTTCCTTAGACAAGGTAGGTAAAACCAAATTATTTGAATTTCTGTTAGTGATCACACCTCAGAGATCCACCGTTACAGTAAATGTACCCTTCTTTAGTAGATATTTGTATGGTTATGCTTACTTTGCTCTCATCTTTTTTGGATTATCACAGTCCCTGGGGCTTAGTAGTTATGACCTGGTCCACTTGCAGGTGCTGAGTGTGGTTGCACCTTTGCTTAATGGGTTATTTTGCCTTGCTTGTGTGATATCAGTTTTAAGCCACCTGCAAAGGGGTCCGGATACCTAAGTATCTTAACATTTTAGCCATTTCTTTCAGTCACAGTATTAAATGGGTCCTACTTTTCATATAGGAGATTTTGGTACCTTGTCCATCTCTACATTTGTGCCTATCCATTCATGGACTGCTACTGATTCTCAGACTTTGGTTTGAGTGCTTAGTTCATAAACTTACATTCTGTACTCATAGAGGCTATTACACCACAACATGTGGCTGGGCCATTCCTTGGAGATGTTCAAATGTGTTATACACAGTTTTGTGTAATTCATTTGATTAGTTATAATACTTTATTTTGCCACCTGTACCAAGATGAAAGTAAATATGAAATATTAAATGTTTTATATGATATGTAAAGCACTTTTAATATAATTTTAGCCTTGCATCGTGGTGCTGAGGGTTGGAGCCTTAACTGCAACCCAGGATATCTCTGTTTATTTAACAGTCCTGGCAATGGAAGAGCCAGAGAGGGAGTGGGAGGAGCAGAGGGGCATGACCTACTCACCTGTTCCATGAGAAAGGTGGATTGGTAAGCATTCATCAAAAGCCAGTTTGGTGCAATATTCCTTGTAGAGACCAAAGAGACCACCAGTAGTGTTGCTGCTGGTGAGAAAATCTTCTTGGAGATAATGCCCCTTACAAAAATGAGAGTCATCCCCAGTCAGCAGTCCATTGTGCAAACAGTCCACTTATGCTGTGTCTATGAGGTCACTAAAAAGGCTGAACCATACATGTCCACAGCTAGGTGAGGTTTAGCTTTATTAGTCTGAATGTACCAATAAAGACTTAAAAAGTAAAAAGTTGTGGACATTCAGAAGTCACGTGGCTGAAACACTGTATGTCCTTAAGAGTCAGTTACATGTATCCCATGGGCCTCCATTACAGGAGGAATAGTGTATAACACAGTGAAAACTTTAAGCTTGGTTAGTTTTTTCTTGCTGTTTTTTATACACACACATGTCCGGCTCGACTCTCAGCTAGAGCGTCTTCTGCGTGGAGATATGCATGAATGGGCGTACCTTCATTGAAGGTTGTGTGTCAGGGCTGGTAACTTGACACCTAAAAATCAACTACCAATCATTAGTGGACCGGAGTTCTGCTGTGGTGACCCCTACCCGGAAAAAGTCGAAAGACACAAACAAACACACACACACATATATATTTTGCGTGTGAATCAAATAGAATCAGTATAAAAATATAGTAGGAAGAAAATGGCATATCATTGTATTTTTCCTCTAGCATACCATTGTTTCTTTTGAGGAAAATGTTCTCCATCATTCCTTTCTGTGTCAAAATTTCATTCTGTTTAGAAGTCCATATTCCTATAGCACGTTAAAGGTTAGGCTTCATTTTTTTCAGTACACTTACATTTGATTTTAATGTAATCACCTTTCTGGCCATGATCCAAGCAATAAGGACAAGGGCACATGCAGTATTTTGGCTCAGTTTCTAGTAACCAGTCAACCAACCAACATATTTTTGGGTAATACAAGGAAATGGAATACTGGGAGAAAGCTCACCCAGATGTGGAAAACATTACAGACGTTGACAGGAAATTAGAACTGAACCAGTGTGAGGTAGAGATCTTCACCACAGAGAAAACATGCTACTATTTTATAACATTCTTTCAAGAGGTATCCCTTTAAATGTAGAACTACAGAAAATCCTTTAGCTACTCATCTTGCTCTTGCATAGAATTTAAGAAATTAGAGTTTTGTAGTTAGCATGTAAGGATTTATATTTTTTTGCTGGAATAGCCATTTGATTGGAATTTTTTTGCCAACCAACAATCTTGGTTTTGGAATATGCATATACTTTCAATTGTCTTCAAGTGTACTGCTTGCACATGGTGAGTAATAGTGACAGTTGACAGGACGGAATAAAGCACAAGTACTGTACCAGATGACTTAACCCTGGTAGTAATTGTAAATTTTGTATTAAAAAATAATGTTTTGCGCCCTTTACCAAATGTGTGCTGTGCGTAATGTATTACATTTTTTTCATGTGAATATTTTGTTATTTTGTCAGAAGTAAATTATTTTCTTTATAGGCTTGTGTTTAATAGCATAGCAGCTGAAGAACTGTCTTTGATATAGATGCTTCTTTCTTTGTGTGTTGGGGTATTTGTGAGCTAAGTAATTACTGAATATAAGAATGGTAACGTAAAAACTAAATATTGTAAATGTAGCAATTAAAAAATGAAATGGTGTGCCTAGCTTATTAATGGGTTTAAATGCAGGACTTGCAAATGTATACAGCAGATATAAGGGTTGGAATGATATGAGACACAAACGTTACACAACGTTAATGGTGACAGTATGGGTTAACCTTTGGCTCTAGATACAAAAGATCATGAGGTTGCAACGCAGTTATTTTTTTGCCACATGCTATGTAAATCACAAACAGATATAGCTAATTTTAATAACACAACTTTGTGTTTGCCTCCACAGTTAGAACGTTGATTTTCATTTTAAAGTACCACAGTAAGAGGACTTGAACTGCTATAATCAAAACAATGTTTAAAATTGCTGGTGTGATAAAATCTTGATAGCACTGAGCCAGCAATGCTCATTAATTATATTTCATATATAATGTATAAGTCAGCTTATTCATGATATAAGTAATTCTTATTTGTACTGATTCTTCTCTGTAGACAATCATTTCTTTCAAGAACATTTTTGTGAAGTTTGCCAGAAGTCCCATCATCATATGGGTAAGTATACAAAGTAAAAGTGAAAAAAAATTCATCATGATTTTATTTTATTTTTAGCACTTTTAAGTTGCTGAATAAAGCATAGGCACACATACATTAATAGAAAAAAACAAGCCATGTTAACATTTTTCATATACATGCATTATACATTACATTTGTTTTCTCTCTTTTAAACAATTGTCTTTCATTACAACAGTAAGTAAATTGCTCAATTCCTGCCTTAGTCTGTGTGTATTAATCCCACAAATTCCATTTATTTTTATGTAATTTACTCCTTTCCTTGGTACGGTGGTAGTATTGTTACCTCACAGCAAGAGGTTCTCCCGTTCGATTCTCGGCTGGGCTTGGGAGTGCCTTCTGTGTGGAGTCTGCATGTCCTCCCCGCGGTTGGGTAGCGTTCGAAAGACATGCGTGCGTAAATGGGCATGCCTTCGTTGAAGGTTGAGCATCGAGCTGGCACCTCAGTGTTTTGTAAAAATCTGCTGCCAATCATTAGCAGACCGGAGTTCCGCTGTGGAGACCCCTTACCGGGAAAAGCCGAAAGACAAACAACTCCTTTCCTTTTCTAAAGATCCCACCTCCAGTTCTTTTATCTCTTTTACAATATTCAGTACTTAAATTACAGAGGATTTAGATTTTGATTTCCATTTTATTGTAATTGCTTTTTGGCAGCAAATAGCATTAAACTTAATAAGGTCTTACTATGTATAGCAATGCAGATCCTGTGGCCTAGCTCAGAAGAATAACTTCCATGGAGCTATTTACTCCCCCAGTATTTCTGACATAGTAATCTTTAGGGAATTTTTGAAATCTGACAACTTGTTACACTTCAGAAATATGTTTTTAGTTGCAGTTTCTCTTTACTGTCACACCTCACAACATTGGTTATTGAACTGAGGAAAATTTATCTGAAGTCTAGATGAGGTATAAAAATACCTATGCAAAGACTTCCAAGCAAATATCCTAAATCTTCTAGACTTTATTGCTTGCTTGGGAGCCATATAAATGTCTTGATATAATTTCTTTGTGAATTGCTTTCCCAGTCTCTCTTCCAAATCTTTTTAATCTTCTCTGATTAATTCTTATTATAATCATGCAATATTTTATATGTCCTACTAATTTCCCTTTGGAAGATGTTTGGACTGCAGGTTAGAGACAGCCTACCCTGTCAGGAATTTATATTAGAGTACAGGCAAAGAGAAAGGGATAGGGAGTCATAAGTGAAACACCTGGTCTGGAAGAGTTTTTAGTCAAATCTAGACAGAAGATGTTAATACAAAAAGGGATAATAGGCATGTAAAATAGTACATGATAACTATAAGAATCAATCAGAGGAGGTTAGAAAAGACTGGGAAGGGAGTCTCCATTAAATAAGATTCCATTGTTATTGTCATGCAGTATATATATATTTACTTTTTAACAATTTCCATTCACTCCAACGTTACATAAATTGCTTAATTTTTGCCTTCTCATAAACTTCAGTACTCCTTCGGAACATATTTCTGTCAGTTTTAGTAGTTCAGCAGGTAACTCATCTTTGGTGCTGGAAGATTAGAAGGCTGTGGGTTCTATTCCCAGTCTAGGTGACTGGATTAATTTTCGGATTGCTGGCACAGCAGTGTGACATTACAGGGGTACTGCACTCATGAGTAAACCATCCTTCGGATAAAACAGTAAACCAAGGTCTTGTCTGTTTCAATTAGTGGTAGCTTAGATGGATGTAAAAGATCCCACAGTACCTATCAAAAAGGGTAGGAGTTCTTTTATTTAAAATTCATAATATACATTTTATACATTCTATAAATATTATTTGCCATTATATACAATTGCTTTGCATACTTAATCCCTCTGCTTTTTTCCATAACCAAAAAAGTATTTTTTTCAAAAATTTTGACAATTTTCCATTAAATCTTAATTCATTTAACCTCTCATTCCAAATAATCCATATTATACAAAACAACTTTTCATCCCATTTATCCACATCTTTTTGTTTTACATTTTCATAATATCCATATTCCATCATATCCATATTTACACTTTTCAATCCCGTTATACATTCTTTGTCATGTATTTGCCCCATAATTGATTTACTCTATCACATTTCATAAATACATGTTCCTTTGTTTCTGCCTCTCCACAGTATATACAGATTCTTTCTTCTTATATGGCATATTCATCTTTACTGGAAGCTTATTTATGGATAATCTCCATAAAATATATGTACATTCAAGATATGTCCCACATCTATTCATTCTTGCTTTTACTGCTTTTATTTTTCTTTCTTCTAAATACTTCCATGGAAGAATATTTTCTCTTGACAAATTCTCATTTCGGCATTTTTCATACCTTTCTTTCTTTTAAGATATTCAAATTTCTCCCAAGTCTCTCTGTATTTTTCTTTTGTTATAAAAAACATATGCCAAGACTCTGGAAGGAAGCACAATGAAGCTTACGGACAGGACGACTTAGTCAAGCCTTGTAGTTGTTGATCTAACAGTGTAGTCCACAGAAATCCATAGGATAAAAACGCCAAGGAACAAAACTTTTCAGCTGTTAAAATAGTTTAATCCAAGCATTCGCTTCACAGGAAAGAACACTGAAATCACACTAGCGCTCCAAATGCAAGTACGTTTTCATTTCAAAAACTTCCTCAGATGTGGACTGGTAATTACATCAATGCATATATATACATCAATTAACATTTAAAACCACCAATCTCATGAAAACTTTTAAATCACATTCTAAATGCCTTATTTCTTGCATAAAAAGTACTATTGACCTAATTGTACTAATGATAACAATCAAATATCATACCAGTTGTCTAAAAGTTTGCAAACTCTTTGATACAGTCACTTTTATTACTTTAATTTAAACTTTAAAATCTCTAAAACCTTTTAAAACCTTTTCTAAAAAAATGTTTAATACAATGCCATCTTGTGGAACAAAGTTGAACTACCATTTTCTATTATAAAGAATGTATGCTTCCTAGGAGTTTCTCTGACCCCAGAACTTATATGAAGTAACTGTTGTAATCATGCTTACAAAATTCAGAGCAATACAGTAATAAGCAGCTATCCATGTTAATACAAATATGTTTAAAATCTTCGTGTTAAATAAATTAATAACGTGCAAAATGCAAAATACAAATACTTTAAAAACATTCTAAAAACACTTTAAAAATTCTTTCAGTTTCTTGACGTCGGTGTAGTTCACCACCTTATGTTGAAAAATAAATTGTTGAAATACAAGCTGAGATAGCAATCCTGACATGGAAATTAGTTAATAACTTAATAATTAAGTAAAGGAAGAACATTAGATTCCTTTTTGGGATCTATAATTTCGCAGCTCTTAATTTGAGGAGGGGGGCAATGGAAGTACTTTCATTGAATCCCGGATGCTTGTTGGCTTGCAATGTAACTTGCCACCAAAGCTCATGGTACTCAATTCTTTCCTCCCATAAACCACCCCTAACATCATATTTCACTTTTTCCAGTACAAAAAATTTGTAATATGGCTGTTCACATTGTAACTTATGTTTATAGAGCACATTAGTCTCTTTTTTGTTTTGTATGTCATACATGTGCTCATAAATTCTTCTTTTCAACTTTTGTTCTATCTTCCCAACATAGAATGCTTGACAGATTCCACAGTTTGCCAAATATACTATTCCTTTGTCTTCACCTTTATAGATTTACCAAGGGTGACTTTAGTATCTACAATTTCAGTAAAATCAAACTAAAGGACAAACACTTTAGCCTGTTATCCAAGAGTATTACATTAATACCCATGAGAAGAGGTCAGCTTACTAAGACCTTATTAGACATAAAAGCATTTCTTAGAAAGGTTAACTTGCAAGTTCTTTTAAACCAGGAAATGGAAACACAATCAAAATCTAATAATCTAACAGAGGAGTATTTTCAACCCTCCATTACACCCCCAAATTAAGAACTTTGAAAACATGATAGAAAATGAGATTAGATCTAATTTTGACAAGGTTAGATACAACATAACTTGAATATGGAAGAAAATAATACTTTAACAGAGTTAAGAAAGGATGTCAACCTCAGAATCATGAACCAGAATAAGGAGGTGGAATGGTCTTGATGGACACACTTCTCTACGAAGGGAAGATGAATGAAATCTTGAGGGACCCCACTAGATACACTGGTTGTTCTAGGAATGAAATAAATATAGCTTACAGAAGGACTGACATAGTCTTAGAATACCTTTTTTCTGAGGGACTTATAGACAACAAAACACTGAGGTACTTAAAAGTAGAAAAAACAAAAATTCCAACGATCTTTGGGATTCCAAAAACACACAAGGATGGAAGGGATCCACCCCTAAGACCTATAGTATCTGTTGAAGGCTCAAAAATCTGCTGAAGGCTCAAAAACCATACCACTGGCCAAATATGTAGATTTAATGCTAAAGAATATTTGGTTGAAATGTGACAGTATTCTGAGGGACTCATGGGACTTCTTGAGAAGTGTGAGACACAGATAATATTTCATTCCTTACTATTGACATTATTGATTTATTTTCCTGTATCCCTCACGAGGAAGTTAAAACAATGTTGGAAGAAATAATTTTTGAAGACGGTAGTTTAAGCCGAGATGAATGTATGGTCATTGTACAACTAATGGACCTGATTTTAAAGTACAACTTCTTATACTTTAAAGGTGAATTTTTTCACCAAATTAAAGGTGTAGCCATGGGCGCAGCGTGTGCACCTATGTATGCCAATTTAATTTTAGCAAAATGGGAGGTAAAATGGGTACTAAACTCGGGATACAACCAAAAATGGTTGTTGTATAAAAGGTTCTTGATTATATTTGTATTTCTTGGAACACATCAAATGAGCAAATTCAAGAATTTATAAACTACTTAAACAATAGTATGGATTTCCTAAGGTTTACCCACAATGTAGATGATGCCAGGTTAAGATACTTGGACATCAAGATTTATAAAGAAAACTAGAAGTTTCATTCAAAGGTTTACAGGAAAAATAAGTATTCAAATTCCTATTTGCACTATGACAGTGCCTACTCCATTCATCAGAAAAGAAGTCTTGTGAGAGGGCAGTATATTAGGTCATCGAGAATTGCATCAAAAATGGAAGACTTTGTGATGCAAATGAATATTTTGAACAATATGTTCAAGCAAAAGTGCTACCCACATTCCTTGATGGAAGGCATAGAAAAGGAAGTTTTAAAGGGTAGAGCTGATAGATTTCAACCAATTTTAGGAAAATGTGAAGTGGTTAATGAACAGACAAAGAAGTTAGAGGACAATTTCAGTAGTGCTTTAGTGATTGAATTTAATGGAAGCTCCAACCTTATAAGAAACACAATGGTTAAGGAATGGAAAATATTTTCCACTATTACAGATATAGACCAAATAAAAAAACAAAAATGTTAAAATAGTTTGCAAAAATGAGTGCAACCTTAAGAATTTGTTAGAAATAAATTAAGCAGGGAACCTTAGAAACAGGAACCAAAGAAGAAAAGGAACATTTAAATGTGGACACTGTGCTCAGTGACCATATATTACAAACAGGGAAACAGTGTTCCTTGAAAGTAGACAATTGGTTCTCCAGGGGAAAGAATACAGTAACTGTGAGGACAAAGGAATAGTATATTTGGCAAACTGTGGAATCAGTCAAGCCTTCTATGTTGGGAAGACGGAACGAAAGTTGAAAAGAAGTATTTATGAGCACATGTATGGGAGACAAAACAAAAAAGAGACTAATGCGCTCTATAAACATAAGTTACAATGTGAACATGCATATTATGAATTTTTTGTACTGGAAAAAGTGAAATATGATGTTAGGGGTGGGTTATGGGAGGAAAGAATTGAGTACCGTGAGCTTTGGTTGCAAGTTACGTTGCAAGCCAACAAGCATCCGGGACTCAATGAAAGTATTTCCATTGCCTCCCTCCTCAAATTAAGAGCTGCGAAATTATAGATCCCAAACAGGAATCTAATGTTCTTCCTTTACTTAATTATTAAGTTATTAACTAATTTCCATGTCAGGATTGCTATCTCAGCTTGTATTTCAACAATTTATTTTTCAACATAAGATGATGAACTACACTGACGTCAAGAAACTGAAAGAAGTTTTAAAGTGTTTTTAGAATGTTTTTAAAGTATTTGTATTTTGCATTTTGCACGTTATTCATTTATTTAACATGAAGATTTTAAACATATTTGTATTAACATGGATAGCTGCTTATTACTGTATTGCTCTGAATTTTGTAAGCATGATTACAACAGTTACTTCATATAAGTTCTGGGGTCAGAGAAACTCCTAGGAAGCATACATTCTTTATAATAGAAAATGGTAGTTCAACTTTGTTCCACAAGATGGCATTGTATTAAACGTTTTTTTAGAAAAGGTTTTAAAAGGTTTTAGAGATTTTAAAGTTTAAATTAAAGTAATAAAAGTGACGGTATCAAAGAGTTTGCAAACTTTTAGACAACTGGTACTGGTATGATATTTGATTGTTATCATTAGTACAATTAGGTCAATAGTACTTTTTATGCAAGAAATAAGGCATTTAGAATTTGTTTTAAAAGTTTTCATGACATAATTTTCAGTTATGCCTCATTTACTATGCAGCATGAGTTTGGTGGTTTTAAATGTTAATTGATATATATATATATATATATATATATATATATATATATATATATATATATATATATATATATATATGCACTGATGTAGTTACCAGCCTACATCTGAGGAAGTTTTTGAAATGAAAATGTACTTGCATTTGGAGCGTTAGTGTGATTTCAGTGTTCTTTCCTGTGAAGCGAATGCTTGGATTAAACTATTTTAACAGCTGAAAAGCTTTGTTCCTTGGCGTTTTTATCCTGTGGATTTCTGTGGACTACACTGTTAAATCAACAACTACAAGGCTTGACTAAGTCATCCTGTCCGTAAGCTTCATTGTGTTTTCTTCCAGGGTCTTGGCATATGTTTTTTTTAGTTACTTTTTTGACTTGTTGGCAGTTTTTGGTGATTTTCTTTTATTATATTTACTACCAATCTTCTTTCTTTCATCTAAGTCAATACTTTATACAGACTCAGTAATGCTAAATGTACAATCAGATTTATTAAACCCAATCTTCTTTCCTTTCGTGAAAGATAAATAATTCCTCTTTTAATTGGGTTTAATCCGAAATCCCATATAAAGGAAAACCATATTGACAGTAATTCTGTTTTGAATTCGTTTGGCATAAAAATACACTTGCCAAATAAGCTACATTTCCTAATATTACTGAATTAAGTAAATATGCTTTTTTCTGTATGTAAGTTTGAATGTTTGCCAAAATAAACAAATATGTCTTATTTTGTTTAACATGTTCTTCCGTTGTACTAATCTTTGTTGTTCGTTACCAAACTTTATTCCTAGAATTTCTATTTCTTCCTTATTAAATTGAATACCTTCTATTATACCTGAAACTCCCAAGTCCCTTACTTTTTTCTTCATTAATACTTCAACGTAACACTTTTAATTTCTTACTAAGTGTCTTATGGCTGTTTTCATCCCATCTTCATTTGTAACCACTAATACAAAATCATCTGCAACTGAAAACATTGTTGGGATCTGTATTCCTTCTGTTGTGTAATATCTAGCCTCTTTTAATGTCAAATTTACTTCATTTGTGATTGCATTCATTATTAAAGCAAACATTATACTACTTCCTTGGCACCCTTGTTTTATGCCAATTTTTCTGTCTATTTTCTCATTTAACCAGACATTCACAGTCTTACTTTGTTTTTATTGTACACTGAAACCAAAATAATTATTTTTCTGCTTATATCATATTCTTCTAAAATTTCCTATAGCATTGCATGCTGTATTTTATCAAATGCTTTACTAATGTCTCCTATTAACACTTTAACTTCTGCTTTTCCTATTGTCACATCTTCTACTATTTCTCTGATAATCATTAGGAGTTCTTGACCTCCCTTTCCTTTCACTCCAAAAATTGTTTCATTCAATAATTTATTTAGTTTGCCTTCTATTCTGTTTTGTATTGTCTTCATAAATATTGTATGGTATACATTATTTAACACAATAGGTCTCCAGTTCCTTATAGCTGCTTTGTCTCCATATGAACTTCATTGCACCCATACATATTATTGTATACCTTTTTGTAACCATTCTTTGAAAATCTCCAGTAGATATATTTGCCATACATTTATATTCTTATACATCAAATATTCAATTCCATGTACTCCTGTAGCAGCCTCAATATTTGATGTTTTTAAAACTTTATTCACTTCTGTCATAGTAATTATTTTTTCCATTTGTTTATTGTCATCTTCTTTAACTATTTTTTAAATTCCCAAAGCATAAGGCACTGGAAGGTTCACCAGATAGCAACACCAACTTTATTGAGCACACGAACAAAACAAACGCCTTAACTGTATCACCTCGTTTTCGTCAGTACAACTTCATCACATGAGCATACCAACATCTAACCACCATTTATATACAGCCCTCAATTGATCAATTAACAAAATTTTCCACATTTAAAGACACAATACAAAATTAGGTGGCTAGAAAACTGTGCATAAATACCCTACTTAAAACAACTCTTAAAACCACTATAAATACAATAAAATGAAGACGTAAAACTTTAAATACATGTAAAAATAATATAAACAAACAGTATAAGCAATATATTGACATTTAAAATCATTTAACTGATGTGAATAAAATATTCATGAACTTGAAAATCTTCAGAGCCTGCTGTATGTAGCAACTTAATGAAACAGCACCATCTACTGGATAAAAATATATATATTTAAATTAAACCTTCGTTGGAAGGTTGGGCGTCGGGCTGGCACCTCGGCACCATAAAAATTGACTGCCAATCATTAGTGGGCCGGAGTTCCGCTGTGGCGACCCCTAACCGGGAAAAGCCGAAAGAAGAAGATCATTTTCAAAGTTTTGCTGCCTTCAATTTTAGGACAGGCTTCAATGAAACCATGTAAAAAGAAACAACTGGTGATGCAGGGGTAAAATCACCAAAAAGCTTTAATAAAACAAAGTAAATCACAGTATCAAGTAGACTCAAAACTAACTTAGCGCTTTCACCCAGAATAGGGAATCCTCAGAGTCAGTTAGAAAATGTCCAGGTTATTGTAATTGTAACACGAACATGGTAATTTATGTGGCCACCTGTTTATCATGTCCAGCGTTTTACGTTGGAATGACTGCAAGAAAAATAAGGCAGAGGATACTGGAACACGTCGGGGACATAAAAAACAAAAAGTCAACTAATTCTTTATTTGTTCACAGTAAGGACTGTATGAATTTTAAAAAATTCATATTTTATGTCATTGACAGATTATACACCAAAGACTTTGGTGGAGATTACAAAAACATGCTTGAAGTTAGGGAATGTATATGGCAGATTAGATTAGAAGCCAGTACAAGACCTGGTATTAACGACACATTATCCATGACATGTATACTAAAACACAAAGCTTTATGTATTTGAAACACCATAATTTTGCAGCAAGGAAATATAAAAGGATCCTGTACAGGAAAGATTTTTTGACATACATATACAATGAAAACTCAGTAATGTTTGTGTGGTGAATTTTTTGACAAATGTAACTTTTGAAACACTGTTAAGAGTTAACTCCCCGGACAATTGATTATTACAATTATATGATGGTGCTTATTAGTTAAAATGTTATTTGAATTTGAAATATAAAGGACTGTTTAACATTTTCTAACTGACTCTGAGGATGCCCTATTCTGGGTGAAAGCGCTAAGTCAGTTTTGAGTGTACTTGATACTGTGATTTACTTTGTTTATTAAAGCTGTTTGGTGATTTTACCCCTGCATCACCAGTTGTTTCGAGTTTAAGTGTCAGCATTGGACTACCAGTTCAATGAAACAATGTCATTTAAACCAGGGGGTTTATTTGCTTCCAGCACTAACTGCCAGTGTTGTTCTCTATATTCTAAACGTGTCTCCCAGGGTCCACCCCTAGGGTCAATGGGCAGTGTTTCAATCATAAAAAAATACAACTCTGTTCCTATACATTTTAATGTGTGTTTGTACAAAGCATTATTTAAATTCATTTTCTTTATATCATATCTGTGTTTATACATTCTAGATTTTAGTTTTCTTTCAGTTTTGCTTATATAAAATGCCTCACATTTACCACACAAGGCTAAATAAATGAGACCATTAGTATTACAATTGGCAAAAAACGCACAGTTTTAATAAATCACTTTCTAGCTTTCAAGTAGTATGTATCCCCAGTTTTAACATAGGAACATTGTGCACAACTGCCACATTTGTATGTACCCCTTTTACCAGAAAAGCAGTTGCTAGCCTTACCTGTCCTTTAGTACGCCCCTTTCTATAAACAAATTTAAAAGGCTTATCAAATATATATACTGCAAGTCAGAGGCGCTAGCAAACCTGCCCCATTTTTCCTCAATAATATTTCTGGCTAGTCTGGCTTCCCCATCATATGTTATTACCAGGGCACTATTATATACGTTACCTACCTTGGCATCAGTTGAATGAATATTGTTCAGATCCAAAAGGTGGTTACCAAAAATAGGGGCAAACTTGGTGTTTCTAGCTTCAGAAACTTCTTCATACACTTTTGTAAGTAGTGCTTGTGGGTAGCCCCTAGCTCTGAACAAGTTAGTAAGGTATTTACTTTCACTAAAAAAATCATTGTCATCAGATGTGATCCTACTGATGCACACAAACTGGCCTTTTACCACACTCCTGTTCTGGCAATATGGGTGTGCACTAGTGTAGTGCAGATATGAGTTTGAAAAAAGCCATTTTTCTATACACCCTGGTCCTAAAGCTCCCATTGTTTTTATTAATACGAACATCTAGGTATCTCAATTCTTCATGTTCCACCACATAGGTGAACCTTAAAAATTAAGTAGTAATTGATAAATAGCTAAAAATTCCAAACATTTTGTCCACAGGCTCTTTCCAAAATAAACAAATATCATCCAGAAAACGACGGTAAAAGCTCCAACAATTATTAAAAACACAATTAAATACATATTTATTTTCCCAGTAAGATAAAATAATATTAGCATAAGTGGGGGCACAATGGGCCCCCATGGCAACACCTCTTAACTGTTTAAAATATTCACCCTCAAAAAATATAAAATTGTTTTTTAAAATCACGTCCATTAAAATTAAACACACACGACAGTCATCATAACTAATATCAGTGCAGTCACTTAAAACTTCTTCCAACAATTCTAATCCTATGTCATGAGGAATGGAGGAGAACAAATGCATCACATCTACTGAGATGAAAATCAAATTGTCTGAGTATAAACCAGAATGAAGTTTCTTTAACAGGTCCCATGATTCTTTTAACACATTTTCACCCGTCATAGATAGTTTTTAAGTTTTGAATCAAGAAATATAGCTAAAGGGGCGGTGACTGAACCCTCAGCCAAAACAATTGGCCTTAAAGGTGGGTTGTTTAAGTCCTTGTGGATCTTTGGGATACCAATTGTGTATAAATAAATCAAAATCAAAAAAAAACCAAAAAACATCAGTCTTAAAAAAAAAAAACTTTTTAAAAACAAGTTAAAATGATCTTTCTCTATGTCATGTCAACTATATATAAAAAAAAATGCTAAATCCATTGTAAAAATTAATTTAATCCCCTTAATTATTAATCAAACTCACTATCTCTCTCTGATAGCCCCCCCTCTGTACTGCCCAAGCATTGTATCTGAGATCATCGGGGCCTTCTTCCTCACCTCTCTCGGACCTCCTGGGGAAGGATTCTAAAAAATTAAGTCCAAGTTAAATTTCTCATCATTTTTTTGCCATTATACAACCCATCATCCATTGATTCCATTGTAAACATCATACCTCCTAAACTGTTGGTATTTTCACATCACTGTTTTTTTTTTTTTTTTTCTAACATGTACATCCTTACATTTTGAATCAATGTCCTTCAGTAAATCATGATATTTAGCTTTTCGTTAAATTTTTTTTATTGTGTTGCTGCTCTACAAGTTCATTTTTTTTTTTTTTTTTTTTTTCATTATTTCTAAAAAAACTCTCATAATATCAAAACCGCATTTTGTCAAAATGCCACTATAGTTCTTTATGAAAATCAGTTCCTTTAGAGCTACTTAAGTGCAAACACTGCTTTAAATAATCATTATCCATCTCATACATTTTATATTTGGTTAACCAAATGTCCAGTTTGACAAGACTTTTTGCATAAGAGTCATTGTTGATATTATAACTAGGAATATCACCCACAAAGGTAAATTTATTCCTGACAGTCCTTTCACTTCCATTTTTCTCTTTCAGTTGGTTGGGATCTTGAGTCCTTTCACTTCCATTTTTCTTTTTTCAGTTGGTTGGGATCTAAAAATGTCGTAAAAAAACTTGGAAATATTTTTTAACGGCCAAGCTAAGCCCAACACACATAACACACTGGGTAGGAGAAGCACCTTCAATCCGCCCTTACACCCACAACTTAGGAATTTCGAAAATATGGTAGAGAACAAATTACGGCAAGCATTAACTAACAACAGGGTATTTTACAACCTAAGTAAGGAAGAGAGAAATATATTAGAAGAATGCAGGAATAATAAAAACTTGAGAATTATGAAACCAGATAAGGGTGAAAGTATTGTTTTAATGGACAAAATTGTATATGAGGGGAAAATGATGGATATCCTGCGAGATGACAAGCAGTATGTAAGAGTTCCACTGAATGAGGTCAATATACCATACAAAAAATACAAGTATGCCTTAATGATTTATTGTTAGAGGGGCTCATCGACAGTGATATGTATAACTTTTTACATGTTGAAAAACCCAGGATTCCATCCATGTTTGGTATTCCAAAGGTCCACAAGGATTTAAACAACCCACCTTTAAGGCCAATTGTTTCGGCTATGGGTTGAGTCACCGCCGCTTTAACTAAATTTCTTGACTCAAAACTTAAAAAACTATATATGACGGGTGAAAATGTGTTAAAAGACTCATGGGACCTGTTAAAGAAACTTTTTTCTGGTTTATATTCAGACAATTTCATTTTCATCTCAGTAGATGTGATGGATTTGTTCTCCTCCATTCCTCATGACATATGATTAGAATGGTTGGAAGAAGTTTTAAGGTTCTGCACTGATATTAGTTATGATGACTGTCATGTGTGTTTAATTTTAATGGATGTGATTTAAAAAAAACAATTTTATATTTTTTGAGGGGGACTATTTTAAACATTTAAGAGGTGTTGCCATGGGGGCCCATTGTGCCCCCACTTATGCTAATATTATTTTATCTTATTGGGAAATGAAATATGTATTTAATTGTGTTTTTAATAATTGTTGGCGCTTTTACGATTGTTTTCTGGATATTTGTTTATTTTGGAAAGAGCCTGTGGACAATTTTTTGGAATTCTTTAGCTATTTATCAAATACTAGTGAAATTTTAAGGTTCACCTATATGGTGGACCATGAAGAATTGAGATACCTAGATGTTCGTATTAATAACAAAGGGAGCTTTAGGACCAGGTTATATAGAAAAATGACTTTTTCAAACTCATATCTGCACTACACTAGTGCACACCCATATTACCAGAATAGGAGTGTGGTAAAAGTCCAGTTTATGTGTATCAGTAGGATGACATCTGATGACAAGGATTTTTTTAGTGAAAGTAAATACCTTATTAACTTGTTCAGAGCTAGGGGCTACCCAGAAGCATTACTTACAAAAGTGTATGAAGAAGTTTCTGAAGCTAGAAACACAGATTTGCCCCTATTTTTGGTAACCACCTTTTGGATCTGAACAATATTCATTCAACTGATGTCAAGGTAGATAACATGTATAATAGTGCCCTGGTAATAACATATGATGGGGAAGCCAGACTAGCCAGAAATATTATTGAGGAAGAATGGGGCAGGTTTGTTAGCATCTCTGACTTGCAGTATATATTTGATAAGCCTTTTAAATGTGTTTATAGAAAGGGGCATACTATTACAAACATTTTGGAAAAAGGGACAGTTAAGGCTAGGAACTGCTTTTCTGGGAAAAGGGGTAAGCTAGAAACAGATTTATTAAAACTGTGTGTTTTGCCAGTTCGAATACTAATTATCTCATTTATTTAGCCTTGTGTGGTAAATGTGAGGCATTTTATATAGGCAGAACTGAAAGAAAATTAAAATCTAGAAAATATGAACACAGATACGATATAGGGAAGATGAATTTAAATAATGCTTTGTATAAACACACATTAAAATGTATAGGAACAGTTTTATTTTTTTGTGATTGAAACACTGCCCATTCCACCCTACGGTTGGACCCTGGGAGACGCGTTTAAAATATAGAGAACTATACTGGCAGTTAGTGCTGGAAGCAAATAAACCTCCTGGTTTAAATGACATGGTTTCATTGAAGCCTGTTCTAAAATTGAGGGCAGCAAATCTTTGAAAATGATGTTTAGTTTAAATATATTTTTTATCCAGTAGATGGTGATGTTTGATTAAGTTCCTGCATACAGCAGGCTCTGAAGATTTTCAAGTTAATAAATATTTTTATTCACATCAGTTAAATGATTTTAAATGTCACTATATTGCTTATATTGTTTGTTTATATTATTTTTATGTTTATTTAAAGTTTTACATCTTCATTTTATTCTATTTATAGTGGTTTTAAGAGTTTTAAATAGGGTCTATATGCACAGTTTCCTATGCACCTAATTTTGTATTGTGGCTTTAAATGTGGAAAATTTTGTTAATTGATCAATTAAGGGTTTTATATAAATGCTGGTTAGAAGCTGGTATGCTAAGTTGTACTGACGAAAATGCAGTGATACAGTTAAGGCGTTCATTTTTTTCGTGTGCTCAGTAAAGTTGGTGTTGCTGCTATCTGGTGAACCCTCCATTGCCTTATTCTATGGTTATTCGTTTGTATTTAGGCACGATTTCCACTTTATTTCTTTATTATTTTTTAAATTCCATTTGTTTTTTATTTTCAGTTTTAAAAATGATCTGATGTTGTCAATCTTTCCTTGACTCTTGGATAGTCAGTTCCGATCCTTGGAACCGGTTCAGCCTTTAGACAGCTCATGCCAGCCAAAACTCTCTCAAGCTAAGACTGTACCCACAATGCCCCTGTCTATATTACCTCAGGTCTCATTTGCCACTCATGTAGTAAGACACATCAGCTGACTCTCCTCTTGCAGCTAAGTAAATATCTAAAATGTATTAGTCTTTCTACTTTCCTTTCTTCCCTTTTAATGAAATCTTTATTTTTCTCATCTCTACCCACCTTTTTCTCGAGCGAGTGAGTTTTCTTTCCATACCCATTGGTATTCTTTCCCCTACCATTGTTGGTAGTACCCTCTCTCTCTCCCTTCCTCTCTACCATTAGGGAGTTCCTTTTCTACCATTGTTGGCAGATTTTCCTCTATCCCTTGTGTGCATGACTGTTTCTTTTCTGCCTGTTGTCCTTCTTCTCCTTTTAGTCATTAACATGACAGACAAATCCAAAGGCATGACTGGTTTTAAGCAGTGCCAGGACATTGGGCGAAAAATGCCTAACTCCGACAGGCACTCTGCCTGTGTTTATTGTTTAGGTGCTCCTCATTTAGACTT
Organism: Protopterus annectens; assembly: GCF_019279795.1. Taxonomy (NCBI): domain Eukaryota; kingdom Metazoa; phylum Chordata; order Ceratodontiformes; family Protopteridae; genus Protopterus; species Protopterus annectens. The sequence goes on along the minus strand of NC_056731.1, from coordinate 735,211,159 downwards.
GGAATGCACCATCTGCCAGGATTTCAGTACCTGGGCCTTGGTAGAATATTGAAATAAGCTCATTCTTAAAGGGCTTATTAAGACCACCTTTGAAGAAGCTTTATCCAAGGCCAGCATGGCTGCAAAGGCCTCTGGCTCCAAAAGTAGTTAATCAGTACTGGCATCTCGATCGGTACCGATATCAGAAAAACATAAGTCCACTTCTGTTGGTTTCTCCTCAGAACCGAGAAAGCTCTCTGAATGGACTTCCTCCTCGGTACCGGCCACTTCGGCTCCATTGGCACCAGATATGGTACTGGCTTCTTCAGTTTCTTGGTCAGTGCTGACATCTCCTACTGCACCGCAACAGGTCTTACCCACTTGTTTGGTGCCGAAAAGTGAACTTCCCTAAACACTGAGGACAAGGTACTCCCCTTCCATTTACCCCATCTATGGTGAACTTCCTAGTCCATTTATGGAAAGGCCAGAATCCTCTGGATTTTCTGTTCGGTTCTCCAGGAGTTTCACTGAAGTACATATAGTGAGATTGGTGGATCATCTCCTAGTGGCTAAGGGTTTTTCTGCCTCCTCCCAAACCATGTTTTCTCCCAGGACTCCATCAGTTCTTCTACCTCTTAACCTCCTCGGAGGCCTTAGAGTTCCCCACTCTGACCACTCAGGCACCACTTGCTACGGCACCAACAGCTCTTCTGTCTTCAATTCCGGAGTCAGCTATGACTTCTTTGGTTCCTTTGGAGCCAACAGACTCCCGAGATTGTGGCGCCACCATTGGACCCGAGGGGTTTGAGTTTGCCCCTGTTTTTTTATTCGGAGTCGCCCGTACCTCTTGGAAGTCTGGCATCTGAGGGTCCTTCCTTGGCTCCTGCTCTGGAGGTGGGTCTCTCAGGGTGGGGTGTGACCTCAGTTCCTAGTTTGTCCATCTCAGTTCTGGGCTCCCATTCCTCTTTGGAGGGGGCCTTCATTTCAGGCCATGGAGAGAGCATTGGCCATCACAGGCTCTCAGGTGACTCCTGCTGTACTGGAATTTAATTCCCTGATCCCTTCTTACTTAGAGCTTCCACCAACCTCCGTGCCCAAAAGACAAGCTCCAAGGCTGCAAGAGATCCCAGCAAAGGGTCACTTTTCTTCCAAGTTCTCTGCAGACATTCCCACTGAAGAGTCTCCTCAGAAGAAAAGGTAACACCTGGACTATCTTGAGGAATCCATCACTGAGGATGCAGATTTCGATGACAGGGGGGTTCACCCCAGTCACCCCCAGAAGACATCTCTTTTGGGGACATTCTAGAGATCCTTAAACAGAGGGGTAACTGGAAACCCAAAGACCTTACCTCCTAGGAGTCTGTGTACTTACAAGCTTTCGGTTCTCACCCATCTACTTCCTGGGTGACCCCTCCCGATGACAGTCTCATTAAGTTGAACACTCAGTGAACTTGGAGGGATCTTGATTCCATAGAACCAATTCCCTGGAGACCAGATAAGATACTCTGTGCTCCTGAGGACCACCAGCATTGGGCAAAAGGGTTAGCAGTAGATGTCATGGCAGTAGCAGCGAACACCAAAAAGGAACTAGCTGAGTAAATAGTGTGGGAAGAAATAGCCAGGGAATTGTTATGGCTAGGCTTGCATAGGCCCTATGGCCGATAGCCTAGTACCAACCTATGAAAGTTCCACTGTTCATCCCTGTAACTGAGAGTCTAGGACAATGGACAGATTTGGAAAGCAGGTGTATGCATCATTGACCTTCTCCTTTAGGTCCTTGAATTTTATGGCACATTTCACTATGCTCCAGAGGGATCTGATCAAAGAGCTATCAGACACCCTAGCAGGAACTGTATCTGCCGAGGACCAAGAAAAAGTGGCCTTCCAGTTAGCTACCCTGGAGTCTATTTCCAGCTCATCCATGAGGCTCATTGCTCATGCAGCTGAAGGGGCGACCAAGTTAGCTGGTTCAGGCATTGCAATTAGACATGCCTGAATGTGCCTCTGTGAGTTTGAGGAGACATTCAAGTCTTCCTTTGTCAATGCTCCCTTTGATGGATCCTCCTTGTTCGGCCCCTAAGTCAAAGAAACCCTAGCAAGGTGCAAGAAAGATGAAAAGACCCTGTCTGCAGTGGGCATACTTTTTTCTACTTTTTAACGATCCTACTCTAGGAATCAGACGAGTGGAAAGATGTGGTTCAGGAAGTCCCAAGGGCATTTCCAGGATGCACTTCATGGAGGCTCCCCTCGGGTCAGAGGTGAGCGCTCTAATGGAAGACTCCGACCACGAGGCAGAGGTAGCCTGCAGAATCAGGGCTCCAGAGATTCTTCCTCTGACCAGGCCTACCAGCACTCCTGAAAGGAGGCCCTATTTTTTACCTCTGGAAGCAGTCCGGGGAAGATTTTCTTTCCATTCAAAAGTCTGGCGACAAATAACAATGGATGCTTCGATGCAGAGAATTATCAGCAGAGGTTATTCTATCCCCTTCATTCTTTAACCAAGATCTCTAACAAGGCTCCCCAATGTTCCTCTCAGTCAGAGGGACCAAGCAGCCTTAGAAATCTAAAGGCTGCTAGAGAAGAGAGTCATCCATGAAGTCCCACCAGACCAGATGGGATCCGGAATTTACTCACAGACCAGATAGGATCTGGAATTTACTCAAGGTTCTTTTTAGTACCAAAAAAGACAGGGGACAGGAAACCAGTTCTGGATATCAGCCTTCTAAACAATTTTGTTCAACAATCCAAATTCTGAATGGTCACAGTTCAGTCTGTACTTCCCTTTCTAGAGGAAAACAAATGTGTTCTGTAGACCTTCAAGATGCGTATTACCACATAAAGACAGACAAACACTTCAGAAGGTTTCTCCACTTTTGGCTGGGAGCCAGTCACTTTCATTTCAGAATGCTGCCCTTTGGCCTCACCACAGCCCCCAGGGTGTTCAAATGTATGGCAGCAGTAACAGCTCACTTGAGATTACATGGAATTTGGATGTTTCCATATCTAGATGACTGGGTCATCACCACTCTCATCAGACATCTACTGCTTCAAGCAACAGAATTCATTCTGCACTTCTTTGTGTGCCTAGGTATCACAGTCAAGCAATCAAAATGTCAACTAAGTCCAACTCAAGATTTAGAATTCCTAGGAGTTCATTTAAACACCATCTTTTGTATAGCTTCCCTTCCTCACCACAGATTACAGAAAATAAAATCTCAGGTACATGCTGTTCTCTGCATAAACAATGTCCCGCCGCTTCTAGCCCTTCAAGTGATGGGTTCCATGGCAGTAACCATCACTCTGGTTCCGCTAGCGAGATTCCAGTTACAGCTACTACAATGGCTTCTGGCATCACAATGGTCTATTCTAATCAATCCGATGAACTGCCCCATTCATATCACCAGTTCACCAGTCAATGCAAAAAAGACGTGTCCTGATGGATGGAGTCTGAACAAATAATTTTAGGACGCCCCTTATTCCTCCCTCAACCCAAAACCAGAGTTACCACAGATGTCTCCCAAATGGGGTGGGGGGGCATTATTTAGGAAGGAAAGTCCAAGGCACTTGGTCCCAGATACAGGCCAATCTGCATATCAATGTTCTGGAGTTGAGAGCAGTGCTACTAGCATTGCAAGCCTTTCAATCTGTCCTCCCTGTAGGAACCATCGCAGTTCAATCAGACGACATGTCAGTGGTCTGGTACTTCAACAAGCAGGGGGGAACCAAGTCTTACCCCCTGTATCGAGAAGCTCTCAGAGTGTGGCAGTGGGCAATCTTTTCCAACCACTTTCTGATAGCAGCACACATTCCAGGGAGTTCCAACATGATTGCAGACAAACTGAGTAGGTGCATACTACTGCCTCACAAGTGGTCTCTCAATCCCAGAATAGTGAGGAAGATTTTCTGTCACTGAGTCCAGCCTTGTTTCGACCTATTTGAACACCCCCAAAACAACAAGTGCAGAAGACACTTTGCCTTAATTCCCCGTCGGGGAAATCCATGAGAGACACTCTTCTCCTCAATTGACCCCCAGTTTCCTCTATGCCTTTCCCCCCTTCCTTCTAATTCCACTCTTTCTCAAGAAAGCAATGAGGTTGAGAAGCAAACTGATCCTCATTGCACCTTATTGGCCTTGACATATTTGGTTCTCCCTTCCTATGGCCTCATCTAGTTCACCGTCCATGGATAGTGGCCCCAATTCCAGATCTACTGTCTCACCCTCAGGGGCTGGTGGATCCCAACCTTCAAATTCTCAAGCTCACAGCTTGGTTCCTCCAATTCCACTAGTCACCAGGCATAATGATTTACCTTCCCCAGTGCAAAAAATTATTCTGGCTTCCCATAGGCCATCCACCAGGAAACTTTACCATAGTAAGTAGAAGAGATTTTCAACTTGGGCATATGAAAAGAATCTCAACCCTTTCTCTACACCTGTAGAAAGAGTAGAATTTCTAGCCATTCTTTTTGATCAAGGAGCTTCAGCCTCCATGATTAAGGTCCAATTAGTTGCCATCTCTAACTTCCATAATGGTTTTGAGGATCTCCCAGTAATTTCACATAGATTATGTAAAGTTTTCCTCAAAGGAGCTTTGGATTTAAAACCTCCATTTACAGACCCTCTACCCCCATGGGATCTGACCATTTTTCTTCAATCCCTGATACTCCTTCTATTTGGGCCAGCAGCTACCTGCAATTTAAAGTTTCTTTCATTGAAAATGCTTTTTCTCATAGTTATTACCCCAGCAAGATGAGTCTCTGAGATTCAGGCTTTATGCTCAAAACCCCCTTATTTAGTTTTCCATAAGAATAGAGTTTCACTCAGAACCAATCCATTCTTTCTTCCAAAAGTGGTCTCAGAAGTCAACATTAATCAAACTATCGACGTGCCTGTTTTCTTTCCTAACTTTAACAATAAAGGTGAATATTGCTTACATTTGCTGGATGTTCACAGACAGTTACTTTTCTATCTCAGTAGAACTAAATAATCTAGAAAATCAGAGCGGTTGTTTGCATCCTTTGCCAGACCAACTTTAGTGAAACCAGTCTCCAAAGTTACCCTGTCAAAATGGCTAAGAGACTACATTACTTTCATATATAATAAAAAGAGTCTCAAGTTAACTGTGCCTGTGAGAGCACATTCCACCAGATCAATGGCCACATCAGCAGTTTTTCATTCTAAGGCCCCCATGAATAAGATATTCACAGCAGCAACATGGGCTAATTCACACACCTTTATTACACATTACGAGTTGGATCTGGTCTCCAGGGGAAGAGCTTCTTTTGGTTCTACAGTTCTGAGGAATATCCTCCCATAGGGCCACCCAGTATCTGAAGTAGCTGGGGACTCTGTCCCAAGAGTCAAGAATAGATGAAGATTGACAACATCAGATAAAGAAATTATGTTCTTACTGAAACATTCTATCTGTGTTTTCAATCTTCATCTATTCTTGACATCCCCCTCCTTCGCCCTTATGTGAATTCCTGGAGGATTGAACACTTGTCTTTGGTACCTTGCTAGTATTCAGCTTAGATATGGCATCTTTATGTTTGATTATGATTCTGTCTTTCTATAAGCTGCAAACTCGACCTGAGGTAATATAGAGAAAGGAATTGTGGGTAGAGACTTAGCTCGAGAAATTTTTAAGGATCGGAACCGACAACCCCGCAGTCAAGAATAGATGAAGATTGACAACACTGATGGAGAGTTATGTTAAGAACATAACTTTTTTTTCCATAATAACATTTCTTATTACTTGCATTATTTCTTTTTATGTCTTCACTATGTTTCCTTCATCATTTCTTAACTCTCTTATTATTCTATTCTATTATTTTCTTTTACGACCTTACTTGGATAAGACGCTACTTCCTCTTTCTTCCCTTATAAAAAAAATCTTTGTTTAAACAACATCCTCTTACAAACATCTTTCTCTTACTTGTTATATTTCTGAAGATTTGATCACTGATATCTTTATATTAACAACTGTCTTGTTTGCTTTTTGTCATTTGCTATTCCAAAAACCTCGTTTTTGTATTTCTCTTTTAAAGCTATCCACCAGTTTGTCCAATCTTTGTAAGCACATTCTCGTATTTATATAATCTAACTGTAATTGTAACACTCTTTTTATAACTTCATTTAATTCTGCTTCATTTATTCCTTTGACACCTCTTCCTATTTTTATATATCCTTCCTTATCTTGAACTTCTACCCAAATTGCTACATGATCCAAAAAATCCTGTAATTTTTATACCTTTATGTAATACTTTTAGACTCTCTGATAATATAAAATAGTAAATTTCTGTCCTCAAATTACCTCTTTCATATGTCCTTGTTCCATAAATACATTTTAGCACTTTCAATCATCTCTGAAACAACTTCAACATCTGCTCCTTCTTTCCTGCTATGTCTTAAATCGCAGTTAAAATCTCCCATTAATATAATTTGTATATCGACACTAACATAATCAAGAATTTTTCTAAACATAGTTTCCCTCTGTTTTTGTGCAACTTGTGCAGATAATGCCAGAATTTCTTCCACTTTATATCCACTATTAACACTCTTCCTAATATTAGTAATGTAAAATCTAAAATTTCAATATTTTCTTTACTTAGAATTTCTATTCCTGAACATTTTTCCTCTCCTATATTTCATATTACTTTTCCTTCCCATAATTCATTTACTTGTATTCTCTCCTCTTCCATTAAAAGTTCTTATTAGTGTTATCATATCCATATGCAATAATCTACAGCATTCTATTTCTATTCTTTTTACATTCTTGATATTATTCACATTTTAGTTAATATTTTCATTTTATAAAGAGTATCTTGTTATTTTTCATCCTTTTCCTATCTTATTTTTTCTATTCCTATAATTTGCACTTTCTCTTCTCTCTCTTCACTTGAATTGCTTCTCTCTTCTTCTTTTTGTAACATTTCTGTTGTCTTGTAACCCTGCCTCATTTAAGGGCCTCACCAGATAAACCCACCCCCCCTGATATGTCATTCATGAATATGCATTCCCTCCGAGCAAATTAAATATGCAGACCGGGTTGTCACTCAATTTGCGACATGCAATCCATCCATGAATGTCCTACCTTTTCACATTTAATGCATTTTAGTTCACATTTTTTGTCTCATGACCAACTTTACCACAAATAAAACTTTATTTATTTAACATTTGTTAACTGGGAAAGTCTGACTTGGAACAAAAGAAACAGTACAGATGCATGTCTTTTACACAGGAATGGAGGGAGGACATGCAGACTTCACACAGAAGGCACTCCAGCCGAGAATCGAACCAGAGAACGTCTTGCTGTGAGGCAACAACGCTACTGCTGCACCACTGTGCTGTCCACATTTCCTTTTATCACAATTATTAATTAAATGGTAATTTTTGCCACAGAAAGAACATGTCTTTGACTGCCTCTAGTATCGCACCAAATCCATTTCCCTTCTACATTAATTACACTAGGCACATGTATTATTTTTTCATTTTGCATTGGCAGTACAACTTCACATTCCTATCCCCCAGTCCTTAAACCTCTGTTATCATAAATCTTTGTAATGTCCATTACTTCTCTATGTACAGTCTTTAAATGGTCTCTTAAACTGTCTTTTTCGATTTCTGTATGAAATTGTATATGCATTCTCTTTTTTGCTTCTCTATTAAATGCTTGTATCACACATAAGTTCTAAGGAATTTCATTCTTTTTTTTTTTTTTTATCTTGCTGTAAGAATTTTTCCATATATTGTGCTTCTTCAAAATAAAAAAGTGCCATAAAAAGAGTCTTAATACAAATAAATGCTCTTACCTCTCTGGGTTCAATACCCACTGGTGAAATGACACTGTCCCATATTTCATACCTGTCAAGCTCTTTTACTGTCTTACTACTTATCCTTACGTGATGTTTTCTTCTCACTTTCATTTTCTTTTCATCTTTTGTTTCACCTTCTCTTGCAGGTTGTGCATATGATTTATTTTTTTCTATCCCTATTTCTTGTACTTCCTCCTCTTGTATTCTGTCCATTATTTTACCCCACGATACTGTCTTTTCACTTTCAGGTTGAGTCTGCTCAATTATTTCTCTTAAATATACATCCCGCAAGCCCCCCAACCTGGTGCGTTTTAACAACACATTCTTGTGTTGCAGGTTCTGTTGCGAACAGATTTTACTGAAATAATTCCTCTGAATCCATAATGCTTACTTCAACTACTTCTTTTTGCCTTTAAACAGGCTCTCCTGCTTTTTCATTTATCCACACTCTGTTAAGTTAAGCCATTCATTTTGTTCGTGTGCTCAGTAAAGTTGGTGTTGTTGTCTGGTGAACCTTCCAGTGCCTTATTCTATGGTTATTCGTTTGTATTTAGGCACTATTTCCAGTATTCATTTATTATTTTTTAAATTCCATTTGTTTTTTATTTTCAATTTTAACATATGATCTGATGTTGTCAATCTTCAACTTTTCTTGACTCTTGGATAGTCGGTTCCCTCATGCCAGCCACAACTCTCTCGAGCTAAGACTGTACACACAATGCCCCTGTCTATATTACCTCAGGTCTTAGTTGCCGTTCTTGTAGTAAAACACATCAGCCGACTCTCCTCTTGCAGCTAAGTAAATATCTAAAATGTATTAGTCTTCCTACTTTCCTTTCTTCCCTTTTAATAAAATCTTTATTTTTCTCATCTCTACCCACCTTTTTCTCGAGCGAGTGAGTTTTCTTTCCATACCCGTTGGTATTCTTTCCCCTACCATCGTTGGTAGTACCCTCTCTCTCTCCCTTCCTCTCTACCATTAGGGAGTTCCTTTTCTACCATTGTTGGCAGATTTTCCTCTATCCCTTGTGTGCGTGACTGTTTCTTTTCTGCCTGTTGACCTTCTTCTCCTTTTAGTCATTAACATGACAGACAAATCCAAAGGCACGACTGGTTTTAAGCAGTGCCAGGACATCGGGCGAAAAATGCCTAACTCCGACAGGCACTCTGCCTGTGTTTATTGTTTAGGTGCTCCTCATTTAGACTTGGAATGCACCATCTGCCAGGATTTCAGTACCTGGGCCTTCGTAGAATATTGAAATAAGCTCATTCTTAAAGGGCTTATTAAGACCACCTTTGAAGAAGCTTTATCCAAGGCTAACATGGCTCCAAAGGCCTCTGGCACCAAAAGTAGTCAGTCAGTACTGACATCTCGATCGGTACCAATATCAAAAAAACATAACTCCTCTTCCGTTGGTTTCTCCTCAGAACCGAGAGCTAAGGTTCCAAAGCTCTCTGAATGGACTTCCTCCTCGGCACCAGGCACTTCGGCTCCATTGGCACCAGAGTTGGTACTGGCTTCTTTAGTTTCTCGGTCCGTGCTGACATCTCCTACTGCACCACAACAGGTCTTACCCACACATTTGGTGCAGAAAAGTGAACTTCCCTACACACTGAGGACAAGGTACTCCCCTTCCAATTACCCCATCTATGGTGAACTTCCTAGTCCATTTATGGAAAGGCCAGAATCCCCCTCTGGATTGTCTGTTCGCTTCTCCAGGAGTTTCATTGAAGTAGATGTAGTGAGATTGGTGGATCAGTTCTTAGTGGCTAGGGTCTTTATGCCTCCTCCCAAACCCCTCTTCCACCTGGAGCAGGGATGTTTTCTCCCAGGACTCCATTAGATGTTCTACGTGTTTCACTGTTGCAGTCATTACATTAGGGTAATCTGCTGGCAGGTTGCCCTCAGTCGGCCTGAATAACAATGTCTTGGGTCCTGTATCAGTTGCTGTCTCCTCTTCCATGACGTCAGGTCATCAGGGGTATAAGACATGCAGCCAACGCCATTTTAATCAGTCTTTCTTGCCACGCGGTGCCAGAAGCAGTTCGCAAGTGCAGGTCGGCCGACTCCTGAAATTTTTATTTTCAAGTTTCAGAACCAAAGTCATCAAACTAAAGCTAAGTACTCCATTGGGGAAACTTTTTATTGCTCCTTACCGATGTCAGTAAAAGTTAATAATTGCATTACTTGTGGGAAGCAAATACCTCATAAGGATTTTCATTTGTACTGTATTCCTTGCCTAGGCTCTGATCACAATGTGCCTTGCTGTCGGTTTTGTGCTAAACTTAACCAACACACTATTAAGCGTCAGTATATTTTTGCTTCTAAATATTTTGGTTCAAGATTTAACTACCCTGAAATGTCATCGGTTAGCAGTCCGACTACCGGAGTTCACAAAAAATGCAAGGAAAATGACAGAGACAGACCATTGAGGTTCAAAACCGACGACAAAGCTTCTCCTAAGCCAGTTGCCAGTTCACCGGTACTCAGTGAGGCGCTTTCGCAGCCCCTGATACCTGCTACTTTTGAGTCGCAGGCCTCTACCAAGACTCATTTGGAGTACGGTATGCCACGAGATTCTGCTAGTATTGAACACGCGGATGTCTCTCCCTTGAATGGGTCCGGAGCCGCTGAGCAGGCACCGGCTTCTGAGGGTGTTTTCAGGCCTCAACATTTTTGTATTAAACCGACGCCATCAAAAAACAAGGTCAAAACCAACTTCTATGTCTAAAAAACCGATGCATGAGCCACGTGCTCAGGCCCCTATGCCTAAAAAACAAATTATCAAAATGGCTGAGGATTTAACTACCTTGATCAGGGGTTCCCAACCCCCTGATAAGAGTCCTAGGCAAGGCACTGATTATGAATCTTCAGATCAGGTTTCCATTTCTTCTGATTCCTCTTCTGATCAGGAATTGTCTATTCCACCTTATGAGGACTCTGATGCAGAGGAATCCATCCCATCTGCTTCTCCTCCTGAGGATTACTCTTTTGGAGAGATTTTGCATGCTTTAAGGGAACATTTTCACTGGGAGAGTCAGGACTTCTCAGAATCAAAAAAGAGGCTTAGGGATTTTCTTCTTCTTCTTCAGCATAGGCCTTTGGCAATACCTCCTGTGTTAGACATTGTTGATGATGTGTTCTCGGAATCAAGCATGGCTCCTGATTCCCTGCCTCTGGCTCCTAGTAAGCCAGACAGGTATTACAGGGTTCCTGACCCCTTCTGATAGAGATTCCAGGGCACTGGATAGATGGGGTAAGAAGGTTTATATGTCTGCAACCTTGGCAATCAGGGTTTAAACTTCCAGTTTCATATGCTTAAATATCAACAGCATGTTATGGGCTTACTGAAACAGAAAATTATGTTGATTTCTAATTGTGTGGAAAATAAAGAGTTACAGGATTTATTGCATTCAGCAGAACAGGTTGGAAAGCATACTTTGCAATGTGGTTTTGATTCCTTGGAGTCCTCTTGCAGGGCTGCCGTAACTGGATCTGTGATAAGAAGGCATGCCTGGCTCAAGGAGCAAAATCTGCCTGATCATATTAAAGTTAAATTGTTGGATACCCCTTTACAGCATGACAGTCTGTTTGTTAATAGGGCAGAAGAGGTTTTAAAGAAAATGGAAGACAAAGCTAAATCTATGCAAACTGTAAAAGATTTCTTGCAAGTGCAGCCACCCAGGTTCAGTAAGCACTGGCCTACTAAGAACTTGTCCTTTCCTGTGTCCCAACAGAGACACTCAGGGCAAACCCAGGTGCTCCAAAGGCTCCAGATATCAATCACAGGGACCTTACAGGTCAAAGCAATGGGGTGCCTCCACCTCCAAATCTGGAGGTAGCAAAGCACAACCCTACAGTAAGCAGTCTCAATGACTTTCCTCTGCCATCTCCAAGCACTTATCTTTTGGCAGTCCCCTTGGGGGGAAATTTGGCATTTAATTACCCAGGACAAGTGGTTATTAAACATAATATCCCAGGGGTACAGATTTCATTTCCACACATTGCCACTTCCAAACAGATGGCCAGATCTGCCACCAAACCAGTGGGCAGAGGCCATGTACCTCATGGATATGGGGGCTATTCAACCAGTACCAGAAAAGGAAAAAGGACAAGGATTTTATTCAAGACTTTTCCTGGTACCCAGAAAAGACAAATCATGGTGTCCAATTCTGGACTTATTAATTCTGAACACGTTCCTGGACATTCCAAAATTCAAAATGCTGACTTTACAACAGCTACTGCCTATGCTAGGCAAGAATGCCTGGTTGGTAACTCTAGACTTAAAAGAGGCATACCTGCATATCCCAATAAGGGAATCTTACAGAAGATACCTCCGCTTCAAAGCAGGCTTTTTGCATTACCAATTCTCTGCACTGCCCTTTGGCTTATCTACTGTGCCCAGGGTCTTTACAAAGTGCCTGGTGCCAGTAATTGCATTTTTCAGACAAAGAAACATTCCAATTTATCTGTATCTGGACGATTGTCTCATTCAGGCAGAGGACAAGAACACTCTTCTTCAACATCTGGCGTTTGTAAAAAGGCTTCTAGCATGCCTAGGGTACACCATAAACAAAAAGAAATCACAACTGGTACCCTCTCAAATAATTACATTCCTGGGTGCAAGCTTGAATGCAACTGCCCAGATGGCTTACCTCACGCCAGACAAACAAATTCAATTGACAACATACTTCAAACAAATGGCAACAAAAACCCAGCTATATCTGCAAGACAAATTCTGCAGGTTTTGAGGTTCATGGCATCCTGCATTCTACTAATTCCATATGCGAGACTGCATATGAGGAAACTTCAATGGTACCTAAAAAGCTTATGGAGTCAACATCGTCACAGCCTGAAAACAATGATTCCTCTCATTCCCTGCCTGCAACAGGAGTTTCTTTGGTGGGCAGAGACATGTTGCCAAAACAAGGGACTGTCATTTATTCTACCCCCTGCCACCCAAACCCTAACTACAGACGCATCAGACTATGCTTGGGGGGCCCACCTGGCAGGGAGATGCATTCATGGCAAATAGAGCCCAAATCAAATGCATCTACATATCAACCAGAAAGAAATGCTAACTGTTCAGAATGCTCTGACAGCCTTCAAGGACTTCCTTTATCCAGGACAACTACTGATAAAGACGGACAACATCACAGTTATGTGGTACATAAACAAGCAGGGGGGTACCCACCCCTACCCCCTTTGCAGACTAGCCATGGCCTTGTGGAACACTGCCTTGACTTACCAAATACATCTTCAAGCTCAATTCCTGCCAGGAAAGCAAAATACTCTGGCAGACGACCTAAGCAGAAATCTTATGGACCCGCACAAATGGAAACTGGATCCACAAATCTTCAGCATGTTAACACAAAAATGGGGAATCCCAGACATAGATCTGTTTGCCTCTCCCCAAAACTATCAGTTGGACAAATTATGCACAAGAACTCATCACAAAAAGCATGTAAAGTGGATGCTCTATCCTTCAGCTGGAAAAACCTATCAGTCTATGCCTTTCCCCCTTTGCCTCTACTCTCCAAGGTCTTACTAAAAGTCAGACAGGAAAAACCAAAAATGATTCTAATTGCTCTGGACTGGCCTTGCCAACACTGATACCCGCTTCTAAGGAATATGTCACACCTTCCTCCATGGTACTTGCCTCAAACACCTCACCTATTGTCTCAGCAGAACTATCAAATTCTGCACACTCAGCTCCAAACTCTGAATCTTGCAGCATGGCTAATCAACTAATTTTACCAACCACATCTCTCAGTAAACCTGTGATGGATGTCATTTTGGAAGCCAGAAGGCCTAGTACTAGAAAATCTTATGCTGATAAATGGAAGAGATTCTGTGCTTGGAATCAAGCACAAGGAATAGACACAGCAAAGCCCAGTATCCCTCAGATTTTACAATACTTAACTGAGATGCTTGACAAGGGCCTATCTTTTTCTTCAGTAAAAATCCATGCCTCTGCCATCTCAGCTCATTACAACACAGAGCCTCCCCCCTTTTCTCATCCCCTGCTAAAACAGTACCTCAGAGGGGCCAAAAATTTAAGGCCTCCCAGGAGAGCACCAACTCCTGCATGGGACCTCAATTTTGTGCTGGAAAAACTCACCTTACCTCCTTTTGAACCAGCAACTACTGCGGATATAAAATTTCTTTCTTGGAAGACATCCTTTCTTTTGGCAGTCACTTCAGCTAGAAGGGTTTCAGAACTACAGGCTCTCATGGCAGTGGAGCCTTTCATTATTTTTTACCCGGACAGGGTAGCCCACAGGACCAATCATTCTTTTATGCCTAAGGTGGTAGCCAGTGTGGCTCTTAACCAGACTATTCACCTGCCATCTTTCTTCCCAAATCCGCAGAACAAGGGGGAGTGGATTCTGCATTCATTGGATGTACACAGACAACTAAGATTCTACTTAAACAGGACAAAATCTCTAAAAAAAGTCAGAGCAACTACTGGTGGCATTTGCTGCAGGATCAGAGGGGAAGGCGATATCAAAGCAGACCATTCTAAATGGATAAGCCATTGAATTTGTTTCTGCTACTTCCACCATGGTAAACCTGTGCCCAAGGGGATCAGATCCCATTCCACCAGGGCTGCCTCTACTTCAGCAGCTTTTCTCAGAGGGGTCCCTACCAGAGACATTCTAGAAGTTGCTACTTGGAGCTCAGTTCATACGTTCAGAAAGCATTATCATTTACCTGTTTTTTCTAAATCCAGGGCAGGCTTTGCCACTGCAGTCCTGCAGAGCCTTATAGCTGCTCCTAATGCTGTTTAGTTCCATCCTCCCATCCATAGCTTTAGGATTCTACCCAAATGTAATGACTGCAACAGTGAAACACGAAGAACATAATACAGTTGTGTACACTTACCATAAATGTAGATGTTTGAGTGTATTCACTGTTGCAGTCCAGATTACCCACCCGCCAACCCCTTTTCTATACCTTTTCTTTCCTTCACTATACTCAAAAGCCTTTTTGGTGTATTTGCTTTTAGTTGAAGGTAAAATTTTATGTTTCTAAAGTGCATTTATATATTTACAGTTTTATATATATATATTTGCTCCCCATTTGGGGGGCATCTGACATCTGGGGCAAGAAAAACTGATTAAAATGGCGTTGGCTGCATGTTTTATACCCCTGATGACCTGATGTCATGGAAGAGGAGACAGCAGCCGATGCAGGACCCAAGACTTTGTTATTCAGGTCGACTGAGGGCAACCTGCCAGCAGATTACCCTAATGTAATGACTGCAACAGTGAATACACTCGAACATCTACATTTATGGTAAGTGTACACAGCTGTACTTTCTTCTACCTCTTAACCTCCTCGGAGGCATTAAAGTTCCCCACTCTGACCACTCAGGCACCACTTGCTCCGGCACCAACAGCTCTTCTGTCTTCGATTCCTGAGTCAGCTATGACTTCTTTGGTTCCTTTGGAGCAACAGATTCCCGAGATTGTGGCACCACCATTGGACCCGAGGGACTTGAGTCTGCCCCTGTTTTTTTTTTCGGAGTCGCCCTTACCTCTTGGAACTCTGGCATCTGGGGGTCCTTCCTTGGCTCCTGCTTTGCAGGTGGGTCTCTCGGGGTGAGGTGTGACCTCAGTTCCTAGTTTGTCCATCTCAGTTCTGGGCTCCCTTTCCTCTTTGGAGGGGGCCTTCCTTTCAGGCCATGGAGAGAGCATTGGCCATCACAGGCTCTCAGATGACTCCTGCTATACCAGAATTTCATTCCCTGATCCTTTCTTACCTAGAGCTTCCACCAACCCCCGAGCCCAAACAACGAGCTCCAAGGCTGCAAGAGATCCCAGCAAAGGGTCACTTTTCTTCTGAGTCCTCTGCAGACATTCCCACTGAAGAGCCTCCTCGGAAGAAAACGTGTGAAAGGAAACACCTGGACTATCCTGAAGAATCCATCACTGAGGACACAGATTTCGATGACAGGGGGTTTCCTCCAGTCACCCCCAGAAGACATCTCTTTTGGGGACATTCTAGAGATCCTTAAACAGAGGGGTAACTGGAAGCCCAAAGACCCTACCTCTGAGGAGTCTGTGTAATTACAAGCTTTCGGTTCTCACCCATCTACTTCCTGGGTGACCCCTCCCGCTGACAGTCTCATTAAGTTGAAAACTCAGTGGGCTTGGAAGGATCCTGACTCCATAGAACTGATTCCCTGGAGAACAGATAAGATACTGTCTGCTCCTGAGGACCACCAGCATTGGGCAAAAGGGTTAGCAGTAGATGCCATGGTGGTAGCGGCGACCACCAGAAGGGAACTAGCTGAGGAAAGTTCCTCTGTTCATCCCCCTAACTGAGAGTCTAGGACAATGGACAGATTTGGAAAGCAGGTGTATGCATCATTGACCTTCACCTTTAGGTCCTTGAATTTTATGGCACATTTCACTAGGCTCCAGAGGGATCTAATCAAAGAGCTGTCAGACACTCTAGCAGGAACTGTATCTGCAGAGTCCAAGAAAAAGTGGCCTCCCAGTTAGCTACCATGGAGTCTTTTTCCAACTCGTCTATGAGACTCATTGTTCATGCAGCCGAAGGGGCGACCAGGTTAGCTGGTTCAGGCATTGTAATTAGACATGCCTGAATGTGCCTCTGTGAGTGTGAGGAGCCATTCAAGTCTACTTTTGTCAATGCTCCCTTTGGTGGATCTTCCTTGTTCGGCCCCAAAGTCAAAGAACCCTAGCAAGGTGTGAGAAAGATACAAAGACCCTGTCTGCAGTGGGCATACCTTTTTCTACTCTCTAACGATCATACTCTAGGAATCAGAGGAGTGGAAAGATGTGGTTCAGGAAGTCCCAAGGGCCTTTCTAGGATGCACGTGGTGGTGGCTCCCCTCGGGTCAGAGGTGGGAGCTCTAATAGAAGACGCCGACCGCAAGGCAGAGGTGGCCTGCAGAATCAGTGCTCCAGAGAGTCCAGAGCCCCTGAAAGGATGCCCTATTGCTTACCTCTGGAAGCAGTCAGGGGAAGATTTTCTTTGCATTCAAGAGCCTGGCGACAAATAACAATGGATGCTTGGCTGCAGAGAATTATCACCAGAGGTTACTCTATCCCCTTCATTCTTAAACCAAGATCTCTATCAAGGCTCCCCAGTGTTCCACTCAGTCAGAGGGACCAAGCAGCCTTAGAAATCCAAAAGCTGCTAGAGAAAAGAGTCATTCATGAAGTCCCACCAGACCAGATGGGACCCGGAATTTATTCAAGGTTCTTTTTTAGTGCCAAAAAAGACAGGGGACAGGACACCAATTCTAGATCTCAGCCTTCTAAACAATTTTGTTCAACAATCCAAATTGTGAATGGTCACAGTTCAGTCTGTACTTCCCTTTCTAGAGGAAAATAATTAAATGTGCTCTGTAGACCTTCAAGATGCGCATTACCACATAAAGACAGACAAATACTTCATAAGGTTTCTCCGCTTTTGGCTGGGAGACAGTCACTTTCATTTCAGAATGCTGCCCTTTGGCCTCACCACAGCCTCCAGGGTGTTCACCAAATGTATGGCAGCAGTAACAGCTCACTTGAGACTACATGGATTTTGGGTGTTTCCATATCTAGATGACTGGCTCATCACCGCTCTCATCAGACATATACTGCTTTAAGCAACCAGATTCATTCCGTACTTGGTTGTGGCCTAAGTATCACAATCAAGCAATCAAAATGTCAACCAGGTCCAACTCAAGATCTAGAAATCATAGGAGATCATTTAAACAACATCTTTTGTATAGCTTCCCTTCCTCACCACAGATTACAGAAAATAAAATCTCAGGTACATGCTTTTCTCTGCATAAACAATGTCCCGCCACTTCTAGCCCTTCAAGTGTTGGGTTCCATGGCAGTGACCATCACTCTGGTTCTGCTAGCGAGATTCCAGTTACAGCTACTACAATGGCTTCTGGCATCACAGTGGTCTATTCTAACCAATCCGGTGAACTGCCCCATTCATATCACTAGTTCTCCAGTCGCTGCAAAAAAGACCTGTCCTGATGGACGGAATCTGAACAAATCCTTTTAGGACACCCCTTAGTCCACTGTCATCCCAAAGCCAGAGTTACCACAGATGCCTCCCAAATGGGGTGGGGAGGGCCATTATCTGGGAAGGAAAGTCCAAGGCACTTGGTCCCAGATACAGGCCAATCTGCATATTAATGTTCTGGAGTTGAGAGCAGTGCTACTAGCATTGCAAGCCTTTCAATCTGTCCTCCCTGTAGGAACCATCGCAGTTCAATCAGATAACATGTCAGTGGTCTGGTACTTCAACAAGCAGGGGGGAACAAAGTCTTACCCCCTGTATCGAGAAGCTCTCAGAGTGTGGCAATGAGCAATCTTTTCCAACCACTTTCTGATAGCAACACACATTCCGGGGAGTTCCAGCATGATTGCAGACAAACTGGGTAAGTGCATACTACTGCCTCACAAGTGGTCTCTCAATCCCAGAATAGCGAGGAAGATTTTCTGCCACTGAGCCCAGCCTTGCTGTGACTTATTTGCACCCCCCCCCCAAAACAACAAGTGCAGAAGCTACTTTGCCTTAATTCCCCATCAGGGGAAATCCCTGAGAGACGCTCTTCTCCTCAATTGGCCACCGGTTTCCTCTATGCCTTTCCTCCCTTCCTTCTAATTCCACTCTTTCTCAAGAAAACAATGAGGTTGAGAAGCAAAGTGATCCTCATTGCACCTTATTGACCTTGACAGATTTGGTTCCCCCTTCCTATGACCTCATCATGTTCACCGTCCATGGATAGTGGACCCATTTCCAGATCTACTGTCTCACCCTCAGGGGCTGGTGGATTCCAACCTTCAAATTCTCAAGCTCAAAGCTTGGTTCCTCCAATTCCGCTAATCACCAGGCATAATGATTTACCTTCCCCACTGCAAAAAATTATTCTGGTTTCCCATAGCCCATCCGCCAGGAAACTTTACCTTAGTAAGTGGAAGAGATTTTCAACTTGGGCATATGAAAAGAATCTCAACCCTTTCTCTACACCTGTAGAAAGAGTTCTAGAATTTCTAGCCATTCTTTTTGATCAAGGAGCTTCAGCCTCCACAATTAAGGTCTAGTTAGCTGCCATCTCTAACTTCCATAATGGTTTTGAGGACCTCCCAGTAATTTCACATAGGTTATGTAAAGTTTTCCTCAAAGGAGATTTGGATATAAAACCTCCGTTTACAGACCCTTTACCCCCATGGGATCTGACCATTGTTCTTCAATCCCTGATACTCCTTCTATTTGGGCCAGCAGCTACCTGCAATTTAAAGTTTCTTTCATTGAAAATGCTTTTTCTCATAGCTATTACCCCAGCAAGATGAGTCTCTGAGATTCAGGCTTTATGCTCAAAACCCCCTTATTTAGTTTTCCATAAGAACAGAGTTTCACTCAGAACCAATCCATCCTTTCTTCCAAAAGTGGTCTCAGAAGTCAGCATTAATCAAACTATCAACATGCCTGTTTTCTTTCCTAACGTTAACAATAAAGGTGAATATTGCTTACATTTGCTGGATGTTCACAGTTACTTTTCTATCTCAGTAGAACTAAATAGTCTAGAAAATCAGAGCAGTTGTTTGTATTCTTTGCCAGACCAGCTTTAGTGAAACCAGTCTCCAAAGTTACCCTGTCAAAATGGCTAAGAGACTACATTACTTTCATATATAATAAAAAGAGTCTCAAGTTACCTGTGCCTGTGAGAGCACATTCCACCAGATCAATGGCCATGTCAGCAGTTTTTCATTCTAAGGCCTCCATGAATGAGATATTCACAGCAGCAACGTGGGCTAATCCACACACCTTTATTACACATTACAAGTTGGAGCTAGTCTCCAGTGGAAGAGCTTCTTTTGGTTCTACAGTTCTGAAGAATATCCTCCCATAGGGCCACCCAGTATCTAAAGTAGCTGGGGACTCTGTCCCAAGAGTCAAGAATAGATGAAGATTGAAAACATCAGATAAAGAAATTATGTTCTTACCGTAACATTCTATCTGTGTTGTCGATCTTCATCTATTCTTGGCATCCCCCCTCCTTCCCCCTCCTGTGAATTCCTGGAGGATCGAACACTTGTCCTGGGTACATTACTAGTTTTCAACTTAGACATGGCATATTGATGTTTGATTCTGTCTTTCTATAAGCTGCAAACTCGATCTGAGGTAATATAGAGAAAGGAATTGTGGGTAGAGACTTAGCTCGAGAAATTTTTGGCTAGTGCGAGCTGTCTGACAGCCAAACTGGTTCCGAGGATCGGAAATGACTACCCAACAGTCAAGAATAGATGAAGATCAACAACACAGATGGAGGGTTATGGTAAGAACATAACTTCTTTTTTTCATAATAACATTTCTTATTACTTGCATTATTTCTTTTTGTGTCTTCACTATATTTCCTTCCTCATTTCTTAACTCTCATTATTCTATTCTATTATTTTCTTTTACCACCTTACTTAGGTAAGACGCTGCTTCCTCTTTCTTCCCTTATAAAAAATATCTTTGTTTAAACAACATATTCTTACAAACCCCTTTCTCTTACTTATTATATTTCTAAAGATCTGATCACTGATATCTTTATATTAACAACGGTCTTGTTTTCTTTTTGTCATTTGCTATTCCAAAACCTCGTTTTTGTATTTCTGTTTTAAAGCTTTCCATCAGTTTTCCAATCTTTGTAAACAAATTCTCGTATTTAACTGTAATTGTAAAACTCTTCTTATATCTTCATTTAATTCTGCTTCATTTATTCTTTTAACACCTCTTCCTATTTTTATATATCCTTCCTTATCTTGAACTTCTACCTAAATTACTACATGATCCAAAAAAAAAAACTGTAATTTTTATACCTTTCGTAATACTTTTAGACTCTCAGATAGTATAAAATACTCAATTTCTGTCCTGAAATTACCTCTTTCATATGTCCACGGCTTCTTGTTCCATAAATACATTTTATCACTTTTAATCATCTTCGAAACAACTTTCAACATCTGCTCCTTCTTTCCTGCTATGTCTTAAATCACAGTTATAATCTCCCATTAATATAATTTGCATATTGACACTAACATAATCAAGAATTTTTCTAAACATAGTTTCCCTCTGTTTTTGTGTAACATGTGCATATAATGCCAGAATTTCTTCCACTTTATATCCACTATTAACACTCTTCCTAATATTAGTAATGTAAAATCTAAAATTTCAATATTTTCTTTACTTAGAATTGCTATTCCTGAACATTTTTCCTCTCCTATATTCCATGTTACTTTTCCTTCCCATAATTCATTTACGTGTTTTCTCTCCTCTTCCATTAAAAATTCTTATTAGTATTATCATATCCATATCCAATAATCTACAGCATTCTATTTCTATTCTTTTTACATTCTTGATACTATTCACATTTTAGTTAATATTTTCATTCTTTAAAGAGTGTCTTGTTATTTTTCATCATTTTACTATCTTATTTTTTTTCTGTTGCTATATTTTTAAATTTATGTTTTCTATCTTTTACTTTTTTTCCAATAGAATTTATTTTACTTTTAATTCACACCCATTTCTCTTCTACCTCTTCATTTGAATTGCTTCTCTCTTCTTCTTTTTCTGTTTCTTCCCTTATATTTTCTTTTATTTCCACTGTTACATTTTTCTTATTTTCTTTTTGTAACATTTCTGTTGTCTTGTAACCCTGCCTTATTTACTATAACTTACTTCCTTTCTTGTGCATTCTTTTCTTTTGCTTCGCAGTCCATCCATGAATGTCCTACCTTTTCACATTTAATGCATTTTAATTCACATGTTTTGCCTCATGACCAACTTTACCACAAATAAAACTTTATTTATTTAACATTTGTTAACTGAGAAAGTCTGACTTGGAACAAAGCCAATTTTCAGTGGAGACCCAGGGAGAAACACTCCAGATGCATGTCTTAGTGATGTGGGAGGAAACCGGAATACCCAGAGAAAATACACAGGAATGCAGGGGGACATGCAGACTCCACACAAAAGGCACTCCAGACAAGAATCGAACTGGAGAACGTCTTGCTGTGAAGCAACAACGCTACTGCTGCACCACTGCGCCGTCCACATTTTCTTTTATCACAATTACTAATTAAATGGTAAGTTTTGCCACAGAAAGAACATGTCTTTGACTGCCTCCAGTATCTCACCAAATCCATTTCCCTTCTACATTAATTACACTAGGCACATGTATTATTTTTTCATTTTGCATTTGCAGTACAACTTCACATTCCTATCTCCCAGTCCTTAAACGTCTGTTATCATAAATCTTTGTAATGTCCATTACTTCTCTACATACAGTCTTTAGTCTCTTAAACTGTCTGTTTCGATTTCTGTATGAAATTGTATATGCATTCTCTTTTTTGCTTCTCTATTAAATGCTTGTATCACACATAAGTTCTAAGGATTTTCATTCTTTTTTTTCATCGTGCTGTAAGAATTTTTCCATATATTGTAATTCTTCAAAAAAAAGTGCCATAAAAAGAGTCTGTTAATACAAATAAATGCTCTTACCTCTCTGGGTTCAATACCCACTGGTGAAATGACACTGTCCCATATTTCATACCTGTCGAGCTCTTTTACTGTCTTACTACTTATCCTTACGTGATGTTTTCTTCTCACTTTCATTTTCTTTTCATCTTTTGTTTCACCTTCTCTTGCAGGTTGTGCATATGATTTATATTTTTCTGTCCTTATTTCTTGTACTTCCTCCTCTTGTATTCTCTGCATTATTTTACCCCACGATACTGTCTTTTCACTTTCAGGTTCACTCTGCTCAATTAGTTCTCTTAAGTATACATGCCGCAAACCCCCCCCCCCCACTGGTGGGTTGTAACAACACATTCTTGTGTTGCAGGTTCTGTTGCGAACACATTTTACTGAAATAATTCCTCTGAATCCATAATGCTTATTTCAGCTACTTCTTTTTGCCTTTGAACAGGCTCTCCTGCTTTTTCATTTATCCACTCTCTGTTCTCCACACTCTGATTGGCATCCAGTTCATCTTTTTTAACATTCGACTTCTCTGCTGTTCGACTAACAGCTGCACTCATTTCCAACACCTTTGAAACTTCTCCTTCGACCTCCAGGTTCAGTTTTTGACTTCATGCTTCTCCGAGCCGCCTACACTCAGTCCGGAAAACAGAAAGTAAGTGTAGCATCGAAATGTGTACCCATATGCTGAAGAGTAGGGAAAGTTATCTGATGCCCTGGCCAAATATCCCCTAGAAGTAAAGAGTCCAGTGGCCTAGTGGGATTAACCCGATCAACAAAGGATATACAAAATAAATGTATTATTCCCACAAAGGATCCCACTGCCAATTATTTTATCATCTTTACAGTGTTCAGAACTTCAGATCTTATGCTGTCAGTTTTCATTTATTCCTCAACTCTAGAGTTTGAATCCAATCCTTGGATCGGCTTGGCCACTTCTACCAGCTCGTGGATCACTCAAAACTCTCAAGCTTCTCCCTTTCCCATAATGCCCTAGTCCCTAACATAGCTCAGATCTCATTTGCCTCCTTTTGTTTGTGTACGGAAGTGGTCACTGTTTTGCTCTCAAGTTTTTAGTAGCTTTGGTACTGTGAGTGAGATTCTGTTATATAACTTTCCTATAACTGTGATAGTTATTATAACACTTCCTCCCTTTTTCCAGTAAAAATTTTTAAGTTCTTTTGTATTCTAAATTACCATCAATGGTATTTCTTCATACTCTTTTCTACATTTAAATTTACCATTGTTGGTATATTTTTACATCTTTTTTTCCTTTCCTCCCTTAAAAAATCTTTTTCTCTTAAGTTTATATTTCACCTTGGAATAATGTCTGAGAAACCATCAGGTTTCAAGAAATTTATGGCTTGTAGTCACAAGATACCTTTGTCAGATGCGTGCATTGTTTACGTCCATCATATTGTTTCCAGTTGTGACATCTGTAAGATCTTTAACCCTAGGGTCCTTACAGACAGGAACAAACAAACATCATGTGGGGCTCAGTCCCCCCCCAAAAAAAGGACTCTAGGAGGTATTCCCCGGATCCAGCCAGTTCCTTGGCTCTGGATTCTGAACCTCCTTAGAAACTTTCTAGGAATTTGGATCCCTACCCTTTGGATCTGAAGACCAGAACAGGAAAATCTCTTGGCCCCAGATTCAGTTTCTTCTAGGCTACATTCCTACCTTCCACCTTCTTGGAACAGTCCCCGAATCATCACTGTTTTGAGACCTTCATCGACAGCATCTTTAGCATGTTCTTCCAAATGTCTGACTGAAGCCAACATGGACAAGATGATGAGAAGGTTCCTCTCAATGCAGATTCAAATGGAGGTCCTTCCGGCTCCAACCCCATCAGGACTGGAGACCCTTATTGGTATTACCTCCCTTCTCCAATCCGACTACTGGTTTCTGAGCCATCAGGTCCAAAGATTCCAGAGTCATTCACATCAGATCCGAAGATACTGGTATCTTCGACTCCAGTTGTGTCTCTGAGTGGACTGGCTCTGAGCACCTTGGAGCCTCATGACTCTCGGAGATGTAGCATTGGCACCGGATCCGAGGTGTTGGAGTTGACTCAAAACTGTTAAAGTCGTCTCTTCCCCTCAGAGCCTCAGCACTATATAGCTCGGATCTGACTCCCACTTTGAGTGCTCTGCCTTCTGGGCAGAGAGAGCTTACAGCTCCTAAGCATGTTTTCTCAGAGCTGTCGGTTTCCTTCTCTCTGAGGCATTCTATACTCAAAGTAGTGAGGGACTTTTCTCTATTCCTGGACCTCAGACTACTCCACCTTCTATGGGTCCAACCACCCTAGCCCATTCATCTCTGCATCTTGAGCCTCAACTATCTGTACTAGTGGGACAGCCAGCCCAAGCTAGTAATCAGGATACCCAGTAGGGTATACTGATTTCTTCCAACACTTCTTCAGAGCATACCACTGCAGAAGTTCCCAGGAAGAAAAAGTGCAAATGGAGACAGCTGGACTCTCCAGAACAGTCTGTCACAGAAGATACCGACTTTGATGAGGAGAAAGGGTCTCCAAGATTGCCACTTGATGATGTCTCATTTGGAGACATTCTGGATCTCTTAAAGCAAAGGGGTGGTTGGTCTCTTGACACCCCTTCCCAAGAGGAGTTGGTATTCCTGGAGGCTTTTGGTGCTGGCCCAGCTACCTCCTGGATGACACTGCCCACCGATGACCTCATTGATTCGGTCTCTAGATGGGCATGGGAGGAATCTGATACCATTGAACCTATCCCCAAGATACCAGATAGGATGTTGGCACCACCTAAGAACAGACCTTTTGGAGCAAGAGAGTACTAGTTGATGCCATAGTCATAGCGGCAGTCACAAAGAAGGAACTAGCAGAACAGAGCTCCTCTGTCCAACCCCCTAACAGGGAGTCTAGGGTGATGGACAGATTTGGGAAGCATTTTTATACTTTAGTGACCTTTGCTGTCCAGTCACTGAACTATTTGGCACACTTCACAAGACTGCAGAGGGATTTGATTAAGGAACTTACCAAATCCCTCTCTGGGACCATATCCTACAAAGCAGAGAGGACTGTTGCCTCACAATTGGCTACCCTTCATTTCATTTCCAATTCTTCCATGAGGCCCATCTCCCACATAGCAGAAGGTACATCACAGGTGATGGGTTCAGGTATTTCCATCAGAAGGCATGCCTTGATGCACTTGTATGACATCCCAGAACTCTTGAAAGCTTCCTTCGATGGAAGTTCCTTATTTGGCCCCAAAGTGAAAGACACACACTCTAGGTGTGTGCAGGAAGGTAAAACCCTCTCTGCTGTGGGCATACAATTTTTGACCCCTGAACAAACCTTTTCTAGGAATCAACGAGGTGGTCAGGAAATGTGGTTCAAGAAATCCCAGGGTCCTTTCCAAGATCCATGTGGAGACAGTTCCCCCAGAGGCAGAGGGGGGAATCTCTAATGAAGACATCATCCCTGCAGCAGAGGAGGTCAGTAAAACCAAGGATCTAGAAGTGTTTTCTCTGACAGGCCCTACCAGCACTCCTGAAAGGAGGCCCAACTGTCCATCTGTGGAGGCAGTCAGGGGTGGTTTTCCCTGCACCAAAGAACCTGGTTAGAAATTACAAAAGATTCATGGGTGTGGAAGATAATATTCATAGGTTATATCATACCATTATCCTATCCACCTCCATTGGTTTCAAAGAAAATCCCCTATGTTCCACCCATTCAGAAGGAAGCAGCAACACTCGAAATAAACATGCTGCTAGAAAAAAGTGTCATCCAAGAGGTCCCCCCAGACCAGAAAGAGTCTGGAACTTACTTAAGATATTTTTGGATCTCAGCAGTCTGAATCAGTCAATTCAGTATACAAAGTTCCAAATGGTCACGGTTCAGCCCATTTTACCATTTTTACACAAGGAAGATTTGAAATTTTCCATAGATCTTTAGGGTGCGCACTGTCACATCAAAATGAACAGGCGATCCAGAAAATATCTATGCTTCTGGCTAGGAACCAGTCACTACCAATTCGGAGCTCTGCCCTGTGGTCTCACCACAGCCTCAGGATGTTCACCAAGTGTATGGCACTACTGACAGCCCACTTGAGGCTGCAAGGATTCCAAGTATTTCCATATTTAGATGGCTCTTTACAACCAGGCATCATCTGATTCTAGCACGAGATTATGTACTCCAGTTGTGCTCCTGCCTGGGAATTTCTGTCAACCACAACAAATGTCATCTAGAACCAACTTAATGTTTGGAATTCATAGCTGCCTTACTCAATACAGTCACTCAAACAGTGTCTCTCCCTTGGCCCAGGGTTCAATCTATTCAGTTTTAAGTCAAAAAGATCATTCAAAACTCCTCTTTCTCAGCTTGATTGATCCTCCAAGCTTTGGGTTCCTTGTCAGCGGCAGTCATTCTGGTGCCATTAGCAGGGTACCATATGAGAATCCTTCAGCAGACACTCGCACCTCAGTGGCCCATTCTTCAACAACCACTGTCCAGTCAGATCAAAATAATTCAAACCTGCAAAAATGATCTCCTATAGTGGATAAACCCCTCCCAAGTACTAGATCATCATCGCTTTGTTCTCCCCCAAACAGAAGCCATAGTGATCACTGACGCCTCCCAGATCGGGTGAAGGGCAGTTCTTGGAAAAGACAGTCCAAGGCACATGGTTCCACAATGAGACTAACATGTATATCAATGTCCTGGAAATGACAGCTGTCCTCCTAGCATTGCAGACCTTCCAAGACACTCTCCCCACCGGGACTGTTGTGATTCAGACTGACAATGTGCCAGTGGTCTGGTACGTCAACAAACAAGGGGGAACCAAATCTTACCCCCTGTATCAAGAAGCTTTGAGAGTGTGGCAGTGGGTGATCTCATCCAATCAGTTTCTGGTAGCAATGCATATTCTAGGGGAAACCAACATGATTGCAGACAAATTGAGTAGGTCTATTCTGCTGTCTCATGTTTGGTCTCTCAACTTGAAGGTCGCAGAGAAGATAGTCTGTCGTTGGGGCCAATTGTGCTGTGACCTCTTCACATCTGCTCTCAACAAGTGCAGCAAGTTCTGTGCCTTCATCCCTCCACGGAGGAATCACTGAGAGATGCTGTACTTCAAGATTGGCCTGCCAGTCTCCTATATGTCTGTCCCCCATTACCCCTAATCCCCAAATTTCTTCAGAAAGCATCTCGATTGAAGAGCACATTAATTCTCATTGCCCCTTAATGGCATCTTCAAATTTGGTTTCCCTTTCTTTGGCCTCATCTTCTTCACCCTCCATGGATTCTGGATCCAACTCCATACCTTCTGTCTCACCCGACAGACATGATTCACCTAGAAATTTCAGGCCTAAAGTTTGACTGCATGGTTCACAATTCCATTGATCACTAGACAGCCCAGACTCTCTTCCCCTGTCTGTCACATTCTTTTATCATCCCACAAAATTTCCACTAGGAAACTTTACAAAAGATTTATTATTTGGGCACAAAAAAATAATTAGATCCCTTTTCAGCTCCTATTCCTAAAGTTCTGGAATTTTTCGCCTCAATTTTCAGTGATGGAGGTAGCTCTTCTACTGTTAAAGTACAGTTAGCTGGCATTTCCAATTTTCATATAGGAGTAAATCACTCATCTCTGGTTTCCTCTAAACTTTCCAAAGCCTTTCTATGAGGAACTTTTCTTCGTAGCTAAAGAGTTAAATATCCCACTCCTCCTTGGGAATTAAATGGTCTTTACCCATTCTCCATTTGAACCTTCAGCTAAAACTGAGTTAAATTTTTGACCTAGAAAACTGTCTTCTGCCAGGAGAGTTTCAGAATTACAGGCCTTGTCTTCTAAGCCTCCTTATTTTATTTTTCACAAGGATACAGTATCCTTGCGAACCAATCATTCCTTTCTTCCTAAGATAGTGTCAGAATCTAGTATCAATCAAACTGTCAACCTGCCAGTCTTCTTTCCAAATTTCTCAAATAAAGGAAGAGTATATGTTACAGCTATTGGATGTTAACAGACAATTATGATTTTACTTACATAGAACCAAAAAGTTTAGAAAATCAGAGCAATTGTTTGTTTCTTTTTTGGATTCAAAATTAGACAAATTGGTCTATAAAGTAACCTTAACCAAATAGTTGACTGATTGTATTACCTTTGTTTATAATAAATTGGGCATGCCTTTATCCAAACCATCAAAGGCACGTTCCACTAGGTCTATGGCGACTTCTTAAGCCTTTTTGTCAAGATCTTCACTGGATATTTGTGCAGCTGCAACTTGGGCTAATCCTCATACCTTTATTGCTCATTACAAATTGGATCTGGTCTCTAGGGGAAGAGCAGCCTTTAGTTCAGTGGTACTCAGGAATATCCTTCCTTAGAGTCCTTCCAGGGTTTAAGTAGCTGGGGACTCCGTCCCAAGAGTTGAAGAATGAATGAAAATTGACATCAGATAAAGAGGTTATGTACTCACCATAATGTTCTTTCCATTTTGCCCATTTTCATTCTTCCTCAGCTTCCCTCCTACCGCCTCCCCCCTTGTTGTCTTTTGGAAGGATCGAAGATGCTGAAGGAACCTTGGTCCGTTGTTTGAGTCCCAGATTTTGTTATTTTATCCTATTTTATTTTTCTGCAATGCTCTACAGATATAAAGATCAGCAAACAAAATCTGAGGTATGGTAGAGACTAGGGTGTTATGGGAAGGGGAGGAACTCGAGACTTTTCAGTGATCCACAAGGTGGTAGGAGCGGCCGAGTCTGATCAGATCCAAACCCAAGAGTTAAGGAAGAATGAAAATGCAGAATGGAAAACATAGATGGAACGTTACATTGAATACATAACTTCTTTTTATGTTTAGTATAGATTTTTATTTCCATTTTTTTAGTATTTATTTTCTTCAGCTAATGGCATTAAATTTAGTAAGAGCTTACTCTGTCTAGCCAATTCATATCCGATATTTCAGCTCAAAATTGTAATTTCCTTTGTTAGCCCCAACATTTCTGTCAAAAAGTACTCTGTAGAGATTTTTAAAATCCGCCAACTCATAACATTCCCAAAAAACACATTTCCAATTACCTCTTTATTCTCATCACTTTCCCAGCAGTTGCTGTCTACCTGAGGTATAAAAATACCTATGAAAACATTTTCACCGTGCAAAAAAATCTAAGCCTTCTACACTTGTTGCATACTTTAGGAGCCCAGTGATTTCTTCCTATTGTTCATTTGCAAGTTGACTTTCCATTCAGTTTTCCCAATCTTTTCTAACCTCTGCTGGGTGATTGTTATAATTGTCAGGTAACATGCGCCCAATGTCTGTTACGCAAGGCTGTCTCTTCATTTATGTGCCTTATCCACATTATCCCTTTGAGGTGCTAGTCTTGATGTTCACTGTGGTCATTGTTGCACTACTGTGTTTTGGGGAACTCCTGACTGCAGTAGTCCATGACTGGCCTGAATATAACAGGATTTCACCATCCCCAGCTAGTAGATGCACTCCTTCCTTATCCGTAGGTTCATAGATGTGTAGTAGGCTAATGGTCCTGGAGCCTTTACAAGCCTAGCCCCAAAAAAAAATTGCCCAGGCACTGTGCCAACAGATGTTAATTCACAATGCACCTTTCCAGTAGGGCAACTGGAATGATCCCTGGAGAGAACTTTCTGTTACTCATCCAGTCATCAAGATTTCTGTTGAAGAGAGCCAGCAAGATGCTCTGCTTGACATGAATTGGAAGCTTATTCCAGACTATGGGCAGTCTTTGGGAGATGAGCCTGTCCCTTCAGCATGTTCTGTTAATTGTGGTATTGAGGTTGTAATCTCTGGAGCATGTGGTGCGGGGGGAATTGGGATTTATTTAGGTGTAGCATTTCAAGTAGGGCTGGGTTGAAACATGGCTTTGTAAGTCAAGCAGAGATCACCACCAAGTAGGCAATAAGAGACTGTGAACAGCTGAAGTGTCTTGAGTCTGTCCATGTAGGATGTGTTTAAGACCTAGGATCCTTTTTGTGAGGTACTTTTGTGGCCTCTCCAGCTGGTTGGTCAGGTAGATGCCAAATGGGGCGTTATATTCGATGATTGGTCTAATGAGGGATGATGACCTCTTTCTTCCTGGATGCAAAACCTTTGGTTATAAGCTGTGCCATGTAAAAGGACTTTCTGACCACAGTGGCAATGTGGTGGTCGAAGGTGAGGTGGCTGTCGACCTGGGTGCCGAGATCTCTTATGGCCCCTTCAGTGTTCAGTGGGCTCCCATCAACATGGTAATTTACGGGAACTGAGTTTTTTTCCAAAGGGGATGATAACACATTTTTTTGGTGTTAAGCTTCAGGCCATGGTTCTAACACCAGTCACCAGCCATTGATTTCTAAGCTAGTATAGTCCAGTTTTCAGGTTAGTGCTGAATTCAGGGATGTGTTACAAATCTCTGTGTTTGCCCATACCTTACTTGGATAGAAGGAAGTTTCTCTGTTCACCTGTGAGAGAGGAGAGCTTTGAGCAGCCTATCTGTCCCTGGAGGAGTGGTTTCAGCCCAGAAATTAGTAGTTTATTGGCCATTTTGGGAAAGTTTCTATCTCTTTCCTTTCCCTTCTATAAATACCGTATTTGCCAGATTTTGCACACCGGGCAGCGCTGGTTAGCTAGGGTAAAACTATTCCCGGGTCCACAAAGTCTCCTCTTCAATTTTTCCCTTGGAATTAGACAAACTTTCAACTTAAGCACTCAAGTCATTCATTTCTCAGCCCGGAACTTCTCAAAACTTATAGCAAGCACTTATAAACCCTAGCACTAGACCCTCCTGTAATGTACAGAAGGGCAAGGCTCGCTATTCGACCTTACCAGCCATCCAGTAAAACAGTTCACTGTACCTATCCAGGCATGTCCAAAGGGCATTTTCAAGTGTACTCTCCAGTCCAGCTGGTGAATCTGGGCATTTTGAGGCAATGTTACAACTGCCTCATGTACACAGACAACCCCCTCCTCCTACCACCAAACACTAATACATGCAAGAGATGCAGTTATACAGGCAAACTAGAGGCTAAGCTCTCTCAACCCAAGACTGGATCAGACAGTCAAGAGGAGAAGGGAAATACTTGCATCACACCACCAGTCTTACACAGACCCATTAAACCAGCACCTGCAAAAAACACACATAAATACATGAAAACATACTCGGAGGCTCTAAAAATCTGCAAAACCAACAGAGACCTCCAAATCAAACATCCAAGCAACCTCCAGCCCCCATCACAAACCATGAAACACATACTTCACAAAACCAGTGTGCCATGCAATCATAGCCCTTAAGGCAAAATAACATACCCAACATACTAGTAATAGGTGACTCTGTAGTCAGGCACACTGACGTCCCACTCACTAGGCTGAATAAGGAGAAGGTTACTGTTAGCTGCCTGTCAGGTGCCAGGATCCGCCACATAACACAGCACTCTAGTCACTCCAGAACAAGTACAAATATGACTGTCATTGTCCATGATGGAGTGAATGACCTGAGCCGTACCTACCTGGACTACATGAAGAGAGACATGGAAGAGCTCTCTGATCACATAGCCCAGGCTGGTATGACCCTGACCCTGAGTAGCATCCTGCCCTTACCAAGAATGATACCATGGTATAAAGAAACAATTCTCGATTTCAGCAATTGGCTAAGTTTCTGGTGTCATTCAAAGGGGATCCAGTGTCTGTCTGCCTGGGATGACATGCTCGACAAGCCACGCTGCTTCGCTAGAGATGGCTTGCACCTTGTCACCCTTAGGCTTTTGAATACTGGCCAAGGCTCTTGCCACCCCCATAGTGCCTTTTTTAGGCAAGGCTCAAAAGACATACCCACAACCGTAAATAGCACAAGTAACAAAAAACTGAGGGTAATGCTACTCGATGCCAGAAGTCCAAACTTCAAAATGCATGCACTCGAGGCACTCCTCAGTATGGAGAAAATCGATATATGTGCAGTAACAGAAACCTGGTTTAAGGCTCCAG